>NC_140168.1:179675515-179928038 GCF_963971535.1 Notolepis coatsorum | reverse complement strand
AGTACCTCGGAGCCTACATATCCGAGGACTTGACATGGACCACACACATTAACAGTGTGGTGAAGAAGGCACGACAACGCCTCTACTTCCTCAGGCGCCTAAGGAAGTTCCAAGTCAGCCAGAAGATCCTTAAGAACTTCTACTCATGTACAATAGAGAGCATCTTGACCGGCAACATCACCTCCTGGTTTGGGAATAGCACTGCAAAAGACCAAAGCAGACTACAAAGAGTGACACGTGCAGCCGAACGCACAATTGGAGGGGGGCTCCCACCCTCCAGAACATTTACTACAAGCGTTGCAAGGGGAAGGCTAAGAGAATTATTAAGGACTCGAGCCACCCGAACAACTGCCTCTTTGAACTGCTGCCGTCAGGCAAGCGATACAGGAGTCTCAAGGCGAGCACAGAAAGACTCAGAAGTAGCTTCTATCCCCAGGCCATCAGGCTGCTAAACGAACAATGAATGAACACTACACAACAACAACCACCAAACACACATAGCACACACATCCACACGCACACACTCACTTTAAACAAACACACTGTAGCACCCACTACACACACTTTATAGCACACACCCACTTTAAACAAACACACTGTAGCACCCACTCCCCACACTTTATATTTATTGATGAAGGATTGCACTACAACTCGTACACCTTACTGTAAATTGTACCTAAAATTGTACCTCATCCCATTTCTGCTTTGCACTAGATAGTACTGTACATTAGTACACTGCATAGTATTGTGTATTGTATATTATATGGTAACTCAGAACATTGTACATATGTCTATACCGAACAACTGTGACCTCATTTTCTTCTTCTAAATTCATGCTATATTATGTTATTATGTTATTTGATACTATCTTGTCTAGCACAGTCTCTGGAGCGTAACAGTAAGAAGCATTTTGTATGAAAGTATTCTGTACTTCTGTATGACAACTATTAAAGAACTTGAACTTAACAATTGTTTGTATTGAGCCGTACTGTATTGTACCCATTCTGCAATCTGTTAATAAAGTTTTCAATCAATCAATCAATCAGAAATACTAACGTGTAGCATTTTCACTGACTATTAAACTCTTATGGAAATGTAAGGTATCCAGTGAGTGTAGACATAGTTTGGAAATTTTTAGATGGCAAGCACTGTATGAGCTCTTGTACCCAAAGTTTGGGTGTAATAGCTCACATAAACATGTTATGGCCTCATACGTGCTTCACATCTAAAAATACACCAACTAGGTCAGAGCCCCATTAAGTCACAGCCCCAGATTTTGCATCCCAGTTACATCATCAATTGGAGGGTTCTCTCTCTTATTTCTAGCTTTAGGACTGAATTGAACTGCCCCGGGGCACAGGAAGGACATACGGAATAGTTAATAGTAATTAATAATAGTTTTGGACCACATAAATAAGGCATATATTCATATTCACAGGCGTTCTTGAATAATTCGATATGTAGATGGAAAATAAGCTTTTTGGATTTTTTTTTACTGATTTGAAATCCAAATATGGGTATTTCCTGTGTCTAGTCTATGAATCAAATGTCAAGTTAGACCGCGCTCTCAAGATACGACACTGGGTGCATAGTCTATAAACATGATCAACGTAACCAACCATTTACAACCACAAAATACAACAAATACATACACGAAATGCACATATACCTGTTTTGTTTTTGTTTGTAGTGGGATGCCCATTTACGTTTACATTTAGATCTGCACAGATCAAGCCTTTAAGACTTTGATTCCCATTGATTTCAAGAAGTTCCTTTACCTCTCGCTCGGCTTCTGAACGATTTCCAATGTCTTCTCTGAGAGGCTTCTAATAGCTTTGTTTTTTCTATTAGCAAAATTTTCTATTTTGTGGTCTAATCTTAAAGCCCCATCCCTTTCAAAACCAACACGATACCACCCGAGACCCCCCCCCCCCCTACGGGCCAGATCAATCCATAATACAAGGGTATATCCCTACTAGAATTAGTACACAGTAAGACATCCCGTCTGTTTGAAGATTAGGGTGGAAATAAGTATTTTTCTCTGTATCCTCTGAAGTTATATACTTTAGGTTCATCCTGTGATGTTTTTCCCCCCTGCGCCGCATGCATTGTGATGCTAGAGACGTAAATTTCATCTTGGAGAAATAACTCCGCTTCCGCCTCCAAACTGCTCTTGCAGTGGCGTACACAGATAGGGCCGAAGAGCCCCTGCCCTTTTGCCCCAAGTGCCCTTCCCAAAATAAAAAACAGTAACAATGTTCACCAAAGTGTTCAAACTTGAGTGCTGCAGTGTCGAGTTAGTATATTAGGAAGAGTGCATGACACTATGAGGACAGTAAGAAGGTTAGTTGTTAGTTATATACTACTGTCCACGAAAAAAATAGCCCTTATCAATTTAGAGAAAGTACCCCGCAAGCAACCCCCCCCCCCCCTCCCCTGTTTGGGCCCTGCACATACACGGACCGGTTGTCGCCTGGTTTCATCCAGACTGTCCCTGGAGTCTTCCATCAGAACCGAATTATGTGCAAATCCCCTTAACCCATTCTCCGCCGATGACGTGTTAACACGTCATTCTCCGCCATGCGTAATCTGGCGTCTTTGAGATCAATATTTCATATTTTCGTCATGGTGTTCACATTTCACCCACTGAGTCTTGGCTGGTGCTGTAGGACTCCGCTCAACTCTGCAACGCTTCAATACCGCCACCTCGTGGCCGATCGACGAGTTGCCAAACCGGAAGTGGCCGGAAGTGCTTGGTCCGTCCCCTATTCCGTCCGGCCACTCGTCATCGCTCCCGGGACTCAATCCAGACACCGTGGATATCGATCCGTTGCCATAACTCAATAAACAACATGATTTGGACGTATATTAGTATTATACAAACCGGAACTGGATCACCTAGATCAACATCACATAACTGGGATCTGTTTGCGCCAGTATGATCGCCCAACGGTAAGAGGAGGCTGAAGTTACTTTCAGCCTGTTTGTTTATTATTATCCATACAAACTGCTCTGATCAATATATCACCCATACTACATAAATGATTTAACGTCGGCCACGGAATTATAAACGACCCCCCCCCCCCCCCCCCCCCCCTCCGTTCACCCGCAGATGATAAGTCATAACGTCTAGGACCATGTGCAGTTGAACATTTTAATATAACGTTCATCGGTGTCAAACGCCATTTGATAATCTAATATATGCATTTATGTCTATATCTCACGTTCTAGGAAATACTGCAGAAAACGATAAAAACATATTTATACTCTAGACGGTAATTTTGTATGCATGTGTGAATGAAAAAGTAAAACGTTCCTACATCCTGAATGATAGATAATTGATGTTGAATGGGCCATAGTAATGTCAATTTAGCAATACAATTTAAAAAGGTATAGCCCTGCAAAGAAGGTGAACATCTCCATAGACAAATAGCGCTGGCAGAGATCAAACAGCGATGGATATAAGCTCCGGCAGAGAATGGGTTAATGTCATCAATGTTTCCATTTTAAATAAAGCTAACTCACTAATAGAATATTAATAATAATAATTCACTTTATATATATAGCACCTTTCATACAAGAATTGCGGCTCAAAGTGCTTCACAACAGAAAAAAGACAGGCATAAAATGAGCACATAAAGTGCAGACATATAAAATCACAGTTTTTCACATTAGGATCTAACATCCCTACAGGCCACCTTGTTTACGGTTTGATTAAAAATAGACAATAATAAAAAGAGTAAAATAGAATAGACAGAGTAAAATGATGCTGCAGTGCAATAAAATAGTTCTGGATGGTTCATAGTTCACTAATGGTAATAATAATAATACACTTTATTTATATAGCACCTTTCATACAAACATTGCAGCTCAAAGTACTTCACACCAGAAAAAAGATAGGCATAAAATGAGCACATAAAGTGCAGACATGCAACCCTCTTTGCGCCGCCCCTGTGCCTCAAATAGATCCGCTATCAGCTCTATCTTTAATCTTTCAAAATGTTCAGTTGCTATCGCTATCGCAGCAGCATCACACCTGGACAAGAGGCAGGGGAACTATGTGAGAATGCTATTCATCGACTACAGCTCGGCATTCAATACCATAGTCCCCTCCATACTCATAGCCAAGCTCAGGGACCTGGGCTTGGGCTATGACCTCTGCCAGTGGGTCTTGGACTTCCTGACTGGCAGACCCCAGGTGGTGAGAGCAGGCAACTGCACCTCCTCATCCATCACCCTCAACATAGGGGCCCCCCAGGGCTGTGTTCTGAGTCCCCTCCTCTACTCCCTGTACACACACGACTGTGTGGCTCAGCGGAGTAGCAATACAATCGTCAAATTTGCTGACGACACAGTGGTGGTGGGCCTGATCTCTGCCAACGACGAGAGGGCCTACCTGGAAGAGGTCAAGGTCCTGGCGGGATGGTGCCAGGAAAACAGCCTCTCCCTGAACGTCAGCAAAACAAAGGAGATGATTGTGGACTTCAGGAGGTCGGGGGTCAAGGACTACAGCCCCCTCAGCATCGACGGGGCACCGGTTGAGAGAGTCAACAGCTTTAAGTACCTCGGAGCCTACATATCCGAGGACTTGACATGGACCACACACATTAACAGTGTTGTGAAGAAGGCACGACAACGCCTCTACTTCCTCAGGCGCCTAAGGAAGTTCCAAGTCAGCCAGAAGATCCTTAAGAACTTCTACTCATGTACAATAGAGAGCATCTTGACCGGCAACATCACCTCCTGGTTTGGGAATAGCACTGCACAAGACCAAAGCAGACTACAAAGAGTGACACGTTCAGCCGAATGCACAATTGGAGGGGGGCTCCCCACCCTCCAGAACATTTACTACAAGCGTTGCAAGGGCAAGGCTAAGAGAATCATTAAAGACTCCAGTCACCCGAACAACTGCCTCTTTGAACTGCTGCGGTCAGGCAAGCGATACAGGAGTCTCAAGGCGAGCACAGAAAGACTCAGAAGAAGCTTCTATCCCCAGGCCATCAGGCTGCTAAACGAACAATGAATGAACACTACACAACAACAACCACCAAACGCACATAGCACACACATCCACACGCACACACTCACTTTAAACAAACACACTGTAGCACCCACTCCACACACTTATAGCACACACACACTTTAAACAAACACACTGTAGCACCCACTCCCCACACTTTATATTTATGGATGAAGGATTGCACTACAACTCGTACACCTTACTGTAAATTGTACCTAAAATTGTACCTCATCCCATTTCTGCTTTGCACTAGATAGTACTGTACATTAGTACACTGCATAGTATTGTGTATTGTATATTATATGGTAACTCAGAACATTGTACATATGTCTATACCGAACACTGTGACCTCATTTTCTTCTTCTAAATTCATGCTATATTATGTTATTATGTTATTTGATACTATCTTGTCTAGCACAGTCTCTGGAGCGTAACAGTAAGAAGCATTTTGTATGAAAGTATTCTGTACTTCTGTATGACAACTATTAAAGAACTTGAACTTGAACTATCAGCTCTATCTTAAAAAAAATTCAATTGCTATCGCATGCACTTATCTGTGTTTCACTACACACATGCGTGCATGCTTACCAACTGTCCGTCTGCAACACTACTATCACCGACATCTAAGAAGGGAGATCCCCCCTTGAATGGCCCTTCTAAGGTTTCTCTCCTCCACATTGCCTGTGGTGCATTTTTTCCTATTGCTAGGTTTTTGTGAGTTTTTTCTTACATTGCATTCATTTATCTATTTTAAATTTATTTTAAATTGGTTGGACCTTATGGTGTTCTTGTTTTGTTCTTGACTTATTGTGATGTTTCTTCTTGACTTGTTTAAAGAAGATGTTTCCGGCCCATGGGGACATTAATGTGTGTTGTCGGGCCTTACAAATAAATTTGATTTGATTTGATTTGATATAAAATGGTAGCGCTGTCTCTTGTTCCAGAGTGATGAGAGTGTGTGTGTGTTCCGCTCCCCCGCAGGTCCACAAGATCAAGTCCACCTTTGTTGACGGCATCCTCTCATGCATGATGAACAAGGTGAGGTTCGGCGCTCCACCCGAGGTGGGAACAGGGGAGCAAAGAATCCCAACCTGAGCATGACATAAGAGCAAAATGGAGATCAATTGACTTCCCCTCGCTAAAGTGTCTCCTCCTTTGAGTCCATTTTGTTCATCTTAGTTCCATAAAAATGTGTTTGTTTTCATCACCAGAGAAGCGTTGGAAAATATCATCTATAAATCTAGGATAAAATTATACCCTCAACGTGGTTTCTTTCTGGGCTGCAAACGGATTCATCCTCCCAAGGTCCTAAGAAGAGACCGGCTACAAATTGTATTCTATTTATAGTTAATTATATGTATAAAACGCTGTATCTATATATAATCCAATACATTTATATATAAATACATGTATATAAATCATTTAAACATATAATATATATACTAAATAAATACCATATAATATACACAACTAGGAATGCTCAATATTGGCTTTTTTACCTATACCGATATTGTCCAACTCTTAATTTCCGATACTGATTGTTATGTACTAGGAGCCTGATCACTCCTGTGTCACTGTGCATGCAGGCCTGATCACTCCTGTGTCACGGGGCATGCAGGTGAGGGCTGCCAATTAGCTAATTGCTGCTGATTGGCTACCTGCTGGCAGCTTTAAAACCAGCCCTGGTAACACACATGCAGGGTCTGTGCTTAGAGGAGTGTTGGGTAACAGATAGCTATCACGGTCTTCTTTCCTTGTACTTTAGTTTACACCAGTAATTCCTTGATAGAGTAGCATTTTGAGTTTGAGCACGGGTTTTGGTGTTGGTTTGCACATAGGTTGCAGGCCTTTGAGCCAGGGTCGTAACAGTTGGGCGCTCGTCCGGGATATTTACCCCTAGAAATTAGTTTGGTGGTTTTTTTTTGTGTTACACGGGGTGTCATGGTGCTATGGTTTGGGTGGTGTTCGTTACATATTGTGTAACGTGGGGGCTTGAGCCGTTTCATCAAACAGGTGAGTATGCCTTATTTGTTTGTAATTTGATGTGACTACTTATGCTGTTAAAATATATAGTTTAGTGGGCACCACATGTAGATAGGGACATTATTTTCTGGTTGTTGGTTAGCTTCCTGTGCACCACATACTCCTGGGGCAGTCAGGGAAGTGATTAGCACCATCTACTTGTCTGGTACCGTACCATGTACTGGACGGGTGGATGGTCAAGTATGATCTTTGACTGGTAGCAGGTGTGGTTGAAGATGGTTAGGTCTACAGGGCATTAGTTTAAGGGTAGGTAGATTAGGGGGCCAGAAAACACATGTAGTGTGGTAGGGCCTGATTTAGTTTTTCTTAGGGTAGACATGTGGTGGGCCGGTTTTGACTGCAGTTTAGATGTAGAAGCATATGTACCGGTACGGTAGTCATATCAGGTTAGAAGGCGCACCTGTTTGGATTTGTTTGTTGAATTTATTTTGTTTGTTTGAGTGTTTGGTGAGCATACCTGTTAGCACCTGACCTCCTGCGTGTATGACACGTCTATTTATTTCAGGGTGGTTGTGTTTTATTTTTATTTTTATTTATTTTTTGCAAACTAGAAAGGTGCGCTCCGTAGAGCTCACATTTCCACCGCGTTCCCTTCTGGTTGTTATTATTGGCATTAGCATTCTTCAATGGTTCTTCAGTGGTTCTTCAGTGGTTCTTTATGGTTCTTTGTGGTTCTTCATGGTTCTTCAGTGGTTCTTCGTGGTTCTTCAGCGGTTCGTTAGTGGGTCTTCAGTGGTTCTTTAGTGGTTCTTTAGTGGTTTTTCAGTGGTTCTTTAGTGGTTCTTCGTGGTTCGTTAGTGGTTCTTTGTGACTGTAAAGTAAAGTGGGTAGCTTGTGGTGACTGGTACAGTAACGATGGCTTCCATCAAGGACTTTGTTGATCACCCGTCTCATGACATGTTGGAGAAGTTTTCCAAGGAACAACTTCTAGAACTTGCTGTACACTACAGGGTAGAACTTACTGCAAGTGAGAAACGTTTGAAGCCAACTGCCTTGAGTGCTTTAACCTGTTCCCCCCCACGGGGTCGGTACCGACCCCTTTTTGACATTATTATCATATATTAATATTTTTATGAGTGATGCAATAAATTTGCGTTTTTAAAATCAAACGTTTTCAAGTATTATTATCACTACTATGTCACAAATACATGTAGAATGTAAAACGTTAGGTTGGCAATAGTTTAGCAATAGGTTAAAAGTGAGTTTTTATCATTAAGTTTTTATTGTTCAGTCGCGTTTTTGACGCGGAACCGGAAATGGAAATGTTGAACCATGGGAATTGTAGTTTTTTTGCGGCCATTTTGAAGATCGCCTCGCCAGCTATCTGCCAGTGTCGGAATTTCTCAAAACTACACTTCCTGTGGTCTGCTATGGACGTTCAAAGTTCGGCGTTCTGAAGGAATCATATCAATAATTGTTATGATTCACGATAATAAGCTACAAAAGGTAACGTTTTTGACAAATATTGAAACGCAGTCAGTTTCTCCACACTATTGTAATCATGTAGGAATAATTAGATCTGAAATTAGTTACAGAATGATTACACTGTGGGAGAAATAAAAAAGTACAGTCGATTACATTAAATATCTGTATATGTTATTACGCATGCCTGGTGATACTATATCCAAATTGAACTCGGCCATTTGAAAGATACTATATGTATATATATATAAATGTGCGAATTGGCTATAATAAGGTAATGTATAAGCATATATTATATATTCTATAATAATATTTCAAATTGCATTGGTCCGGATGGGAGAATTCAGTACTGTATATACAAAACCTTCAATTTTATCATCTTCCCTTTATTAATTTCCTTAGATCTTTTGTACACATGATCTCAAGAGGGTACTGAATTAGCTCAGTGGCAGTTTTTTAAGTTTGGTCATTATTATCATGGTTTTATTCACTGTCAAAGATGAAAAGAAAAATCATAATTAATATTTTCCTTTGTTTCATCAGAATTTAAGCAAGCCTAGTAATAGACACAATATTTCTGACACTGAGAATACATTCATTGAGGTCCATAGATGTTCCTAGATACCAAGAATATGCAAATAGCCCTTGTAGAAGTGGAGCAATATTCCATTTACCTAGGTATACATTTTATGCAGATTTTCACCTGGGGTGGAACAGGTTAAGGGTGTTACTCATTAGAGAGCAGGTGTTTGTGGCGAGGGTGGAGGAGCCTCCTTTGTCTGACGCGTCTCCGCTGTTACCTGGTGCAGAGGGTGAGTGGAGGATTAGAGAGTTGGAGTTTAAGGAAAGGCAGCTACACCAAGAGCGTGAGGAGAGGAGAGAGGAGCGTGAGCTTAAGGGGGGAGAGAGGAGCGTGAGCATGAGCGTGAGCTTAAGGAGCATGAGTTTAAATTTAAGGAGCATGAGTTTAAGGAGAGACAAATGTTGCTGGAGCACGAGCGTGCGCAGAAGGAGCATGCTGCATTACAGGCGGGTGCTCATCATTCAGAGTCACGTTCCGGTTTTGATGTAGGCAGGAATATTAGGATGGTGCCTCCATTTTTTGAGAAAGACGTGGAAAGATATTTTCCCCTTTTTGAACGGGTGGCAACCACATTGAAGTGGCCTGATACAGCCTGGACACTGCTGCTGCAATGTGTTTTAGTTGGTAGGGCACAAGAAGCCTATACTGCTCTGTCCCTTGAACAAAGCGCTGATTATGAGCTTGTTAAAGCTTCCATATTGAGGGCTTATGAGTTGGTCCCCGAGGCCTATCGTCAGCGTTTTAGAGGCTATCGCAGGTCGGAGGGACAGTCGTATGTTGAATTCGGAAAAGAGAAGGAGAACCTGTTTGACCGGTGGTGCACCTCGCAAAAAGCAGAGTCAAGGGAGCAGCTTAGACAGTTGGTTCTCCTAGAGGAATTTAAAAGGTGTGTTCCTGATAACGTTTCCACACATCTAAATGAGCATAAGGTATCGAAGATAGGCGACGCTGCTGTCTTGGCTGATGAGTTTGTGTTGACACACAAATCTGTCTTTGTAGAGGAGGGCCGTGTGGAGTCCAGGAGTAGTAGGCGTCCTTTTCAGGGGAGCCGGTTCCCGGCACCCGTGTCTGCTGGTCGGTTTACTTCGACTCCTAGGCAAGGTGGCTCTGCTAGTGCATTCCCAGAGGGGGTTATCTGTTTTTACTGTAAGGAGCCTGGTCATATCGTTGCTGGGTGCCCTGTGCTTAAGCAAAAAAATTCAAAAACTGTGGCTCTGGTAGAAATCATGGACAGGACACCTATGCCGACATTAGAGGGTGGGGTGCGAAGTATCAAAGGTGCAGACAGGGAGCTAGAGGGCTCCTCAACGTTTATGATGGATGGATTTGTTTCACTGGTTGGTGCATTAGGATCAAAGCAGGCTATTACAATATGGAGAGATACAGGAGCTTTCCAGTCTCTCATTCTGGATGGGATTTTGCCATTTTCGGGAGATTCTTCATTGCATTCCGGTGCCATTGTTCAGGGCTTTGGAGGAGGCTTTGTGAATACTCCTTTGCATGAGGTCTCGCTAAACTCTCCCTTAATATCAGGCAATGTTGTTGTAGGAGTGTGTTCTCACATCCCCATAAAGGGGGTGTCCTTCATTCTAGGGAACGAGTTGGCCGGTGGCAAAGTGCTGGCTACTCCAGTTGTAATTCCCATCCCTGTAGTTTCTGAGGTTCCTGATGAGCTCGCACAGAAGCATCCAGGAGTGTTTCCTGTGTGTGCTGTGACACGCGCAATGTCAAAAGTCAAATGTGACACCCAGGATGTTGTTAACTCAGATTGTGATATGACACTTAGTGACACGTTCTTTGTTGAGTTGAGAAGTGGCCCTGATGAGGGTTTTGGTAAGGTGATACCGTCTCATGAGCAGTTGGTACTAGAGCAAAACAAGGATGTCTCCTTGTCGTCCCTCTTTGAAGAGGCGGTTTTAGAGGATGCAATGATAGATACGTCTCAAGGATACTTTGTTAGCAATGACGTGCTCATGAGAAAGTGGACACCACCTAACCTGTCCAGTCTGGATGACTGGGGCAGTGTGTTTCAGATTGTTGTTCCAGCCGTGTATCGTCCTGATATACTGCATCTAGCACATGATCACGATCTTGCTGGTCACATGGGAGTCAGGAAGACTTATGACCGTGTGCTGAGACATTTTTGTTGGCCTGGTTTGAAGTCAGATGTGGCACAATATTGCCGCTCGTGCCATGTGTGTCAGGTTGTTGGTAAACCAAACCAGAAGATCCCTCAGGCTCCTCTGCAGCCTATTCCTGCGGTTGGGGAACCTTTTGAGCGGATCCTCATTGACTGTGTTGGTCCCCTCCCTCGAACTAAGACAGGGAACCAGTACCTTTTGACTATTATGTGTGCAGCGACCCGTTTCCCTGAAGCCATTCCTTTACGCAAGATCACAGCCCCAGTTATATCCAAAGCTCTGGTTAGGTTTTTTTCGACGTTTGGCTTACCAAAGGTTATTCAATCAGATCAAGGGTCTAACTTCATGTCCCGTCTCTTTGCTCAGGTCCTCCAGCAGTTGTCTATCCAGCATTGCCCTTCCTCTGCCTATCATCCAGAGTCCCAGGGGGCGCTGGAGAGATTTCACCAGACTATCAAAACAATGCTGCAGGCATATTGTACGGAGTTCGAAAAAGACTGGGATGATGGAATCCCTTTGCTTCTGTTTGCTGCTAGGGAGGTAACCCAGGAGTCTCTTGGATTCAGCCCGGCTGAGCTGGTGTTCGGACACACAGTGAGGGGTCCTTTGAAACTGCTGAAGGAAAAGTGGTTGGCTGACCAGACTCCTTCCTCTACTAATTTGTTGGACTATGTGTGTAACTTCAGGCTTAAGCTTAGTAGAGCATGTGAACTAGCGAAAGAGAACCTAAAGGTAGCCCAAGGAAAAATGAAGGTGTGGTATGATAGGCGTGCCCGACATAGGGTGTTCTCACCGGGAGACAAGGTGTTGGTTCTCTCGCCTATTCTTGGGTCTGCATTACAGGCTAAATACAGTGGGCCATACTCCATTGAGCGCAAAGTTGGTGAGGTCGACTACTTGATTAAGACTCCCGATCGCAGGCGCAAGAGTAGATTATGTCACGTCAATATGTTGAAGGCGTACAATGATAGGGCTCAGATTGACCAGTCAGGGGTCAAGCCTGTGGCTGTTCTAACAGTTTCTGCATCTCCTATTGTAGCCGACTGTTCTGTGTCAAAGGAGATTTCTCAGGGCAGGTTGCCAAACACCCAGATACTAGGTGACTTGGACTCACACCTGTCGTACTTGCCACTTCCTGAGTGTACGGATGTGGTGCGCCTACTTAGACAGCATATACGTTTGTTTTCTGATGTCCCTAGTCGTACTAATGTACTCGAGCATGACATTGATATTGGTAGTGCAGGGCCAATTAAGCAACATGCCTACAGGGTGAATCCGGAAAAACGACGGATCTTGAGTAAGGAAGTAGACTATATGGTGAGACATGGCATTGCGGAGCCCAGTTCTAGTGCGTGGAGCTCCCCCTGCCTGCTTGTTGATAAGCCAGACTGCACTCATCGGTTCTGTACTGACTTCCGTAAAGTTAATGCAGTAACCAAGCCGGACTCGTACCCTCTTCCTCGGATGGACGACTGTATCGATCGGGTGGGTTCAGCAGCCTTTGTAAGTAAATTGGATTTGCTAAAGGGATACTGGCAGGTTCCGCTTACTCCGCGAGCACGTGAGATATCCGCTTTTGTCACACCAGAGAGTTTCTGCCAGTATACAGTGATGGCCTTTGGCATGCAAAATGCCCCAGCGACGTTTCAGCGGCTAGTGAACAAGGTCCTGGCCGGGGTAGCGTTCTGTGAGGCATATCTGGATGACCTGGTTATCCACAGTTCCTCTTGGTCACAACATGTGGAGCATCTGGCGGAAGTGTTCAAGCGGTTGGGTGATGCTAACTTGACAGTTAACCTTGCAAAATGTGAATTTGGACAGGCCACGGTTACCTACCTGGGTAAGGTGGTTGGACGTGGGCATGTGTGCCCCATTGCAGCTAAGGTGGAGGCTATAGTGGGCTTCCCTGCTCCCATCACCAGGCGGGAGTTAAAGCGCTTCCTAGGTATGGCAGGGTACTATAGGAGTTTCTGTAGGAACTTTGCTTCTGTTGTTGCCCCTTTGACCAATCTGCTCAGTCCTAAGGTACCTTTCGTGTGGACTGAGACTTGTCAACAGTTTTTTGAGAGCATCAAGGGTATTCTGATTAGCGCTCCCGTTCTGTCAGCTCCCGATTTTCAACTGCCATTCAAGTTGGCAGTGGATGCTAGTGACCTCGGTGCTGGAGCCGTCCTCCTGCAAGAGGATGCATTAGAGGTGGAGCACCCAGTGTGCTACTTTTCTAAAAAGTTTGACAGGCATCAACTGCACTACTCTACTATAGAGAAGGAGGCGCTCGCTTTGGTTCTTGCCTTGAACCATTTTGATGTTTACGTTGGATCCTCCAGTTTACCCCTTGTTGTGTATACAGACCATAACCCTTTGGTTTTTCTTCGCAGCATGGTGAACTCGAACCATCGTTTGATGCGATGGAGTTTGTTCCTCCAAGCGTATAACTTGGATATTCGCCACATTCGTGGGAGGGACAACGTGCTAGCAGACGCCCTCTCACGGTCATAGTACCGGTGTTTGTGGTACCCGTTATCGCTGTTGTGGTAGTGGCCCTGACAACTAATGGGTCACAGTTGTTTTTTTGTTTTGTTTATGGGTTGTTGTGTAGTGGTTGCCTCTTGGGCAACCAGTTTGGTGGGGGAGGTGTTATGTACTAGGAGCCTGATCACTCCTGTGTCACTGTGCATGCAGGCCTGATCACTCCTGTGTCACGGGGCATGCAGGTGAGGGCTGCCAATTAGCTAATTGCTGCTGATTGGCTACCTGCTGGCAGCTTTAAAACCAGCCCTGGTAACACACATGCAGGGTCTGTGCTTAGAGGAGTGTTGGGTAACAGATAGCTATCACGGTCTTCTTTCCTTGTACTTTAGTTTACACCAGTAATTCCTTGATAGAGTAGCATTTTGAGTTTGAGCACGGGGTTTTGGTGTTGGTTTGCACATAGGTTGCGGGCCTTTGAGCCAGGGTCGTAACACCGATATCAACCGATATCAACCGATACCGATATATGCAGGGTTTCCCCCCCCAAAAAACTGAATAATTTCAGGTAATTAACATTATATATGTCTTGTTGTGGAATTAACATAACATTATGCATACTTTTGACAATAAATAAAATCAGAATTTGTTCTTACTTGCTTGCCTGGGTAAATAAAGGTTATAGAAATGTTAAAAAAAAATAATAATAATAATTTAAACCGATACCGTATTTTCCGATATCACATTTTAATGCCAATATCGGCCGATAATATCGGTAGGCCGATAATATCGGACATCCCTATACACAACTTCTTCAATCTTACACATACTCCCAATCAACACACTTCCTCTTCCAGATACCTATTTTAAGAAATATTTTTTGTACATCTTTTTAAACTGACTTATGTTTGTACTCTGTTTTAGCTCCAGACTGTTCCACAGGTCCACCCCACAGATTGACATGCACATACTTTTCATTTTGGTTCTGACAGTTTTTAAAAGTTCAGCTCTCCTCTAAGATTATAGCCACCTTCTCTTTCCCTGAACATTCTTTGTATATTTTTTGGCAACAGGTTATTTCTGGCTTTGTACATGATTTGTGATATTTTTAATTTGACCAGATCCATACATATCAAGAAGGTGTTTGATTTAAGAAACAGTGGGTTTCATCGCGATTACACAATAATGGTCCTTACCCACTGCAACGCGGTCTCATCAGAAAACGTAAATAAAGTACTGATCAACCACAGGAAAAAAGGTACATGTTATAGCCATAAGTAATATATTTACGTATTGTATCTGCAAAAGTCCAAAACAGGTTAGTTTTAACATTCACTTAACGGTTAAGGCCCAAATATAGTTCCCTCCGCAATCCGCATCCGCAGATGCGCATTGGTGCGCGTGACGTAATTTGTGTCATTTTCGCCAACGCTCTTGTCCGCCCGGACCTCGGATCCGTGTCCGCGTGCAGGCCAAATTTTGTAACCGCGCGGATTGCTCTGTGGATATGCGTGCCGACTGCGCATGTGCCCAGCTGTCGAAACAAAAGCACTCGACACAACGCTTCAGGACACCAAACACGGACTATAATCAGAGCCACGTGCGCAGCGTGTTAAGCCATAAAGTTAGGGTTAAGGTTAGAGTTCGATCCCCAGCAGGGGAACGTTTTTTGAAAACGTAAAAAGTTTAAAGATTTTTAATATGTAATAAACTTTAATAATAATAATAGGTGCCTAATCACCCTGAAGGGTTTTTAAATCTCAACAATGACCGGCTGGCCATAAATTATCCCGCTTATTACACTGCTACCTAACACTTTCAGTGCCGGCCTCCGTTTCCTATTCACCCCGTTGAATGCCACCACCCACTTCAATGATACCGTTAAAAACGCATAATCTATGTTTTAAATTATGGCTATGTGTCTAATCTGCCCGTCGCTTATCAATGACTTGTTTGCAGTCAACATTGTCGAAACGTATTGTTTTTTAATCGGTTCATATCCTTTTTATAGCATTTCGAAAAGCTATTGTTTTCTCGAAAATTTCAGGAAAATAGAAAGATTCCGTCATAAACGGCATTTATTGGAATATTCTCGAATACACTAGACACGTTGTCATTTGTCGGCCTATTTATGAATCGTTTTCAAATAAACGCTAGATTATCGATAGTATATGTGTACTTATGCACGCTATAGAAGCGAGCTGAGAAATCGATTCTCTTATTTCCTCAACAGCACACACACACACACACACACACATATGTGACGAGTCCAGGGTTTGTGCCGACATGTCTCCATTTTCATTTTCCAGATTTTTCCAGATTGTGAAAGTACAGAATGTAAGCTTTCAAATGATGTGTCATACTTTGAAATCTGAGAATGTTTTGAATATCATATATTAATTTAAATCTTGTAAAACAGTCTGTTGTCTAGAAGGGGAGAAAATGCCTCTCAAAGATGTTCACACTTCAGCTGGTTTGGGGGGGGGGGGGGGGGCGTGGACAACTACCCTCACCTGAATGCGTCCATTGTTAACGTTAATGACTCTCTCTGTGTGAATGCCTTTACCTGGCTCAGTGAATCTGAATCCCAACGCGCAGCTCTATTCAGATGCAAAATTTAACCCAGCCCCCACCTCTCCTCTGTGGAGAGCACAAACTGTGTTTCAAAACAGCCTTTTTTTAAACACAGAATTCTTACAATTAGAGTTATTATATCTGTTCGCTGTTGTACTAAATGTTCTTCAACTCTCGAACTGTAGTTATATATAAAAAAATGTAAATAAAAAAAAAAATCTTTTTTTATTGTGTCTTTCTGTCATTTCACCCTGGCGACTTGTAGGCATCATCACCAGACTGGGTCACATATACACATACGGGACACGCTGAGATATAGGTCAAAACAGCTCCGATTACCCCAAGACTGGTAACATAGATTCCTTACCTTAGATCAGATGTTCTCCAAAAAGATTATTCCAATTCCTGATCGCCATTCCAAATATCAATCGCGTTTATCGATTGATTATTGGCTGCTGTAAATATATATTCCAGGCTGCTTTCCATCTCGCGATCACTTCCCTCTTCATCAGATGGCTCGCCAGCATAGTGGAGCCAGTAGGCTCCCCCCCTACACATCCACCACACATCCACCAGTGTAATCGAATGGCCTGCAGTTACACAGGGATAGACGATAGGGGGCGGTATTTTCCCATCGGAGCTCCTAGAGGGGCTGTTGTACCAACGGGAGACTCGGTTGATGAAATATGAATTCAGATTGCTAATAAAAAAAAAAACGACAATTATCGTCGTCGGCACTCAACGGGGGGCATGAAATAACGACATAACACGTCTGTGGCACTCAAAGGGTTAATAAAGAAATGAATAAGTAAACAGTTGACACAAAGGCTATAACAAGGATGGTTTTATTTAGTTAGAATGTGTTTACATTACATCCGCAGATGCTCCGCTCAAGAAAATAGTGCCTTCTCTGCATTCTGTCGTAGGCTGACTGCTGCCTGTGAGCATAGCAGCCTAGTACACATTATTAGCTGCTAATGATTAACCTATTTAGTGTTAGTATTCACGTTAATCTGAACATTTCCATTGAAGGTACAGTGAGACAAAGTGAATGAATGGGTCTTCTGTCATTCATCTCTACATGCGGTTCTTGCTTTGCAATGGACACACCTAGGAAACACAATGACTAAAATCGGGCAACTGTAATATTAGGAGGAGACACTACTGCTTATCGTGTCATTTAGTTACTAGATGACAGGCTACCATGAGAGACACTCATCAGATGTGCTGCTGTTGCCTGGATTGTAGGACAGAATCTTGCTCCACTTTCCCTGTCTGTAGTGGTTGGAGCCCAGTAACTCCCCTCGCATTCGCATCACGAATCAAAAGTAAAATTTTCTCCAAATATGTTAAAATTAACCTTAAATAAATCTTCCATTGTTAGTTATACAGAGAAGCGTGACGTTTTTTGCCACAGTGTCAGTTAATAATATCAGATGTAAACAAAGTTGTACCCGGCCAGGACCTCTTAATGCGGAAGTGCGGATTGATATGAACCAAGTGCTCTGAGGCACAGGTCTGTTATAGAGGGCAGCGGTCATTATCAAGAAATAACAGACGGCTGAATTCAGCGATTGACCAATCAGAATCAAGCATTCAACCAAGCCATGTAATAAATAAATATATTATTTGGCTATAACATAACATACATTATATACCTTTTTTCCTGTGGTCGATTAACATATTTGAAGCGAGATCAGGCTCCCACTGGAGTAAGAAAAAGTACCGGTGCTGCTCGGCGTGTTTCCTACTTTCATGCTGATGTAGCTCCGCAGAAAAGACACGTATCCCTGGAGACAGACTGCAGTGCCTAGATTTTCGGACTATAAGCCACGGCTTTTTCCCCCATTTTTCGACCCTGCGGCTTATATAACGGTGCGGCTTATATGTGGACAAAACCCGAAAATCGAAATATTGCTTTTTTTACTGCATTGAAATGTTATTCATCTGTTCCCTTATTTACTTAATACAACTTGTAAATGAGTTAATTCTTGTTATTTGTCCGACAGTATTGTGTCCCAATGGGGGTCATTCTCTGTAGAGGTGGGAGTCATTCACTGTAGAGGTGGGAACTTAAAGCTCAATATAAGAACGGCCATGCACCACCACTCACAGAATCGAGAAAGAGCAATCAATCTGTCAATCCTTTCCGTGTCCGGGCCGGGTGAGGTTTCCCGTGTTGAGTCAAATTAAGCCGCAGGCTCCACTCCTTACATATGGTAATTAAACATTAAAACACATGCAGCTTATAGTCCAGTGCGGCTTATATATGTACACATCATTCAATTTAGCTGCTGCGGCTTATAGTCAGGTGCGGCTTATAGTGCGAAAAGTACGGTACTTGATATCTCCGGTTTATTTTACTTTATCGGGGCACCACGGTGGCACACCACGTAGCTGCGCTCGCAGCGTCCGGGGTTCAAATCAGGCCACGGGACGGGTCCTACTAATCACCACAAAGTACCAGAAAATACCCCAAAGTACCCCAAAATACCCCAAAGTACCACAAAATACCCCAAAGTATATCCCAAAATACCCCAAAGTACCAGAAAATACCCCAAAATACCCCAAATTACCCCAAAGTACCCCAAAATACCCCAAAGTACCACAAAATACCCCAAAGTACCCCAAAGTACCACAAAGTACCCCAAAATACCCCAAAGTACCCCAGAATACCCCAAAGTACCATACAATACCCCAAAATACCCCATGAGTGTCATGCTTGCGACTGAATCATAAATATCTATATCAACCCCACTGTAGGTTGCTCCCCTATCCTTCCCCTTCAGTTATTTGGTGTGGGGAGGGGCTGTTTCAGCAGCCACACCTGCCCCTGTGCACCTGTTATTCACTTGTACCATCCTGCCACTCCCTTCAATAAACTGGTCTCAGTTTTGTAGGACTCGAGTCCTGGACTGATTTTCAGGACTCGTGACCCGACTTGGACTTGAACACAGATGACTCGGACTTGGACTCGAGCATTGACTGCTTTCGGACTCGAAAGGTGCGAGTACTAAGTACTTAATTGATAAATACAGTTGTTTTTTTGTAATAGGCCCTAATCATTTGGCATAAGATTTTGATGGCTAGTGCATTTGTTTGGCTATTGTGTCACAAAGTAAATAAACTCTCTTTGAAATGGTGACTGCTGTCACTGTGTCATTTATGTTTAATGTAGACCTTTTTTTATTTGATGACTTGGACTCGGGTAACGGGGACTCAACTCTGACTCGGGCTCTTCTTTGGTGACTCTGACTTGGACTCAAACTCGAACACTGGGGACTCGAGATTTAGTGACTTGACTACAACACTGACTGGTCTACCATCCTGCCTGTGTCGGTGAGCCCCGGAAAGAGCCACTCGGGTGGCGTGTGGCGCAGGCGCCACAGTACAGCGTACTACAGCCTGTGTCCGACTCTTCTCCTCGCCGCTGGCACTGTGCTAAAACAAAGAGAAGCCAAGTGTGAAGTGAACAGTAACAGAGTGAGCGAGACTGACCCAAGGCCTGGAATAGATCACACTGTAGACAGAATGTCATTACACTGCCCATACACCAGAGAGCACTGAGGGGCCTTGATGATGTTTACAGTGCTATGATGCAGTGTAATGTTACACTAACGTCCTGAGCTGTTACTCCTCAGGCCGTTAGCCTTGTTCCTACTGCCACTGCTGTGGGCCGTGTCCATGTGAACCCCTGTGGGACTGAGAAATTCAATTCAAACCATTATTTATTCTCGAAAAGACAATTGAGGTCACCCTCATTTTCAATGTCGTCAAGACTTTACAGACATTTAAATGCATACATTTTTACAATATAATAATAATAAATATGTACAACTATCTATATAGAACTTTTCACACATGGACCGCAGGCCAGAGTGCCCCACAGCAATTTGTATACATGAACATAGGCATAAAATCAGCACACAATTGTTTACAGAATAAAAAACAATGCATAAATTGCAGACATAAGAATAGGTCAAAGACAATAAAAGTAGTGCAACGTAAACATGCAGACATAAGAATAGACATAAAATAAGTACAATAGTACAATGTTGCTCCAAGGCATGTGAACCCCCCCGGAACAGCCAGTCCCCCAAACACCCCACACATCAAATGTAATAATAAATTGTATTTGTATGCACCTTTCATACAATAATTGCAGCCCAAAGTGCTTCACAGCAGTGATGTAGACACAAAATAGAAATAGGCATAAAATGTGCATAAAATTGGCATAATTATACACAGGCATAAAACGAGCAGAGAATTGATATTGAAACCTCCTGGAATTTTTTTAATATATTTCTGTCATTAAAATCTATGAAGTTTTAATTAATTCATTAAAATAAAAAACATTAAAATATTGTAAGATCTCTTATTGATTATAATATATTCCCGACATTAAATCCTATGAAAGACAAAATAAAAGCAATGCATAAAGTGCAGACATGGAATGAGTAGAAGAAGTACAGTAGAAGAAGATTACTTTAAATGGGAACTATGCCCGATTTAAGAATTCATATACGTTATTCCTTAGATCTAAGACAGTCCAAACATATTAGTTATGACAAACAACTCTCTCCCTAGTCCATAAACTAGAGTGCTAAAACTCAAATGTCATCAGGTACTGTGTAGAGCCTGGAGCTGCTCCGTAGACAATGACTTGGGAAATGTGTTATAGATGACACTGGGAGCAGCCAGGGGAGGTTTCTGTGTAAGATACATGTTCTGTTTCAGACCTGGGAGCAGCCAGGGGTGGTTTCTGTGTAAGATACATGTTGTGTTTCAGACCTGGGAGCAGCCAGGGGAGGTTTCTGTGTAAGATACATGTTCTGTTTCAGACCTGGGAGCAGCCAGGGGTGGTTTCTGTGTAAGATACATGTTGTGTTTCAGACCTGGGAGCAGCCAGGGGAGGTTTCTGTGTAAGATACATGTTCTGTTTCAGACCTGGGAGCAGCCAGGGGTGGTTTCTGTGTAAGATACATGTTGTGTTTCAGACCTGGGAGCAGCCAGGGGAGGTTTCTGTGTAAGATACATGTTCTGTTTCAGACCTGGGAGAAGCCAGGGGTGGTTTCTGTGTAAGATACATGTTGTGTTTCAGACCTGGGAGCAGCCAGGGGAGGTTTCTGTGTAAGATACATGTTCTGTTTCAGATCTGGGAGCAGCCAGGGGAGGTTTCTGTGTAAGATACATGTTCTGTTTCAGACCTGGGAGCAGCCAGGGGAGGTTTCTGTGTAATAGACATGTTCTGTTTCAGACCCGTAGAATAGAATAAAGCTCACATTTGGGTATAAATAAAATCTAACAAACATTCACTGGATCAACAAAATCAGTCTGCCATTCATTTTCTATGGAGCAACCCCAGACTGTATACCTGATGACATCAGTTTGAGTCTTACTTCTCTGGTTTCTGGCTTCATGAGAGAGGAGCTCATGTTCACAGATACTGACTGAACTTCCCAAGGCCAAAATAACTGAATTCTTAATCCGGGTGGTGTTCCCCTTTAACACTTTGGATGCCACGCCCGAGATTTCTCGGGTTTACCCCCCGACCGTTGAATGCCCATCATGAGATTTCTCTGTTTTTATTTTTATTTTTTTATTATTAGCAATCTGAAATCATATTGCATCAAGCGAGCCTACCGTTGGATATCCAGGCACCGCCGGCGCTCAGATGTGAAAAAAGCGCCCCCTATCGTCTCCCAGATGGTAAATCACCCTTTTGGATTGGACTCAATGAAAGTGAATGGGAGAACGGATTTCTGACTCCACATTTTACTTCTCACTGATGTAACCGGGGTCTACCAGAGTTCATTCTGGAACCTTGGTGCCACGGCGAATATGTGTTCTACTGTACACATGGTGGATCAATACAATTATCGGTTTTTTCTAATGGCGATCGGAAATTGGAATAAACCATTTGGATACCATCTGACCTCAGGTAAGGAATCTATGTTATCAGTCTTAGGATAATCAGACTCGTTTTCACAGAGACATAAGCGTTTCCACTATATGTGATATAGCTGTTTTGACTGTAAAAGCCATCAGGAAATAAGAGCAGCAATTATCAGCGTGGCACGAGCGTGCGTGCGCACACATATACTATCGATCATCTAGCGTTTATTTGAAAACTATTCATAAATAGGCCGACAAATGACAACGTTCTGGAATATTCCAGTAAAAGACGATTATCATCATAGGGTTGTTTTTTCCGCGAAAACGAGTGATTTTCAAAATGCTATCAAACGGAAATGAAGCGATAAAAAAACAATCTGCCTTGACAATGTTGACTGGAAAATGAGTCTTTGATAAGCGACGGGCAGATTAGACACATAGCCATAATTTAAAACATAGATTAGGCGATATTAAGTTAACATTGGAGTGGGTTTGGGCATCAAGGGGGTAAAAAGGAAAACACGGCGTGGCATCCAAAGTGTTAATGTCAGTGGACACAAGTCCAGATTGAGCTCAGAGTGCAAATTACTGTCTTCGCGGCCCAGTTAAAAAAAAAATTTATCCACTTTTTCTCTCCTTGTTTTTCTATTTTTCTCCCATCCCAATTTCGTATTGCCAATTCTCCCCTCCCCTGTCTTGAACGTTGCTAGACTATGCCTCCCACTGGTCGGCTGTAGTGAGGATAGAAGCCTTGCATCACGTGTCCCCTCCGGTACACGAGGAGGCAGCTTGTTGCATCTTTTCACCAGACAGCGCGGACTCTCAGTGGCGAGGAGTAACGCGTGGGAGGCTCACACTGCCCCCGATACTTCCTGTCTCTGCTGTGCAGGCGTCACCCAACCGACCTGTAGGAGTCGCTGTCCACAACGTCCAATCCCCACCCATCGACTTCCACCCGCTACCTCCGTCAATTGAGATAGTATGACGACTGGCCCAAGCCGCAGGCAATGCTGACACCGGGATTCGAGACCGGAGTCTCTTGCATTGATGACGAGCGCAATCTCTGCTACCCAGTCTAAAACCCAGTTGGGTTTTGAAGTCTCTGCCGTCACGCAGCGCATTCAGGTCCATGTGAGAAGTTAAGAGGAAGACATGGCATTGTGGGGCGGCGTGGCTCAGGGGTAGAGCGGGTCGTCCAATGATCGAAGGGTTGGTGGTTCGAATCCCGCTCAAGCCCATGTCCATCCCACTGCCGTTGTGTCCTTGGGCAAGACACTTAACCTACTTGCCTCGTATGAATGTGTATGCATGTGAATGAATGTTGGTGGTGGTCGGAGGGGCCGTAGGCGATGATTATTCGCCACGCTTCCGTGAGTCTGCCTCAGGGCAGCTCTGGCTGCAATTGTAGCTTACCACCACCGGTATGACTGTGTATGAACGAATAATGGACTCTGTAAGCGCTCTGGGGTCACTGGGGTGTCATGAAGAGCGCTATATAAATCCAATCCATTATTATATTATTATTATTATTATTATTATAGACAGCCGGGGGCTGTTTTTTTCACAATCTAATCGAATGCATGTTTAAAAAAAAAAATATATATATATATATATATATATATATTTACAGGACAAATTTCCTCAAGGGGATTAATAAAGGTTCAACTTAACTTAACTACCAGCCGGGGCGGTCAGGTGGCGTAGCAGAGATTGTGCTCGTCACCAATGCAAGAGGCTGCGGTCTCGACTCCCGGAGAGTCAGCATTGCCTTGGCTCGGGCTGATCGCTATACTAACTTGTTTGGCTGAGTTAGGGGGAGGGGAGCCGTGGGGTGGTCCTGGGCGTTGTGGAAAGCGACCCCTACAGTTCGGTCGGGGCGCCTGCTCAGCAAGGGTAGGATCTGGAGAGAGGTAGTGCGACCTTCCACACGTTACACTCTCCCGGTGAGAATCTGCGCGGCCAGGCTGGCTGCCGGCTGGCTGCACATGCGTCGGAGGAAAGCATGTGACAGTCTCCGGCCTCTCGGACCAACAGTAGGGGAAAGTGCGCAACAACCAGGAAGGGGGTTGGGAATTGGCATAACGACTAACAGTGGGATGGGAGAAAAAATCGGAAAAAGAAGGAGGGGAAAAAAGATTAAACAAAAAGAAAAAGAAAACTTAACTACCAGCCACTCTTCTACAGTCTATGTTTGTCACTCTACCTTTGGGACTAACGATCCTCTCTGGCTGTCAGAAGACCAGACTGGAAGCTGCTTGACTTCCTAGGCTAATGATGTTATACAGATGTTATAGGCCAATGATGTTATACAGAACTTGTAAGTCGCTTTGGATGTCAGCTAAATGATAAAATGTAAATGTAATGATAAATGAGCTACTTGTTCAGGTCAGAGGAAAGAGTCAAGCTTGCTTTCTGGTTGGATATGGAATGCAGCCTGGATGACTATGCGGAACACAGTGGGACGTGAATGTAATATGTTACATCATTGTTGGCAAAGTTGGACATTTAATTTGCCTGAAAATGTTGACCATGATATGACCTTTAGGTTGTTTGATGTGGATATTTATTTATTATTTATCTTTCTTTATTTTTCCTTCTGTCTGTCTGTCTGTCTGTCTGTCTGTCTCTCTCTCGCTCTCTCTTTCGCTCTCTCTCTCTCAGAACTACATCTCTTCCTCATGGTACCAGACCAGTGTGGTGACTGGTCGTATCTCTGCCAAACATCCAGTGAGTACAGCCTCTCTCTCCCTCCCTCTCTTTCATTTGATCTCCCCACCATCCCATAAACAGACACACATGTGCATTGTTTCATCTGTTCTGCGCCCGTGCGACTGTGCTGTTAATCAAGTCGGACTATGTTCAGTGTTCCACTTTATTGATAATTCACGCCGCCACCCTTGCATCCAGCAAGCCGGACCGTAATTGCCACAAGGTTCGAACAAGGAGTTATTTGAGCTCGCATTTTTTCCACTCGCATGGAGCTCACAGTTTCACTAATTGGCTGGTAAATAATTGGAATGCAAAACAGTGGCAGCTGGACATGGAGTATGTGACACCATATTACCAACAGCTAACTACCTGATACAAAGAGAAGACTTCACCATATTACCAACAGCTAACTACCTGATACAAAGAGAAGACTTCACCATATTACCAACAGCTAACTGTCTGATACAAAGAGAAGACTTCACCATATTACCAACAGCTAACTGTCTGATACAAAGAGAAGACTTCACAATATTACCAACAGCTAACTACCTGATACAAAGAGAAGACTTCACCATATTACCAACAGCTAACTGTCTGATACAAAGAGAAGACTTCACAATATTATCAACAGCTAACTACCTGATACAAAGAGAAGACTTCACCATATTACCAACAGCTAACTGTCTGATACAGAGAGAAGACTTCACCATATTACCAACAGCTAACTACCTGATACAAAGAGAAGACTTCACCATATTACCAACAGCTAACTACCTGATACAAAGAGAAGACTTCACAATATTATCAACAGCTAACTGTCTGATACAAAGAGAAGACTTCACCATATTATCAACAGCTAACTGTCTGATACAAAGAGAAGACTTCACCATATTATCAACAGCTAACTGTCTGATACAAAGAGAAGACTTCACCATATTATCAACAGCTAACTGTCTGATACAAAGAGAATACTTCACCATATTATCAACAGCTAACTGTCTGATACAAAGAGAAGACTTCACAATATTATCAACAGCTAACTGTCTGATACAAAGAGAATACTTCACCATATTATCAACAGCTAACTGTCTGATACAAAGAGAAGACTTCACCATATTATCAACAGCTAACTACCTGATACAAAGAGAAGACTTCACCATATTACCAACAGCTAACTGTCTGATACAGAGAGAAGACTTCACAATATTACCAACAGCTAACTACCTGATACAAAGAGAAGACGTCACCATATTACCAACAGCTAACTGTCTGATACAAAGAGAAGACTTCACAATATTATCAACAGCTAACTACCTGATACAAAGAGAAGACTTCACCATATTACCAACAGCTAACTGTCTGATACAGAGAGAAGACTTCACAATATTACCAACAGCTAACTACCTGATACAAAGAGAAGACTTCACCATATTACCAACAGCTAACTGTCTGATACAAAGAGAAGACTTCACAATATTATCAACAGCTAACTGTCTGATACAAAGAGAAGACTTCACCATATTATCAACAGCTAACTGTCTGATACAAAGAGAAGACTTCACCATATTATCAACAGCTAACTGTCTGATACAAAGAGAAGACTTCACCATATTATCAACAGCTAACTGTCTGATACAAAGAGAAGACTTCACCATATTATCAACAGCTAACTGTCTGATACAAAGAGAATACTTCACCATATTATCAACAGCTAACTGTCTGATACAAAGAGAAGACTTCACAATATTATCAACAGCTAACTGTCTGATACAAAGAGAAGACTTCGCCATATTATCAACAGCTAACTACCTGATACAAAGAGAAGACTTCACCATATTATCAACAGCTACTGTAACTACCCGACACAAAAAAGAGACTTCATTTAAAACAACACAGGCCTCCTCCTCATTACTGGCTCCAGTTTGTCAGATACTTCAAAGTAGCCCTCTAGATTGTAGGATAGTCCACTTCCCTTTTGTATTTTGTGTTCATTGATACAGTAGGATGGTGGAGAGGGATCCACAGGAGAGAAAGTCCCGGTGGGATTTGGTCCCAGGCCAGCAGGGTCACATGTAGTTCTAGAGGCGGTCGGGGGTCTTCACCACTGCAGTGTCTCTGAGCACAAGCTTTACAGACGTCATTGTCTTTGTGAATAAGGGTTTCATCTTAACTTTCAGTGCCAGAGGTCGCTGTGGGCCGTGTGGTAAGAATAGGGATACATGGCGGTGTTTGCAGGGCTAGAACTATATTAAATATCATAGCTATGGATATAAAACTATTGCCCATTTGACATCGAGTATCTATTGTTAAAATAGTTAAAAAAAAAAAATTTTTTCATCCATACATTCCCGTTTTATACCGTGGTGAATATGAGTATAGTTTTAGAGTAATTCTGTCTAATCCCAGGAAACGCCGCTATGCAGCGTTTAGTGCATTTCACTAGAAACCGTGGCATTCCTCGCCTGGATCAACAATAAATCTGAAATCAACGCTATATTATCGGTATTATGTTTCATCATGCATGCATGAAAGGGAGGGGGGTTTTCTATGCTTCGATCGTCACCAACAGAATACCTTACACAGTACATTACACACATACGCTCCGATCGCGGGAAAGGGATTCTTCGATCAATGCAAGATTGATACCATATAGCCCTTACCTTGACTAGGATGAGCTCCAAAAAGAATATTCCAATTATCTGATCGCCATTCCAAGTATTGATGTCGATCGTGTTGCCAACATAATCCACCAAAGAACATGAACCGGGAGTGCTTGATTATCCTCAATCCATGTGTTATAAACGCTACTCCTGCCCGACTAGGAAAACCCGGACCAGACTTTTTAGATCGACACACAGGCCAAGCCAGAGAGTTTCAAAGGATGTGCAATACCGGCCGCAGACTCATCCCCAATGATAACACAGGCTCCCTCGATGGATTATGAATGGGAATATCGAATAAAAGAAATAACGATAGAAAACCCGACTTTTCTCTGGGTTTGGCGCCCAACGAATGGCGAGTTAACCCGACATATCTCAGGTCTGGCCCGAGATATCGGACAGTGCTGCTTAGCCTTCGGGAGAGGTGTTAGTTGGACAATGCCTAGGCCCTAGGCTAACCGGTCATGTCCGCTTCCATTCATTGTGCTAAGCTAGGCTAACATGTAGCCAGATAGCTTTCTACTGAACGCACAGAGAGGAAACTGGTATCTATCTATCTTGTCTCTCTATGGAGAAGACGATAAGATAATGTTCCTTTAAGATGTTGGCTAGGGTATGAAAGATGTCTCTGCAGAACTTTTGTAAGTGAGGGCACAGCCAGTACATGTGGATAAGAGTCGTTTTCTCATTTGTTGCAAGTGGGGGAGATACTAGGGTGATAATTTAACCTTGGACGCGTGGGCCCTGTGAACTACCTTAAATTGCACTAGGCAATTTTTACTGCCACTGCTGGCGTCCATATAAACCCCTGTGGGACTGGGAAAGGTAATAATAATAATAATAAACTTTATTTGTATAGCACCTTTCATACAGAAACTGCAGCTCACAACAGAAAAAAGACAGGCATAAAATGAGCACATAAAGTGCAGACATAAAATCACAGTTCTTCACATTAGGATCTAACATCCCAACAGGCCACCTTGTTTATTGTTTGATTCAGTTTTAAATAGACAATAATAAAAAGACTAAGATAGAATAGACAGAGTAAAATAGTGCACATAAAGTGCAGACATATAAAATCACCGTTTTTTTTACAGTGCAATAAAATAGTTCTGGATTACTGTTTAAAGTCGTCTTTACCTTCTCTGTTTGGTATCCACAGTTTAAAACTTGACAGTCTTCCCTCCTGTTTGATACCCACTTTGACTCTTCGAACCTCCCACTCAGGGCAAACCTCCCTCTCAGGGCGCAGTTCCCTCTCTCAGGGTGCAGTTCTAGGCCTTGGCCACACAGGTCAAAGGCCTTGGCCACACAGGTCGTCTTAGTGGCCTGAGGACTGCAGGCCTGTCAAAGAAAAGGGACAAACAGTTTGCAGGATGTTTAAAAACATATTGAACCTATATGTTCAATTCCTTTTGAACATATTGAATCCTTATGTACCTGTGATTTAATCTGCAGATTAAAATAAAGTATTTAAAATGTGTGTGTATGTGTGCATGTGTGTGTGTGCCAGACAGATAGTTAGTTGAGTGATTGAGTGAGTGGGTGCGGCAGTAAAACTTTTAGTCACGGTTAGATAAATGTTGTGGAATCAGAGAAATAGCACTCCTGAAATATTCATAGCATCATGAGATAGACGCATACACGCACACACACGCACACGCACACACACACAAACACACACACACACACACACACACACACACACACACACACACACACACACACACACACACACACACACACACACAGTGTTTTACAGAGCTAGTTCCACAGTAATTCACCATAGACTGTCCTGGCACCTGTGTGCCCGCTGCAGCACTACTATGGCCCATCATCCTTCAGAGGAGCTCATTTGAAAAGCATCTTTTCACCTGCCCTGCCGGCTTCACCGCCTATTTTATTTATGTACTCATTTATTTTACAGTAGGTGTCCACACTTCATTGTGAAGGTACTAGCGATTTCTCTGTTCATGTGGATATTCCCCAAACAAATAAATAATGCATTTATATGCACCAAACCGCTTAGCTCGCTCATTCTCATTCCTATTCCCATTCTCAAAACAATTGGCCTGGTGTTACGAACTAGAGCCACCCCGGGGTATGTAGTTTGGCAATCCAAGCTCTAGCCCTAACATGAAGTGTAGTGTAGAGGAAAAGACGAGGAAACAGAATAAATGGTCTGGTTTTCAAAGAAGACAGAGAAATAACAGTAGGGTTAGCTAAGCTTACCAAGTCCGTACACAAGACATCAGCTTGGCGCCAGCTCTGTGGGGTGGGTCCAGGCAGTGGTTCAGCCTATATAGTAGTTCAAGTTTTAGTCTGTTGGTCCGTTGAAACAAATACTGGTTTTCTAACAAACAAGAGTCCATGGTTCTAACAAACAAGTGTCCATGGTTCTAACAAACAAGTGTCCATGGTTCTAACAAACAAGAGTCCATGGTTCTAACTATCAAGAGTCCATGGTTCTAACAAACAATAGTCCATGGTTCTAACAAACAATAGTCCATGGTTCTTCTAACAAACAAGAGTCCATGGTTCTAACAAACAAGAGTCCATGGTTCTAACAAACAAGAGTCCATGTTTCTAACAAACAAGAGTCCATGGTTCTAACAAACAAGAGTCCATGGTTCTAACAAACAAGAGTCCATGGTTCACGAGTTGAGTTCTGTGTCGTGGCAAAGATGGCGGAGCTCCTCTAACTCCCTTGTGTGGCATTGTGGGAGCTCATATAACTCCCTCGTGTGGCATTGTGAGAGCTCATATAACTCCCTCGTGTGGCATTGTGGGAGCTCATATAACTCCCTCGTGTGGCATTGTGGGAGCTCATATAACTCCCTCGTGTGGCATTGTGGGAGCTCATATAACTCCCTCGTGTGGCATTGTGGGAGCTCATATAACTCCCTCGTGTGGCATTGTGGGAGCTCATATAACTCCCTCGTGTGGCATTGTGGGAGCTCATATAACTCCCTCGTGTGGCATTGTGGGAGCTCATATAACTCCCTCGTGTGGCATTGTGTCTCACAAGCTCCCTCCACCTCTGGGAGAGCTGGACTTGATTGGTTAGTTAGTTAGATTAGTTCTGGCTTCCAGTGTACGCATGTGCACTCATTCCCACACATTTATCTCTCAGCGTTGACACCCAATTATTTCTCAATGAAAGACCAGCTAACACAAACGGTGAATAGAATAGAATAGAAGTACTTTATTGATCCAGAGGGAAATTCAGCACTACAGATCGCTCACAATAAACATTTAGGTGTTTTCATGCTGCATTTAGTTAGACGATGATACAACAGCTCGCTGTTTGAAACTTCATAAGCTTCCCCTGGAATCTGCATACACTACAAACGATGGCTTCACTGTGAAATCCGCTCAGTGGCTGTTAAAACATTGCTTTGTTTTCACATCTCACTGTTCTGAGGGAGGCAGAGAGAGAGTGAGGGGAGGGTTTTAGGGAGTACACACATACACACACACACAAACACACACACAAACGCATAAGGAGTGCTTTGGAGGGGTTTGCTTTCATCATGGCGTAGGTTCATTCAGGGTGAAACCAGACTGCAGTAACAATAAGCTGTCTGAGCGAAGGCAGGACGTAAACTCCTACTGACTCTTAAACCTGGAGAGAACCGAGGCTCTGCATGTCATTACAGAGGAAGATAACGTCTTTCTCTCCCTCCATCCCCAAACATATCCTGCCACAGCTCAGAGCCTCTCGTCCTCTCTCTCTCTCCCTCTCTGTCTATCTCCCCCCTCTCTCTCTCTGTCTATTGTCTTTTCCCCCTCTCTCTCCCCCCTCTCTTTCTCCTCTCTCTCCCAACCTCTCTCCCTCTCTATTTCTTTGTCTCTTCTCTCTCTCTCCCCCATACTCTCTCTATCCCTCTCTCCCTGTCTCTTCTCTCTCTTCCTTTCTCCTTGTCTCTTTCTTGACAGTGTGATAGTGAAACCAAAAAAGACAAATTAGTTGAAACAGAACATCAGATTACCTGTCTATGCTCTCTCTCTCCTCCCTCTCATCTCTCTCCCTCTCTCTCTTTTCTCTTCCCCACCCTCCCTCCCTCTCTCTCTCTCTCTCTCTCTCTCTCTCTCTCTCTCTCTCTCTCTAACTCTCTCTCCTCCCTGTCTCTTATCCATCTCTCCCTCTCTCTCACTCTCCTTTCTCCCCACTCTCTCCATCTCTCTCACTCTCCTCTCTCTCTCTCTCTCTCTCTCCTTTCTCCCCACTCTCTCCCTCTCTCTCACTCTCCTCTCTCTCTCTCTCTCTCTCTCTCTCTCTCTCTCTCTCTCTCTCCTCTCTCCCCACTCCCTCTCTCTTCCTTGACAGTGAAACCAAAGAAGACAAATTAGACTAATTACTTTACGCCTCCTTCATCATGGCAGTCAGATTACCTGTCTGTGCTCTCTCTCCCCTCCCTGTCTCTTATCCATCTCTCCCTCTCTCTCACTCTCCTCTCTCCCCACTCTTTCTCCCTCTCTCTTGCTCTCCTCTCTCCCCACTCCCTCTCTCTTCCTTGACAGTGTGACAGTGAAACCAAAGAAGACAAATGAGACAAATTACTTTACGCTTCCTTCACCATGGCAGTCAGATTGCCCGTCTGTGCTCTCTCTCTTTCTCTCCTCTTTATCCTTCTCTCTCTCTTCTCTCTCTATTTCTCCTTCTCTCTCTCTCCTCTTTCTCCATCTTTCTCTTTCTCCCCCCTCTCTCTCTTTCTCCCTATCTCTTTCTCCTCCTCCCTCTCTCTTTCTCCATCTTTCTCTTTCTCCCCCTCTCTCTCTCTCTCTCTCTCTCTCTCTCTCTCTCTCTCTCTCTCTCTCTCTCTCTCTCTCTCTCTCTCTCTCTCTCTCTCTCTCTCTCTCTCTTTCTCCCTATCTCTTTCTCCTCCTCCCTCTCTCTTTCTCCATCTTTCTCTCTCTCTCTCTCTCTCTCTCTCTCTCTCTCTCTCTCTCTCTCTCTCTCTCTCTCTCTCTCTCTCTCTCTCTCTCTCTCTCTCTCTCTCTCTCTCCACTTCATAGTGTATTGATAGTATTCCCGTGAGGCGGTTTACCAGCTGATATGGTGCAATTCCACAGCTCATTGGCCACCGTTGCTCATTTAACGATTATCACCTGTTGTTTGATTCACACCGTGTCATACCGTGTTTGTTACCAACCAAGATGTCTGCAATCGAATCCCATCAATAAGTTTGATCGAAAGACATGCGGTATGACTACAGACTCGCACTTTGCACAGATCTGTTTTTATACTCGTCAGCAGGGTGCATCACCATTATCATCTTACTGCTATGTGTGTGTGTGTCTCTCTCTCTTTCTCTCCTTCATTCTCTCTCTCTCTCTCTCTCTCTCTCTCTCTCTCTCTCTCTCTCTCTCTCTCTCTCTCTCTCTCTCTCTTTCTCTCTATCTCTCTATCTCTCTCAGCTGGGCGGTCGATAGCTCATCTCTGCCAAGTGTTGCTCCGACACACATATACACAAACGCACACACACATGCACGAAAACGGTAGAAATTGTAGTTATTTGAAGTTTGGATATATTTTTTTCGACTGAGGTAGGTCAATTACATTTCTTGAGACTAAAATACCGAAAAAAGGTACCGCTGGGTACCGGTATCGATTCACAGGTACCGGTACCGTATCGGTTCAAATGTGAAAGGTACCATGATCCCTAATGCATGTGCAAACGGGAACGGGACACACATCTGTGCAATAGCACATACCACCAAAGTCACTGGCCCACTGTGTGCGTGTGTCTGTGTATCTGCGTGTGCAAACGGGAATGGGACACAGACATTTGAACTATTAAGTGATTAATGCCTACTGTGGCAAAGTTGTAGCCAACAACTAGGCCTAATAAAAAAGGCAGGGACATTAAAAAAAAAGGAGACACTGGCATTACCACCAAGGCCATCAGTAGAGGGGACTGTAACGTGCCTTTTCGGTATACTACCTTTTCTAAAACTGTGTTTTGTTAAAGGTGGTAACTACTGGAATAGCCTACCAGTTGTGATTAGAGAGTGCCCCACATACTCCATGTTCAAGACCCATCTTAAACTGCATCTTAAGGCAAACCAGAACTGTGATCATTTTTAATCTGATTTAGTTTATGTAACTTGTTTCTTGTTTTTATTGTTGTTTGTATCATTGATTGTCACAATGCTTTACCCTAAGCAGGCTATTTATTTATTGAAAGAGTTTTGCTGTCTCCTGGTGTAAATTAGCTCTTGCTACAACCCTGCATGTTTACATTTTGTATTTTGTACTTGATGTTCATTAACATGTGCTGTCCCTATCAAATAAACTATCAAATCAAACTACTGCTACAAAAGTAACAGTCACTTAACTTTAGCTTTTGCCCCTTTTATGCATACAATGCCAGGCTATGTTTTGGCTAGTGTTGCTCTTCTAGAAAAATAATCCTTTCAGGGTTGCCTATTGAAATACTGTACACCTCCAGTACAGAAACATTGTTTATGAGTTTGCGTGTCAGGTAGACCATTGATTGACGGTCGATTACAGCCAACACAACGACATACGCTACTGCATCAACGTTATGATTAACAAAGCAAGGCATTCGTTTTGTTGCATTAACGTTATATTACTATTGCTATCGATAAATCTAGGTGTTCTAAAATCTATTGCTATTGGTAAGACTAGAATAAGTTAATTTAATGTTAGTGTCTCGGGTAAGTCTCGCATATCGCAATGGCGGACTTTCAGGAAGTAAACAAGCAAATGAGAGATTCCGATTGGTCATTTCCTTTCTTTCCCTTGAAACCAGTCACGTCACTCTACTGTGATTGGACCGTTGGCTTGAGTGCAATGTGGGACTTGTAGTTTTTTAACGATTTATCAGCGGAGAAAAAAAAAGCACGACTGAGGCTGTAATCTGCGAGTAATTGATTTTTCCGGTTCGCACACCCATATTTCTAGGGGCATATGCGAGCAATATGGTCGCACTGTAGAGCCCTGAGGTCATTCGATTATACTGCTGGATCCCTGTGGGGGGAGCCTACTGGCTCCACTGTGCTGGCGAGCCGTCTAATGATGAGGGAAGTGATCGCGAGTTGGAAAGCAGCGTGGAATATATATTTACAGCAGCCAATAATCAATCAATAAACGCGATCGATATTTGGAATGGCGATCAGGAATTGGAATAATCTTTTTGGAGAACATCTGATCTAAGGTAAGGAGTCTATGTTACCAGTTTTAGGATAATCAGAGCTGTATTCACTGAGATATCAGCATGTGCCGTGTATGTGTGTGTGTGTGTGATGTTGAGGAAATGAGAGAATAGATTTTTCAGCCCGCTTCTATAGCGTGCATAAGTACACATATACTATCGATAATCTAGCGTTTATTTGAAAACGATTCATAAATAGGCCGACAAATGACAACGTGTCTAGTGTATTCGAGAATATTCCAATAAATGCCGTTTATGGGGGAATCTTTAAATGTTCCTGAAATTTTCGAGAGAACGATAGCTTTTCGAAATGCTATAAAAAGGATATGAACCGATTAAAAAAAACAATCCGTTTCGACAATGTTGACTGCAAACAAGTCATTGATAAGCGACGGGCAGATTAGACACATAGCCATAATTTAAAACATTTTTAACGCTAACATTGAAGTGGATGATGGCATTCAAGGGGGTAAAAAGGTAAACAAGGCCGGCACTTATAGTGTTAATGTATGTGTGTGTTAATGTGTGTGTGTGTTAATGTCAGTATGTGTGTGTATGTCTGTATGTGTGTGTTAATGTATGTCTGTGTGCGTGTGTGTGTTAATGTCTGTATGTGTGTGTGTGTGTGTGTGTGTCACTGATGCTCAATCAATATTTCCCCACCGATGCTGATGATTGATTACTGATATTTTTTAAACAAGAAAACTCACCAATATGTCAGATACTAACAAACATTATTTGATTAAAATACATCTCACTTTGACGCCCTATAATTAAAAATGTCTCTATTCATAGTAGTGAATGTGATTTAAAGGTTTTATTATTTACTGGTACTGCAGCTGATGGAATACAACGCAGAGGACGGATACCTGATGATGTCAACAACTAGAGCCAAATATCACAATATGTTAGTCATAGTGCTTTGCCAATATCATCTTCAACACAATGCATGTTAGCGATAATGCGCTACACTGACCTATCATCTTCAACACAATGCATGTTAGAGATATGCGCTACACTGACCCATCATCTTCAACACAATGCATGTTAGCGATAATGCGCTACACTGACCCATCATCTTCAACACAATGCATGTTAGCGATAATGCGCTACACTGACCCATCATCTTCAACACAATGCATGTTAGCGATAATGCGCTACACTGACCCATCTTCAACACAATGCATGTTAGCGATAATGCGCTACACTGACCATATCATCTTCAACACAAGGCATGTTGGCGATATGCGCTACACTGACCATATCATTTTCAACACAATGCATGTTAGAGATATGCGCTACACTGACCATATCATCTTCAACACAGTGCATGTTAGCGATATGCGCTACACTGCTACACTTCAGTCGCTGCTTCCTCAACCAAAAGAGCGCAGAGTACGTCTTTCTCGTGGCCATTTTCCACGCTAGATGGCAGTTGCTCTGCGCTCAGATAGAGCAGAACATGAAGTGATTCACGATGAGTATTCCCACCGTGAGCGCTCAGTTAGAGCAGAACATGAAGTGATTCACGATGAGTATTCCCACCGTGAGCGCTCAGTTAGAGCAGAACATGAAGTGATTCACGATGAGTATTCCCACCGTGAGCGCTCAGTTAGAGCAGAACATGAAGTGATTCACGATGAGTATTCCCACCGTGAGCGCTCAGTTAGAGCAGAACATGAAGTGATTCACGATGATTATTCCCACCGTGAGCGCTCAGTTAGAGCAGAACATGAAGTGATTCACGATGAGTATTCCCACCGTGAGCGCTCAGTTAGAGCAGAACATGAAGTGATTCACGATGAGTATTCCCACCGTGAGCGCTCAGTTAGAGCATAACATGAAGTGATTCACGATGAGTATTCCCACCGTGAGCGCTCAGTTATTTAACGCACCCAATGTGTGACGTGTGTGTTTTATGGCTGGGTATCACCACTGATTTCCCCAACGATTACATTTCCGATTCGATTCAATATTGATTTGTTGTATCCTGATATTTCAGTTACAATACCAATTTTTTTGGGATATGAAAGATTCTCAGAGAACTAATGCTGTAAATTGTACAAGGAACCCTCTAACCTGGCTTTTCAGTGTGAAGGTGAGACATTGATGTAATGCAGGAGGAATGAGTGAGAGAGAGATGGAGAGATAGAGAGAGAGGGGGGAGGGAGGCAGAGAGACAGAGAGAGAGAGGGAGGCAGAGAGAGGGAGACAGAGGGGGGAGGGGGAGTCAGAGAGAGACGGAGAAAGAAAGAGAGAGAGGGAGACAGAGAGATTGAGACAGAGAGAGAGGGAGGCAGAGATGGAGAAATAAAGAGAGAGAGACAGAGAGAGGGAGGCAGAGATATGGAGAAAGAGAGAGGGAGACAGACAGAGAGGGAGATAGAGATGGAGAGGGAGGCAGATAGAGGGAGACAGAGATGGAGGGAGACAGACAGAGAGGGAGATAGAGATGGAGAGGGAGGCAGATAGAGAGGCAGAGATGGAGGGAGACCGAGAGAGGGGGAAACCACACATTTGAAATGTAGTCAACCTTAGTTGACTAACTTAGTTAGTCAATTTGTCGATTGTTGTGCTTTTTTCCAGCTGTCATGTACGAAGGTCTAATAATAACAACTGGAGGGCGGCACATGAGCAAAAGCAGCTTCTCTCAGTAAATACGTTCAAATCAAGGTCCCAGGTAGAGGTAAAAGAAGACACAACACAAGACGTTTTCCAAATAGTAAATTATATATTGAATGGAGGTAGGGATTTAAACCTCCTCCATGGTGCACAGGGGAAAAGGTAGGGGAGGACAAACAAGACATACATATAAGGCAACTCAACCAAGATAGACAAACCTTGAGGCTACTGTACTATGTGGCCGTGTGAACATCAAAGAGCACACGGTTCCATACACAATGTGCAGAAACAGGCTGGCACAATCATCAGTCCATCAGGTCTATGGCAATAGGGCTAACTGCATATCCATACTATATGAATATACATATATATCCCCACGCAGTGGCAAACAAAGGCAACCTCATACACTGAGGTCACTGGAAAATGACACAATGACGCGCCCCGACGTGTGTGCTGTCAGCTACTTGTGCACCCGTCCCTCTTGATGTGATTGCCATCAGCTGTCCCTCATTAGGCAATCAGCACCCTTCAGTATAGGGACGGGCAGCACCTGACAGGAAGAGAAGAAGAGATATCATTAGCTCATGTTCACACACACACACACACATACAAACAATACTAATCTGATGTTCACATGGTCTTCCAAATACAGTAATAATGATAATGACCAACCCACGTACGTCACACCAGTTCTATTAATTATTTACTGGAATATGATCAGAAAAAGCACATCTCTGGTCAGCACTAGATTTAAAATGATCAGCACATCTCTGGTCAGCACTAGATTTAAAATGATCACCACATCTCTGGCCAGCACTAAATTTAAAGAAGGCCTTTCTGCATTATTGCATGTGGAAAACTAAAATTGTACATACTGTACTTGTCAATTCAGGCTACGTTTAGACAAGCGTTTTGGGATGGAAGTCTGAACAGAAACCGCAAAAGTCGTCTTGCGGTTTCACTTTAAATTTTGCGTTTAGACGAGCGTTTTGGGGTGGAATTCTCCGTGCAGACGAGGCTGTGACAACTCGAGACAACGGAGCCCCGCTGTCACACGATTGGCGCATATGTTACATGACGTGCTGTGAAGACCCGCCCTACTCTGCCTCTGATTTGCAGAGTGTGGGTGGGGAATGTGATTGGACCAAAGCAGAGTCACTCACAGACAGTGGGTCCAGTCATAATAGTTGTGAAAGCCGCGGGACAGATTCTTGTGTATTTAAAAGTACTGCCAATGTAGCCTTCAGGTGATCGCCATGGATAGAATCAGACATGCTTTGTTTACGCTTCTAGGCTACTGGCGCATGCCTGTGATGTAAGCAGTAGGCGCGACGAGAGCCTTGACGACCCTTTCGTCATCGTTTTATGCGGTTTGACATGGTTTGACAGTTTAGACGAGAGCGCAAAGGTTTACCGTTTCTAGGAATTCCACCCTGGAAGGTGGTCTCACTTTTTTACGGTTTCACCCCGTAAAAACCCCGTTTCCGTATAAACGAAAGGCACATCTGAAAAAATATTTTTGCGGATTCACCTGCTAGCGTTTCCGTCTAAACGGGGCCTCAATCAACAAATCGATTAGTCGAAAAATCCTATGACTTTAGTCATAATCTTTTTGTGTTTTAGTTCCTCTAGTCAAGACTTGGTGAGGCATTTTCTCTTCCTGTGGTCTGCTATCTGTCAGTCATTAAAGCTGCAGCATGTAAGAGTTTTTAGATGCAAAGCACCTCTATGGCCGGCAGTGGCAATAACTCAATCCGTCATTCATTCACTCACAGTTAGCTACTCTGCCCCTAGTGGTGGCTCACTAGTAGCAATGCACTTGGAATTAATGGTGCATGGTAAAAGGTGCATTTAGTGCTTTTATCCAAAGTGCCTTACAATTTTGTTCCTCACATTCACCCATTCACTCACACATTCACACACTGACGGCGGAGGCGACCATGCAAGGTGCCAACCTGCTCATCGGGAGCAGTTAGGCGTTAAGTGTCTGGCTCAATGACACTTCGACACGCTGCCCGGGAGGAGCGCGAATTGAACCGTGAACCTCCCGATTACCAGACTGCTCTACCTCCTGAGCAACAAGACCAGTGTCGCATCGATAACCGTGTGTCCTTGTTAGAATTTAAATATTGTAAAATGTTATTCTGATTTTAAGAGGGTTCGATCGCTCCTCTGTGCTCTACCCGAATGCTTTAAAAAAAATTCCAAGGCAGGACACCAATACGTCAGTTTGAAGCTGGTATTTCTCTGTCCTGGAGGAATGGAGCTCATTGTGCAACTTATACTTAGACTTGTTGTTTAGATTAGAATACCAGTATCATCTTGCCATTGTAATACTATATTTATCATGGAATACAGGGGTATTCATTTTCATGCTGAAAGCCAGAAGATGATACAGTAGCTCGCTGTTTGAAACTTCATAAGCCTGAATAAACGGCCCCCGGAGTTGGCAGACGATCCATGGCTTCACTGTGAAATCCGCTCAGTGGCTGTTAAAACATTGCTTTGTTTTCACATCTCACTGTTCTGAGGGAGGCAGAGAGAGAGTGAGGGGAGGGTTTTAGGGAGTGGGGAAGAAGAGCGGCTGACTTGCAAGCACATACGCACACGCATAAGGAGTGCTTTCAGCATAGGTTCATTCAGGGTAAAATTAGACTGCAGTAACAATAAGCTGTCTGAGCAAACGCAGGATGGCTGTAAACTCCTACTGACTCTTAAACCTGGAGAGAACCGAGGCTTTGCATGTCATTACAGAGGAAAACTTGCAGGATATGTTTCGTAACAGTGCTGAACCATGTGAGGAGCGACCGGGTAGTGTAGAGCAGGGGTTCCCAAAGGCGGGGTCGCGACCCCCAGTTGGGTCGCGAGCCGCCGCAAGGGGGTCGCCAGATGATTTGGGGAAAAAAAAAAAAGAAAAAAAAATTGCAGTCAGGCCACTGAACTTAGAAGCAGGCCAGGCCAGTGTTTCTAGTTGCACCAGCGCAATAGTTAAATAACCTATTTGGGGAACAACCAGGAGATCACTGCAACTCACACAAGTTGGAGAACTATCTCTCTCTCTCTCTTGCTCTCACACACACACAAGCGAGCCGCATGTGATTGGTGGAGGCGGGACCCTTACAAAAAACTGCTAATCATTGACACATGCTAGCTTGTAATAATCCCCCCCAGAAAAATCTACTTTGCATTTGATATATTGCAAATATGTGCCTAGCCGTGGATAGGAGGGACTTGTTGAGGCAACGTCATTTTTTTTTTTAAACGACTATGGCTACACGACTATGGCTACACCTCGAGTTCTCGTACCAAAAGAAGAGTGACTAATATTATGATATGTGTTGTCCGCTAACGTATCTATGTCTTTCTCTAGAATGTGCGTTTCGCTTAGCAGAGCAACGTCCACCTGTTCTTTTTTCATCAGTGTGAGCACGCTTTTGCGTTTGTTGGTTATTTATTCCCCCAGTGTTCCAGATCATTATATTCAAACTAGCCATAATCTATACATGTTGTTGTGTAGTTATTGGTAATGCTTCTGGAGTGCGAGGCAACAATAGATATAGTCAAGTCAAGTCAAGAGTTTTAATTGTCACGGCATACAGGTATACAATGAAATGCGGCTGGTCTTGCCCGCAACGATGTGCAATACAGTGGTACAACATATAATAGAATCCAATAAAAATACAGTGGTACAACATATAATAGAATCCAATAAAAACAACAGTGCAATAGACAGGTAACATGGTGTGCCATCTCGCTATCTGTACATAGTATTTACAGAGCATATAGGACATGCTAGGTATCTTTAGTAGTGCAATACACTGTTCCTGTTATACTAATTTAAAGTGGCCTTTCCTCTGGCCATAAGTGTGCGTGTGTGCGGCATGAGTGTTAAAGTGGCTGCTAGTGTGTGAGCGTGCTCAGCGTGCGTGTCGTGTATGTGCTTGTGTGTGCTTGTGTGTGGATAGTTCAGTTTCTGTGTCTCTCAATGTTCATTGTTCAAGGCTCTGATGGCCTGGGGGAAGAAGCTTAGCCTAAGCCACATCCAACTAGTGAGGTTCCGTTGAGAGCCGAGCTTAAAAACATACATATATACAAATAAAAATCCCCTTTCCCCCCCTCCCATCGAGAGTCGTACAGGATTGTGTCCCATAGACACATCCTACACTTATGACTCCCTCCCTTAGGCCACCGGATTACCCAAATTGAGCTTTGTAATCCTATTCTTCCTATGCTAATTGCCATAGGATCTAAAACTTTCATTCTAATTCGATAGAATGTCGCTTTTGGTATTGCGCCTTCCCATTAATGTACTAACAATAGTTTGAAAAATGAAAAATATACCTTCATTAATATATTCATTTGAAATTGTGAACCTTCTACTAACTTATCTAGGAAACATCAGAAAAAAAGGAAAAGAGTGGAGATAAACACTAACACCTTAACACTTTGACTGCCTAAAAACGCTTTACAGCGTCATTGCTGGCCATGCTAAAGTTGCCGGGGGACGCTGTACAGCGTCCTTATATCAATATTTCAAAAATCTGGAATCGGATTCATATTCCCCCTCCGCTGGCCTGAGAGCACCAGCAGGACCCACTGAGCTCTCTGGCGGTTCAGGAGCGCCATCTGGTGGCCGATCGGCGCAACTGCTTAACAGGAAGCGCAGCAACGCCCCAACCCTGGACACCTTCAAATCCGCTCTAAAAACACACCTCTTCACCAAGGCTTTCCCCATCAGTTAGTTTTAGATTAAATTAGGTCCATTATCCCCTACTTTCCCTCATCCCCTCTTCCCCCTCCCCCCCTACTTTCCTTGCCCTATTTTTTGTCCTGATTGTAAAGCGACCTTGGGTTCTATGAAAGGCGCTATATAAATTTGATTTATTATTATTATTTATTAGTAGAGGTTTTGCTGGTCGGCCCTATTACTTCCGGGCACTCAGTATGGGTTCCGGCACTCTAGCTCGTCACTCTACATAGCGATCGATTGCCAATAACTCGATAAACAACATGATTTGGACGTATATACCATTATACAAGCTGGAGATGGACCGGGTAATAATATATCCCATAATGATAAAATTTCTACTCGACGATGATCGCCCAACGGCGCGCGGAGACTGGGGTGAGTTTCAGCGTGTAACGTTACCATCTTCGATACTAACTGCTTTTATCAACATTTGACCCACATTAGATGATTGGTATAACGCTGCCCACGGAATTATAAACGCCCCCTCGCCCATCCGGTCAACATCAGATGACGTGTAGTAACTTCTAGAAGTACGTCTAGTTGGAATTTTTTATATCGCGCTGATTGCCATCAAACTGTATTTCATCATCAATATAATGCATTTGGGGCTATATATCACGTTCTGGAGAAAGTTGCAGAAAGAGATAAAAACATACTTATACATTAGACCATACTTTACTATGAATATGTGAATGAAAAAGTTTAACGTTGCTACACAATGAACAATACATATAGGACTTTGAATGGGCCCTAATAATGGCAATGTAGCAATAGAATTTAAAAAGTTATAGCCCTGCAAAGAAGGGGACTTTCTCCATAGACAAATAGCGCTGGCAATCTATGGTATATCATTAATTTAACCCAAGGCAACCAAAGTGTTAAAATGAAAAAAAATAACAATGAAAGATAAAAAATAAAAAAGGGAGTGAGAACTAAAATAAAACTCATCAGAGAAAAACAGATCAAATAAAATTGAGTAAAGAGAAAAACAGAGACTTTTAGAGCTACATTGTGCAAATCTCTAAATCAGTGGAGTAATTATTTAAAATATTAGAATAACCTTGTTGTGCTTATACATTTAGATGTGGCTAATGTCTTTTTATTTTTTATTTTTTTTAAAGCCTTATTAAAGCCTAATTAAACTTCAGTCCTTGAATCCTATGCTTATTCACACCGGATGTTAGTGTTAAATGTACAGGCCTTCGTTGAAGGGGTGCATTATATTCTAGAAGGTTGTAGAATACTAGTAAAGATTTTATTATCATTTAAAATAACACGAGAAAATTTGATTAATTTGAGTTGAATTGTGGGACAAATCAAAAGACACAAATAGTGTATTGATCCAAAAAGGTTTTTGGTCTATAAATACTATCTGCTATACTATAATATACTATACTATGCTACTATACTCTACTATAATGTACTATATTAGTTGCTTATAACTTATAACTTATAACACTAAGATAGTGTATTAACATTGTTATTCTCTCTCTAAGAAAGGAGAGCGTGTGTCTGTGTGTGTTTCAACACCTCGATAAGTACCTGTACTTAATACGCGGACAGGCCACACCCAGCGAATAGCCCTCGCGTGTAGTTTTTCCACAGTATGAGAGACAATACTTGTCGAACTATATAACAATAATTACCTCATTTACAAGTTGTATTTAAGTTTGCAAATAAGGGAACACATTAATGACATTTCAAAGATGTAAAAAAAAAACAAGATTTCGATTTTCTGAAGAGCAAGACATTTGTTCACTTCCTGACACCTCTCTCTGCCCGAATCAAATCGGGTTTGGTCGCGTCGAGTCACATATATGCCATCACACACACTGGCATTTAAAGGGTTAGAATTATAAAATGAATATGTGGTGTTATGATCAGGGCTGAAGTTGAATAAGATTGTATTTTTTATCAATTACAAAAAAACTGAAAATCCATAAAAATCTGTGTTGTTGCTAATCATACATATGCTAGCGTGTTTTTTAACAATAATTTGTGATGCCATCACAAACACTGGCATTTAAAGGGTACAAATAAAAGAATTCCTGCACCAGAATGCAGGAAATGAAGTCTTTGTAACAAAAAAAATCCTGGTGGGGGACCCCCTGCTTAAAAAGTGGCTTGACTGGGGCTATATTTTGCACTATATTTCCTGGCCTGAATGATTTCCCCAGTCCGGCCCTGGTTAAAAGCCTCCAATGCTTATTAGTGTGTGTGCATTTGAACGTTTGCATGTTTCAACCATACATTTCCATTTATACATTTAAAACATTTTACCTCCTATAATAGTGGGAGTCGCGGCTCTCTGACACCGTTATTTGGGGGTCGTGGCCTGAAAAGTTTGGGAACCCCTGGTGTAGAGGACCTCTACACCAGTGTTTCTCAACTGGTGGGTCGCGACCCAAAAGTGGGTCGCAGGGCCATTTTTGTGTGTGTAAAAAAGAAAAATATATATTTTTTATTTGTTCATACCTTTTTTCTTTGCACTACCTATCTTTGTGAACGTGGATTTTCAGCTCTGGTCCAGCTGAAGACAAAGCAGAGGAACAGATTGGACATTGAGCATGACCTCAGAGTTGCTTTGTCTACCATCACCCCAGACTTTTAGAGTCGTCAGGAGCAAACAACATCCCCAGTTATCCCATTAGTTCCCTGGGATGTTATGCTAAGAAGGATATATTATTTATTATTTATTATTATTATTTAATTTCATTGTGTTTTTAGCCCTAGTTGCACTTTTCTTGCAACCCCAGTTATCCCATTAGTTCCCCCAAACTTAGGTATGTTATGTTAAGCTATAAGAAGTCTGCTAAGAAGCATATTATTTATTATTATTTAATTTCATTGGGTTTTTAGCCTTAGTTGCACTTTTGTTGCAACCCCAGTTATCCCATTAGTTCCCCCAAACGTAGGTCTGTTATGTTAAGCTAAGAAATCTGCTAAGAAGCATATATTATTTATTATTATTTTATTTCATTGGGTTTTTAGCCCTAGTTGCACTTTTGTTGCACTATTTTGTGTTTATTTCATGTTTTTAACAGTGCATGAAAGATTGTGTATTACTGCAAACAATTTTTTTTAAATAAATCAGTGGTTAAAAAATTTGGGTCACGACTTAATGACTAAGGAAAATGTTGGGTCCCGAGGCTAGACCAGTTGAGAACCACTGCTCTACACTACCCGGTCGCTCCTCACGTGGTTCAGCACTGTTACGAAACATATCCTGCAAGGGTAGTGTAGAGGTCTAAGCACTGGAGTGGCTGGGTAGAGTAGAGGTCTAAGCACTAGGAGCGGCTGGGTAGTGTAGAGGTCTAAGCACTAGGAGAGGCTGGGTAGTAGTGTAGAGGTCTAAGCACTAGGAGCGGCTGGGTAGTGTAGAGGTCTAAGCACTAGGAGAGGCTGGGTAGTGTAGAGGTCTAAGCACTGGAGCGGCTGGGTAGTGTAGAGGTCTAAGCACTGGAGTGGCTGGGTAGTGTAGAGGTCTAAGTACTGGAGTGGCTGGGTAGTGTAGAGGTCTAAGCTCTGGAGCGGCTGGGTAGTGTAGAGGTCTAAGCACTGGAGTGGCTGGGTAGAGTAGAGGTCTAAGCACTAGGAGCGGCTGGGTAGTGTAGAGGTCTAAGCACTAGGAGCGGCTGGGTAGTGTAGAGGTCTAAGCACTAGGAGAGGCTGGGTAGTAGTGTAGAGGTCTAAGCACTAGGAGCGGCTTGGTAGTGTAGAGGTCTAAGCACTGGAGCGGCTGGGTAGTGTAGAGGTCTAAGCACTGGAGCGGCTGGGTAGTGTAGAGGTCTAAGCACTGGAGTGGCTGGGTAGTGTAGAGGTCTAAGTACTGGAGTGGCTGGGTAGTGTAGAGGTCTAAGCTCTGGAGTGGCTGGGTAGAGTAGAGGTCTAAGCACTAGGAGCGGCTGGGTAGTGTAGAGGTCTAAGCACTAGGAGCGGCTGGGTAGTGTAGAGCAGTGGTTCTCAAACTGTGGTACGCGTACCACTAGTGGTACTTGGTGGTACTGCTGGTGGTACTTGAAAACATTTAAAAAAAAAAAAAAAAAACGTTTTTTTTTTTTTTTTTTTTTTTTTTTTTCTCGGGTCACTGAACGTAGAAGCAGGCCAGGCCAGTGTTTCTGGTTGCGGCGGCGCGATAGTTAGATAACCTAAGTGGGGAACAACCAGGAGATCACTGTGACAGAGAGTAATGCAGTCTAAACAGTCATAAATCTTTAATTCAACTTCAGCCCTGATCATAACCATTTATTTTTTGATTTTTTTGTAATGTCGGATAAAAAAAGTACTCTCACTTTTCTGAAAAGAGTTGGTGTTAAATCTGACATTACAAAAAATCCATCAAAATCTGTGTTGCTGCTAATCATTGACACATGCCTAGCCTGTAATAATCCCCCCCAGAAAGATTTACTTTGCATTTGATATATTGAAAATATTTTACCTTTTTGTGTTTTTTTAACAATAATTTGTGATGCTTTAAACTGGCATTTAAAGGGTAAACATTCAAAAATGTATTGAATGTGTGTTTTCTTTTCTTTTTTACAATAATTTGTGATGCCCATCACAAACACTGGCATTTAAAGGGTACAATTTCAAAAATTCCTGCACCAGAATGCAGGAAATTAAGTTTTTGTAACAAAATAATTGTGTGTGTGTGTGGTTCTGTGTGTGTGGTTCTGTGTGTGTGTGTGTGTGTGTGTGTGTGTGTGTGTGTGTGTGAGAGAATGACGGACAATTGCTTGCTGTGTGAGAGAGAGAGAGATAGAGAGAGAATTAAGTACATTTGCTTAAATACAGTTGTTCTTAATTTTCTCACTTGCTATGTGAGAATGTTAGTTATTATGTTCTCAATGCCCCTTGCATTGTATGAGTTGTGTGGAAGCGTTTGCTAGTTCTAGTGCTATCCCTTTGTACATTGTGGCTGTGTCTGACAAAAGTTAACAATAAATAATGGTATTAGGAATACATTTGCCTCCTGCGTGAACTGTGCATAGCTGAATAAACTGTATTTTAACGCCGGTCATATGGTGGTACTTGGAGAGCCAGCTACGTTCTCAGGTGGTACTTGGTGTAAAAAGTTTGAGAACCACTGGTGTAGAGGTCTAAGCACTAGGAGAGGCTGGGTAGTAGTGTAGAGGTCTAAGCACTAGGAGCGGCTTGGTAGTGTAGAGGTCTAAGCACTAGGAGAGGCTGGGTAGTGTAGAGGTCTAAGCACTAGGAGAGGCTGGGTAGTGTAGAGGTCTAAGCACTGGAGCGGCTGGGTAGTGTAGAGGTCTAAGCACTGGAGTGGCTGGGTAGTGTAGAGGTCTAAGTACTGGAGTGGCTGGGTAGTGTAGAGGTCTAAGCTCTGGAGCGGCTGGGTAGTGTAGAGGTCTAAGCACTGGAGTGGCTGGGTAGAGTAGAGGTCTAAGCACTAGGAGCGGCTGGGTAGTGTAGAGGTCTAAGCACTAGGTGCGGCTGGGTAGTGTAGAGGTCTAAGCACTAGGAGAGGCTGGGTAGTAGTGTAGAGGTCTAAGCACTAGGAGCGGCTTGGTAGTGTAGAGGTCTAAGCACTGGAGCGGCTGGGTAGTGTAGAGGTCTAAGCACTGGAGCGGCTGGGTAGTGTAGAGGTCTAAGCACTGGAGTGGCTGGGTAGTGTAGAGGTCTAAGTACTGGAGTGGCTGGGTAGTGTAGAGGTCTAAGCTCTGGAGTGGCTGGGTAGTGTAGAGGTCTAAGCACTGGAGTGGCTGGGTAGAGTAGAGGTCTAAGCACTAGGAGCGGCTGGGTAGTGTAGAGGTCTAAGCACTAGGAGCGGCTGGGTAGTGTAGAGCAGTGGTTCTCAAACTGTGGTACGCGTACCACTAGTGGTACTTGGTGGTACTGCTGGTGGTACTTGAAAACATTTAAATTTTTTCTTTTTTTTTTCTTTTTTTTTTTTTTTTCTGGTCACTGAACGTAGAAGCAGGCCAGGCCAGTGTTTCTGGTTGCGGCGGCGCGATAGTTAGATAACCTAAGTGGGGAACAACCAGGAGATCACTGTGACAGAGAGTAATGCAGTCTAAACAGTCATAAATCTTTAATTCAACTTCAGCCCTGATCATAACCATTTATTTTTTGATTTTTTTGTAATGTCAGATAAAAAAAGTACTCTCACTTTTCTGAAAAGAGTTGGTGTTAAATCTGACATTACAAAAAATCCATCAAAATCTGTGTTGCTGCTAATCATTGACACATGCCTAGCCTGTAATAATCCCCCCCAGAAAGATTTACTTTGCATTTGATATATTGAAAATATTTTACCTTTTTGTGTTTTTTTAACAATAATTTGTGATGCTTTAAACTGGCATTTAAAGGGTAAACATTCAAAAATGTATTGAATGTGTTTTCTTTTCTTTTTTACAATAATTTGTGATGCCCATCACAAACACTGGCATTTAAAGGGTACAATTTCAAAAATTCCTGCACCAGAATGCAGGAAATTAAGTTTTTGTAACAAAATAATTGTGTGTGTGTGTGTGTGTGTGTGTGGTTGTGTGTGTGTGTGTGTGTGTGTGTGTGTGTGTGTGTGTGTGTGTGTGTGTGTGTGTGTGTGTGTGTGTGTGTGTGTGTGTGTGTGTGTGTGTGTGTGTGTGTGTGTGTGTGTGTGTGTGTGTGTGTGTGTGTGTGTGTGTGTGTGTGTGTGAGAGAATGACGGACAATTGCTTGCTGTGTGAGAGAGAGAGAGATAGAGAGAGAATTAAGTACATTTGCTTAAATACAGTTGTTCTTAATTTTCTCACTTGCTATGTGAGAATGTTAGTTATGTTCTCAATGCCCCTTGCATTGTATGAGTTGTGTGGAAGCGTTTGCTAGTTCTAGTGCTATCCCTTTGTACATTGTGGCTGTGTCTGACAAAAGTTAACAATAAATAATGGTATTAGGAATACATTTGCCTCCTGCGTGAACTGTGCATAGCTGAATAGACTGTATTTTAACGCCGGTCATATGGTGGTACTTGGAGAGCCAGCTACGTTCTCAGGTGGTACTTGGTGTAAAAAGTTTGAGAACCACTGGTGTAGAGGTCTAAGCACTAGGAGAGGCTGGGTAGTAGTGTAGAGGTCTAAGCACTAGGAGCGGCTTGGTAGTGTAGAGGTCTAAGCACTAGGAGAGGCTGGGTAGTGTAGAGGTCTAAGCACTAGGAGCGGCTGGGTAGTGTAGAGGTCTAAGCACTAGGAGAGGCTGGGTTGTGTAGAGCAGTGGTTCCCAAAGTCGGGGTCGCGACCCAAAGGCGGGCCGCGAGCAGCCACGGGTGGGCCGCGAGATGATTTAAAAAAAATAAAAAAAAATATATTTTTTTATTTTTTATTTCTTTATTTTAATTTTTTTTGTCAGGCCACTGAACTTAGAAGCAGGCCAGGACAGTGTTTCTAGTTGTATTCTAAAATTCTATTCTATTGTATTCTAAAATGTGACTATATGGTTTTATATTAACTTAATAAATAAACAAAAACGAAAAATCTACTTATTTCAACGAACCTTTCAAACTAAATAACAGAGTATGCACATAAAACGCTGAAAACAACCGAAGCAACAATAGTATTTTAATGAGGCTATTATTATTATCATTATTATTTTGCAACAAGTTAGCCCTCTCATAAATAGCACATATAAATGAATAACTAACTTGAACTAACTTAATAGGATTGAAGTGATATTTGGCTTAAAAAATCGGTCGCCTGGCAAAAAAAAAAAAAAAAAAAGCCAGACGATGTGCATTGGGCCGCGGCTCTCTGACGCCTTATTTTCTGGGCCCCGGCCTGAAATGTTTGGGAACCCCTGGTGTAGAGGTCTAAGCACTGGAGAAGCTGGGTAGTGTAGAGGTCTAAGCACTAGGAGTGGCTGGGTAGTGTAGAGGTCTAAGCACTAGGAGCGGCTGGGTAGTGTAGAGGTCTAAGCACTAGGAGAGGCTGGGTAGTGTAGGGAGGTCTAAGCACTAGGAGCGGCTGGGTAGTGTAGAGGTCTAAGCACTAGGAGAGGCTGGGTAGTGTAGGGAGGTCTAAGCACTGGAGAAGCTGGGTAGTGTAGAGGTCTAAGCACTAAGAGCGGCTGGGTAGTGTAGAGGTCTAAGAGTTTACCTACCACCGCAGAGACCCGGGTTCAATTCCCGGCAGCGGTACCTCTGGCTTGGTCAGTCGTTCCTACGAACACAATTGCCAGTGTTTGCGGGTGGGATGTCGGTGGGTTATGAGTCCTGGTCGTTGCAACAATGACTTCTACTGGCCTGTTCAGCAGGGAGGGGATCTGGGGGGGATAGCGCACCTACCTGTCAGGTGAAAAGAAGCGGCTGGCGACTCCACATGTATCAGAGGAGCCATGTAGTCGTCTACACCCTCCCCAGAGTGACAGTATGGCAGCGCAACGACCAGGAAGGGAATTGGGAACAATTCAGTTGGGGGATGGGAGCAAAATGAGAAATGGCTGAAAAAAAGCACTCTTGAATCGTGTGTGTAAAACTATTGCCCAATAGGGGGCGCCACCAGTTCCAAAGACGTACAGTACATGGGCCTGGTGCAATTTTGGCCATACATTTATGACAATTGACAACCAAACTTGGTGGATTTTTTTTATTAAGCTGTTGAAACATGTCCCCAAAATGTGTTCGAAATTCACCAATAGGGTGTGCCACAAATGCAAAGAAATGGGTGTGGTATAACACAAATCAAATATATTTTTTTGTCCAATTAACACAAAACTGGCAGCATTCTGGTCTAGGTTTATCACAATAAAATAACGTCTGCCGCTTTCTGTTTACTCCAACCCTGCTTCATGCGAGGAGATCTCATCTCATTGGTCAATGCTGCCGTCTAATGCAGATTTGCGCTCTGCAGCAGCCTGCCTCAGCTCAGCTCCTCTCATCCTCTCTCTCTCGCCCCAGCTCTTTCTCTCTGTCTCTCTCTCTCCCTTTCTCTCAACTTATTTCTCTCTCTTTCTCTACCTCTTTATATCGCTCCCTCTTGCATGCTCTCATACTTAAGCTGCATGTACTAAGACTCACTCTCTCTCTCTCTCTCTCTCTCTCCCTTTACAGTGTGACAGTGCTATAACTCTCTGAGGTTGAGGGTGCTATTACTATCTGAGGTTGAAGGTGCTATAACGAAGGTTATCCTAACCCTAGTTATATGAATATGGCGAGCGCTCTGCTCTATTGGAACTGTCCCTTTAATCATATGCTATCATGAAAACGTTCAACCACGTGCACGCACCCACACCTGCCTGACCACGCCCACATCCGCTCAACCCACAACTGCCTCTTTGAACTGCTGCGGTCAGGCAAGCGATACCGGAGTCTCAAGGCGAGCACAGAAAGACTCAGAAGAAGCTTCTATCCCCAGGCCATCAGGCTGCTAAACGAACAATGAACACTACACAACAACAACCATCAAACGCACATAGCACACACATCCACACGCACACACTCACTTTAAACAAACACACTGTAGCACCCACTCCACACACTTTATAGCACACACTCACTTTAAACAAACACACTGTAGCACCCACTCCCCACACTTATATTTATTGATGAAGGATTGCACTACAACTCGTACACCTTACTGTAAATTGTACCTAAATTGTACCTCATCCCATTTCTGCTTTGCACTATATAGTACTGTACATTAGTACACTGCATAGTATTGTATATTATATGGTAACTCAGTTACGTCTATTCTGCATCGAACATTGTACATATGTCTATACTGAACACTGTGACCTCATTTTCTACTTCTAAATTACATGCTATACTATGTTATTTGATACTATCTTGTCTAGCACAGTCTCTGGAGCGTAACAGTAAGAAGCATTTTGTATGAAAGTATTCTGTACTTCTGTATGACAACTATTAAAGAAACTTGAACTTGAAACACATATAAGCGGGGTCATGGCCAAACTACACACTAAAAACAGATTGGTCAAATTTGACCCAATTTGGGTTATTTTTGACCCAATTCACTGGTCAAAAAGGGCCCGACCAGTGTGTGGGTTAATTTGACCCATTATTATTGGTTATTTAATTTGACCCATAACTTGGGTCAAATAAACGAATACTAACGACCCATTTTAAGGGTCAAAATAACCCAACCTCCAAATTGATTTGACCCCATATTGGGTTATACCAACGACCCATTTTAAGGGTCAAAATAACCCAACCTCCAAGTTGATTTGACCCCATATTGGGTTATACCAACGACCCATTTTAAGGGTCAAAATAACCCAACTTCCAAGTTGATTTGACCCCATATTGGGTTATACCAAAGACCCATTTTAAGGGTCAAAATAACTCAACTTCCAAGTTGATTTGACCCCATATTGGGTTATACCAACAACCCATTTTAAGGGTCAAAATAACCCAACTTCTAAGTTGATTTGACCCCATATTGGGTTATACAAACGACCCATTTTAAGGGTCAAAATAACCCAACCTCCTAGTTGATTTGACCCCGTATTGGGTTATACAAATGACCCATTTTAAGGGTCAAAATAGTTGCTTTGACTGAATCTTGGGTTACATCAAAAGGGTCAAATAGACCCTATTCACAGCAGCCATCTTGTGAGCCAGATTGACAACGATTGACCAACAGATGGACACAGCAACATGATTAGTTACACATGTGTCAGTCTGGTTCACAGGATGTAGGTTTACCCTGCTGTGTCAAGATGGCTGCTGTGAAAAGGGCCTATTAACACAACTGCTATAGTTAGTACACTACATTAGGTTGGCACAGATGCTTGATTGAAAGGTATAACAGTCTAAATGTGCTGAAATCAATGAAAAGAACAGACCAAGGCGTAGAATACATTTAACTTCAAAATGTATTACACTTGTTGCATACATGTCACGGCGTGTGGACATCAAAAAGTGCTTGTGCTGCTATAGTGCCCATGAAACACATCATGTCAAACTGATTTCCTGTTTAAATAATACATATCGGTATGGTTTTGTACTGCTTTACTGCCCTGTTGGAACACTCCCCCAGATATTGATAGATCAAAACACATATATACTAAGGTTGTCAAAGTTAACGCGGTATTAACAAGTTATCGCCCGATTCTATTAACGCCACTATTTTTTTTAACTCACGATTAACTTTTAAGATTTTTTTTTACTAGACTATACTCAGGTGTATTATTGATGCTCTCATTGATACTATGTTTGTTTCTGAAGTGTGTGTGTGTGTGTGTGTGTGTGAGATATAGAGAGAGAGGGGGGTGAGAGAGAAGGGAAGGGGCAAGAAAGAAAGAGAGCTGGGAGAGTGTGAGAGAGGGGGGGGTGTGTGTGATTACTCAGCCCTTGTGTGGGTGAATGTAACAACGTTTTCTTTCCCCTATTATTTCATGTACACTTTATTCATTGTTTTAATGAATTTTCTTTCTTTTAAGTTATTTTGTGCATCACTCTGTTTTGAATTTGATGCAAATTTGCAATGCATGAGGGTCATCCTTTTGTGTTAAATGGCTGCATAACGAAAGCATTTGTTGACTCGCATGTTGATAAGAGAGTATTAAAACTTGGAACTTGAAAAAGATCCGTTTAAGGTCGAAAAAAAGGTAGACAAAATTCGATTAATTTGTGATTAATCGCGAGTTAACTATGGACAATCATGCGATTAATCGTGTTAAATATTTTAATCGATTGACAGCACTAATATATACATATAGAAATACGGGACTTAGCGTCTACCCATCTCCCTCCTCCTCCATCTCTTCCCCCACCTTCCCTCCTCCTAATTCACCTCCTCACTACGCCACCTCCTCTCCTTATACTCCTCCTCCTCCTCTCCTCCACCTTCCCTCCTGCTACTTCACCTATTCCACCTCCTCCTCATTTGTAAGTTTTGCGTTACGTACGGCTGTCCTTAAGAATGCTACATGCTTGGACTCTGGTCCCTCAATATTATATATAACGTGCTGGAGAAACTCCCATGCATGAACACACTGCCTGGGGTACTTTATGTCAAATACATAAAATGCTTTAAAACACGTATCAACTGCCCCGAGCATTGTGCTTTCAGGGTGTGCCCGACCTGCATAGATCACGAATGCCTGAGCACAACATGTGTGTGGTTCTCCCAGCACCAAAACCGAGGGAGAGGGTCTTGCCTGCTGGAGGTACTCCACCATATTTGTCCCAACCTAAAACAAGCACATAAGCAAAGAAATAATGTTAAATACAGGTGAATCTTGGGTTGACAGCAAATCATAAGCAAGATAACAGATTTATACCAACTATACAAGGGAGCTAAATTAAATTAAAAAAAATTTCTCTCATGCCAATGGAACGTGCAATGACATTTTGGAGTGCTCAAAACAGTGGTTTTAACTCGTCTTTGTAAATGAGGGAAACCTCAATGCCTTTTCGAGTTTAAATAGAGGTTATGGGGGCCTGGGGGACTTTGGTTGTCAGACCTTGGCTTGGTGGTGGTGCAACCAAACTCTGTGGGTGCAACCTATAGGCTCTCTGAAGCAGCAGATAGGCTCTCTGAAGCAGCAGATCGGCTCTCTGAAGCAGTTAGGCTCTCTGAAGCAGCAGATAGGCTCTCTGAAGCAGTTAGGCTCTCTGAAGCAGCAGTTAGGCTCTCTGAAGCAGCAGTTAGGCTCTCTGAAGCAGCAGATAGGCTCTCTGAAGCAGCAGATAGGCTCTCTGAAGCAGTTAGGCTCTCTGAAGCAGCAGATAGGCTCTCTGAAGCAGATATGCTCTCTGAAGCAGCAGTTAGGCTCTCTGAAGCAGCAGATAGGCTCTCTGAAGCAGCAGTTAGGCTCTCTGAAGCAGCAGATAGGCTCTCTGAAGCAGCAGATAGGCTCTCTGAAGCAGCAGATAGGCTCTCTGAAGCAGCAGATAGGCTCTCTGAAGCAGTTAGGCTCTCTGAAGCAGTTAGGCTCTCTGAAGCAGCAGATAGGCTCTGAAGCAGCAGTTAGGCTCTCTGAAGCAGCAGATAGGCTCTCTGAAGCAGCAGTTAGGCTCTCTACAGCAGATAGGCTCTCTGAAGCAGCAGTTAGGCTCTCTGAAGCAGCAGTTAGGCTCTCTGAAGCAGCAGATAGGCTCTCTACAGCAGATAGGCTCTCTGAAGCAGCAGATAGGCTCTCTGAAGCAGTTAGGCTCTCTGAAGCAGTTAGGCTCTCTGAAGCAGCAGATAGGCTCTCTGAAGCAGCAGTTAGGCTCTCTGAAGCAGCAGATAGGCTCTCTGAAGCAGCAGTTAGGCTATCTACAGCAGATATTCTCTCTGAAGCAGCAGTTAAGCTCTCTGAAGCAGCAGTTAGGCTCTCTGAAGCAGCAGATAGGCTCTCTACAGCAGATAGGCTCTCTGAAGCAGCAGATAGGCTCTCTGAAGCAGCAGATAGGCTCTCTGAAGCAGCAGTTAGGCTCTCTGAAGCAGCAGTTAGGCTCTCTGAAGCAGATAGGCTCTCTGAAGCAGCAGATAGGCTCTCTGAAGCAGCAGATAGGCTCTCTGAAGCAGCAGTTAGGCTCTCTGAAGCAGCAGTTAGGCTCTCTGAAGCAGCAGATAGGCTCTCTGAAGCAGCAGATAGGCTCTGAAGCAGCAGATAGGCTCTCTGAAGCAGATAGGCTCTCTGAAGCAGCAGTTAGGCTCTCTGAAGCAGCAGATAGGCTCTCTGAAGGGCTCTCTGAAGCAGCAGTTAGGCTCTCTGAAGCAGCAGATAGGCTCTCTGAAGCAGATAGGCTCTCTGAAGCAGCAGATAGGCTCTCTGAAGCAGATAGGCTCTCTGAAGCAGCAGATAGGCTCTCTGAAGCAGCAGTTAGGCTCCCTGAAGCAGCAGATAGGCTATCTGAAGCAGCAGTTAGGCTCTGAAGCAGCAGATAGGCTCTCTGAAGCAGATAGGCTCTCTGAAGCAGCAGATAGGCTCTCTGAATCAGCAGATAGGCTCTCTGAAGCAGCAGTTAGGCTCTCTGAAGCAGCAGATAGGCTCTCTGAAGCAGCAGTTAGGCTCTCTGAAGCAGCAGATAGGCTCTCTGAAGCAGCAGTTAGGCTCTCTGAAGCAGTTAGGCTCTCTGAAGCAGCAGATAGGCTCTCTGAAGCAGCAGATAGGCTCTCTGAAGCAGCAGATAGGCTCTCTGAAGCAGATATGCTCTCTGAAGCAGCAGATAGGCTCTCTGAAGCAGCAGTTAGGCTCCCTGAAGCAGCAGATATGCTCTCTGAAGCAGCAGTTAGGCTCTCTGAAGCAGCAGATAGGCTCTCTGAAGCAGCAGATAGGCTCTCTGAAGCAGCAGTTAGGCTCTCTGAAGCAGCAGTTAGGCTCTCTGAAGCAGCAGTTAGGCTCTCTGAAGCAGCAGATAGGCTCTCTGAAGCAGTAGTTAGGCTCTCTGAAGCAGCAGATAGGCTCTCTGAAGCAGCAGATAGGCTCTCTGAAGCAGCAGATAGGCTCTCTGAAGCAGCAGTTAGGCTATCTGAAGCAGATAGGCTCTCTGAAGCAGCAGATAGGCTCTCTGAAGCAGCAGATAGGCTCTCTGAAGCAGCAGATAGGCTCTCTGAAGCAGCAGTTAGGCTCTCTGAAGCAGCAGTTAGGCTCTCTGAAGCAGCAGATAGGCTCTCTGAAGCAGCAGATAGGCTCTCTGAAGCAGCAGATAGGCTCTCTGAAGCAGCAGTTAGGCTCTCTGAAGCAGCAGATAGGCTCTCTGAAGCAGATAGGCTCTCTGAAGCAGCAGATAGGCTCTCTGAAGCAGCAGTTAGGCTATCTGAAGCAGATAGGCTCTCTGAAGCAGCAGATAGGCTCTCTGAAGCAGCAGATAGGCTCTCTGAAGCAGCAGTTAGGCTCTCTGAAGCAGCAGTTAGGCTCTCTGAAGCAGCAGATAGGCTCTCTGAAGCAGCAGATAGGCGCTCTGAAGCAGCAGTTAGGCTCTCTGAAGCAGCAGATAGGCTCTCTGAAGCAGATAGGCTCTCTGAAGCAGCAGTTAGGCTCTCTGAAGCAGCAGATAGGCTCTCTGAAGCAGATAGGCTCTCTGAAGCAGCAGATAGGCTCTCTGAAGCAGCAGTTAGGCTCTCTGAAGCAGCAGATAGGCTCTCTGAAGCAGATAGTCTCTCTGAAGCAGCAGATAGGCTCTCTGAAGCAGCAGATAGGCTCTCTGAAGCAGCAGTTAGGCTCTCTGAAGCAGCAGTTAGGCTCTCTGAAGCTTTCAGCTTTGCCTGCCCCGCTAAGCCAATGCGAAGGACGAGGGGGGCTGTGCTTCCTGTTCTGCCCCCTTGCAAATGGTTGTAGCATTCCCTGAGGGGGAGGAGCTGCGCATTATATGGCTTTTTTTGCTTACCTTGCTTCCTCTAGAACTCCACCCCTCTTTTGCGAACTCCAAAAGCGGTACTGCTGGTTCTGGTGAGGGGAGGTACTGGTGGTTCTGGTGAGGGGAGGTACTGGTTCTGGTGAGGGGAGGTACTGCTGGTTCTGGTGAGGGGAGGTACTGCTGGTTCTGGTGAGGGGAGGTACTGGTGGTTCTGGTGAGGGGAGGTACTGCTGGTTCTGGTGAGGGGAGGTACTGCTGGTTCTGGTGAGGGGAGGTACTGCTGGTTCTGGTGATGGGAGGTGCTGGTTCTGGTGAGGGGAGGTACTGCTGGTTCTGGTGAGGGGGGTACTGGTGGTGCCTCCTCATCGATATCTTGATCTGAAAGACAAAGACAGAAAACAAAGAAAGACTTTTACAGTAATTTCAGTGCCATCCAGTGGCAGCAAACTCCAACACAGGACCAGGCTGCCAGGACCAGAGACCAGGACAAGAACAGGATTATTATTATTATTATTATTATTATTATTATTATTATTATTATTATTATTATTATTATTATTATTATTATTATTATTATTATTATTATTATTATTATTATTATTATTATTATTATTATTATTATTATTATTATTATTATTATTATTATTATTATTATTATTATTATTATTATTATCATCCAGGAGGGAAAAGACACTTTGGATAGTAGGGACTGCATCTCTGCCTGTCCTGACCAGGAAACACTTTGCAACTGTGATCTCCTCTGGCAATAGTTGGATATTGTAATGTATGGCGAGGGGTTGCAGCAATTCCACTGAGAGAAACTGGTCTGAGGCTGGATAACATGCCTGTATGCCTCTCATAAGTTGTTATCCAACTCATGAGAACCTGCTCTCAAGCTCTTGCAGCATTCTGTCGACGACTGGATAGAACAGTCTCTGTCTCAGCTGATCTCCTGAGCTGAGGTCTGAGCTTGTGCCACAAGATGACTCAACTACATACTCGTCCATCCTTTTCTGCTTCCTCCTTTGGCTGGTAGTATGTTCCTCAATCCAAAGGCCATTACATATGGCCTTTGTCCTGTCATACATGTCCACTGCCATCTCTGAGGTGCGATAACCTTTGAGTGTGTCCTGCACTGTGCTTTTAAATAGTACAGATATTGAAGTGGTGCACTTTAACGCAGCAGCACCTGGAGCCATCCATACCCATGTCCAGTGTCCTATAATAAGCTTTAATCGAACCCTGGTTCATTTCCTCGGATAGTCCGGTTGGTTTGGGGTGGTGTGAAAGCTCATTCACTCTTGCAAGTGAACCCTGCTGCGGTTCATTTGAGATGTGAATGCAAAGCGGACCAAAGGCAGGAAAAGACCCAAAAATCTAATATTTTTTTTATGAGAAGACTGAAACATATGTATATAATGAAACACACAATACAGTTTTTTTTTTCGATTTCCTAAGCATGATTTTGAAAACGGGCCCGGTGTTTCAAAACACACAATTAGCACAACCACACACAATTATCAGAACACATCAGATCCTTTGCTAAATTAAACACTTGTCGAAACCATACACTAATTTATAAAAACTACATTTTGTTACCATATGAAACACACGGTTTCATATGACTTAATTCTGTTTGAACCAGTTACACACACTGCTGTGCTTAACCTAAAACACATTTAGCAATTCTACTTCTCAGTGATTAGAGTACTGTAAGTGAAGTACACAGAGAATGTGCAAATATACAATAAATTCACCAAACACTACACAAGACCAATGCTGTGATGAAAATATAATTTATTTATCTACATATACCCAAATCAATGATGCAGACTGATGAAAAAAATTACATTTTCTCTCCATATACCCAAATCAATGATGCAGACTGATGAAAATATAAATGTTCTCTCCATATAACCAAATCAGTCAACATTTCAACATGGAGAATCACAACAATACATGTCCCAGTTTTCATGCTACTACTGTATGTGCATAACACTGTAAGCTCAGCAAATATCAGACAAACATAAAATACTGTATCCAGTACAGGTTAAAATTACAGTAAAACAAAATTTTCTTTGAAAGAATTTAAACAGAAAATACTAGACATTATCTCTTTGCCTAGCTGGATCTGGCAAGATAATTTTTTGTTGTGATTCTCCATGTTGACTGATTTGGGAAAATGGGAGAACATGTATATTTTCATCAGTCTGCATCATTGGTTGTCTTGTGTAGTGTTTGGTGAATGTATTGTATATTTTCACATTCTCTGTGTACAGTACTTCACTCTCCTTCCATTTTGGTTGAAGACAGGTGAACTCACCTGCTGCATTTTTATAGTGCTTAAACCTGATTGGTGTATCTACAATTAAGCAATGGTGTGTTTGTGCATCTGGTGGCTGTGTTTAACCAATTGGCGTGTGGTAATTTGACATTCTGTGTCTAATGTAATGCAAGTGTGTTTAGTGTTTTGCAAATCACTGTGTGTATTGTTTTGCAAAAAGTGTGAGGGGTTGTAGGGGTGCAAATCTGGGCCTATATTTTGCTCCTTGAGTGTAAGGTTTTGATAATTGTGTAATACTTTTGATTTGAGTGTTTATGCAATTGAAGAAAACTGTAAAGACTAGAGATGAACTGTTTATTTCTTTTGTACATAGGCTGTGCATATGTTTGTTTGTTTGTTTGTTTATTTGCTTATGTGTATGATTCTTAACTGTGTTTTTATTTTGTTATTGGTGTATATGTGTGTATGTATGTACAGTATATGTATATATATATTATATATATTATGTATATATATATATATGTGTATATATGTATATTTGTACTCCTGTTGGGGCTTCTTGGACCAGATCAATGTTTTATCTGGCTAAATACAGGTTAAATAAATAAATAAGAAAGTGATGATTTGGTCCTGTTAACTTTGAATTTTCTATGGGGACTGCCCAGATCCCTCTCATGGACCTGGACCTCACTTTGAGAACCTCTAATGATTCTAGTTATTCAGTATTCATCTCTAATTACTCTAAAATTGCGTATTTCTGTGTTAAAAAAAAAACCCCCCCCCCCCCCCCCCCCCGGGCTGAAGCCCCCAATGTTTTCTAACCCTAAAAACGCCCCTGCTGGGCCAGGGCCTGGTTGTCGTTATGTTCTCCTTGCAAGTGCTTTCTGTAAGACCGAATGAAAGAAAATGTTCTGCTACAAATTCCCTCACAACATTGGATATAAGTGGATGAAGCGTTTATATTGTGTGCTACTCGTAAATGTGAAAAGAGAGACTTGGCATCACCAGGAATTAGCCTTTTGCATTTAAAGCATGTATACGCCATCTGCCTTGATATGTTAGAAGTTAGAACTCTTAACTTAGTGATCACTTACAAATTCTCTGTAAAGTTTTAAGAACTTGAGCCGGGGGCCTATTTTGGGGATGAGGTTCCGGATTGTTTCGTCATCTAAAAGTTGAAACGCCTCCTCATCGATATCTTTATCTGAAAGACAAAAGACAGAAAACAAAGAAAGACTTTTACAGTCCAGGCAGCAAACTCCAACACAGGACCAGAGACCAGGACAAGAACAGGATGAGAACCAAGATGAAGAACAGAATAATGTGTGTGCATGTGTGTTGAAACCCTATACTGCTTAGTCATGGAAACATTTTCATGGTCAAGAAAGTAAAAATGCTCACCTTTAAAACTGTCTGTGAGCTCTGGCAATTGCCACTCAATTAATCTTTCTGTGACAAAGCTGTCCATCAAGACTGGCCTGAAACAAAACAGAAAGCAATGTGGAAATGAACACATCTGCAATTAATTAATGCCTCATGCCCAAGTACTCAGCCACGTGTGAACGATAGGCCAAGTATAGCTGACATAGCAGCCTAGAATATTTAGCACTGAATTCAGGTGTAAAAAGCCTCACCACATGTCTGGCTTCCGCAGTCTACTGCTTAATTTAGTATAGGATGTTGTAAATTGATGCCCGAATCGCGGGACATTAGAGAGATGATGGATAATGTAGACCTCAAAATGGTGCTAAATCACAGTATGTAGCTAGCTAGCCAACCAGCTATGTCACCGCATTGAGAGGACAACAGCTTTATTACACACATATGGTTAATAAAGATATCAATCATATAACGTTACACAGCTATAGATAGTCTCCAGTTAATCTGGTATCATTACAACCCAAAACACGGTAAAATTAGCAATAACAGTAACGTTACTAGTACTGGCTAACTAGGCCTAGCTACTACCCAGAACCTTTGTAATACTCATAGACTTGGTCACCTTCGGTAGCATGCTTGAACGGTAATGATTTATGTGTCATGTCGTGTTGTGTGGCTTATTTATTAATAGAGGTTACCACATATTTTTACAAGGTTAGAGATGAACCGATTATAGAAATGAGTAGCTAAGTTGCAACTTGCGGTGGCTAGCTAGCTAGGTAACGAGTCCCAGCTAGCCACTAGACTAGCTGTGAAGAGCTAGCTAATTTAGTTCCACAACGTTCACAGTGCATGCCTGGTTAACATGACGCAATAGGCACAATGGATGGGTTGAGATATAAATACTGTGCTAACGAAACGAGATCTTACCTTGAGTCAGTGAAGTCTTTTCCGTGAAGAGGGTTTGTTGGACCGTGTTGACTGTGAACGTGAACATGACCGTCTGACTGACTGGAACAAAAGGCATGTACGATAGTTCCCAGTGGGGGAGGGGTGTAGCTTTGCAGATCCCGGCGGAAACACCCAGCTCTCTGACCCAACACATGGGTTATGTCTCAGAAAATTTACCCATAATTATTATAACTCACAAATTGGGTCAAAATTAAATCTCAATAACCCAAATAATGGTTATGCTCAGAGAATTAACCCATAATTTTAACCCAACACGATTAACCAAGAAATTGGGTTATAGAATTGACCCATCTGTTTTTAGTGTGTACCAGCTCCTTCCCCAGTCTTTCACCACCGAAACGGAAGACACATGGGGTCCTCAGTGAGTCAGAGCAGAGCGCTCGCCATATTCATATAACTAGGGTTATAGGATAACCTTCGTTATATTTCATATGGCTTTGCGCTCTGCTCTATTGGAACACAAGAGCAGAGCGGAAAGCCTGACAGATGTACCCGCTGAGGTCCCCTACAACCATCAGAATACCGGGGAGGATCCGGGGTCCCCCCTAGTGAGGGACGGGAGGGAGACCGGACCCGACTGTGTGAAGAGGGAACAGTACCTCAACGCACAGGGTGAGCAGACCGTGGGACTTACCTTTGTTTAGAAGGGCCCGCGACTACTCAGTCGCGCATCCAGCACGCCACCAGGGAACGGACGTGAAGCAAAAAAAAACAACATCGCAGGGTTGGGGTCAAAAACCCAGACGCGCGGAGGAGGCCCCTGCCCCAGGCCACATCCCGGGGGCCAGGATCCCCCCGAAAAAGGGGCCTGGCGAGGTCAACGAGGCCGCGGCATCGAGACTCAACCAGGCGGTCACTGGTGACACCACCCCCCACATCGCCAGCGTATCGGACAGGGCCTACAATAGGTGAAGGCCCTTCTCCACCTGGCACGCCGCTCCGAAGCGCTCCAAGGAGGCTTCCCCCCCACAATGTCATGGGGACAGCTGGCGCACCGGGGAGACAGCCCTCCAAGGAGGTTGATCCCTCAATTCAGGCCGACAGGTCTTAACAAGAGCAGAACTCGACCTGCGCCCGGAGCACTGCGGACTAGACAGGCGCCTAAGGGGCTAACTGTAAGAACAGTATCCCGGCGGAAAGGGTGTTCGGTATGCCGTGCAGTGTGCACCATGTCAAAATCTCATGGGGTCACGAACCTCGCGGAGTCGGAGTTAGCCAACTCCGCCAGCGAACAGATTTCACCACGAACCCTGACCCTGCCAATTTATTAATCCCGCGGGGTCGAGGTTCAGAGAAAGAGTTTGACACAATTGGCAGACGTCATGAAACATGCAGGGGCATACTCTCTGGCAGCCGGGGTCAGACCCGGGCTCAACCGGTGAGTCAACTCTGCTACCAACACACCGGGGAGACAACCATCCCCCCTATGTTTATTAATAGAAAATGGTTGCTCCCTTAACCCGTTAAGAAACCCCAGAAACATAACTGCATGTATACACAGGCTATACAATGCAGTCTAAGGCGTTTCTGGTTTAAAAAGGGTTAACCCAGGTCAACGAGGGCAAGGCCCGACCTGGGCCTGGAGGACCGGGACCTACACAGGGATGCATAGAGGAGTTGACAGAAGCAGCCTCCCCGACAGCCCCCTCCCATCCCCGGTTTAGCAGGGAGGGAGGGGTGAAATGAATGGAGAAGGACCAACCCACCTAACATTGTGCAAAAAGGTACAACATAGTATGGACCAATGCACACCACTGTTAAGGGCAACTCGTAGTGGCATCTATATGACACACACATTCATGACATCAACCCCTGTGACGTCCGGCCCACCCAGGCATTTCCCCCCCGGAAAAGCTCAGGGTCCTTCGGGGTACCAGAACTTGTCTGCGCCCCGGCGGACAACGGGTTAAACTGATCCGGTCCTGCGCGACCAGGACAAGTCCCATGCCCTTGTCACGCCGCCGCCCCCAGTCCTAAGAGGGGGGTAGGTACGTGTGTCGATCGAAAACATCACAGGGGGCGCCACCAAGACGGTCAGTAAGTGAACGCACCGCTCCCGGTGGTCCACCTAACGGGCGTGAAACCCCCCTGCCAATGTTTGATCTACTCCGTCATCTCCCCCCGCGAGTCCTTGAGTCTAACCTAGTGCACTGGCGCTCGGTAGAGACAAAAATCTCCTTCCCAGCCGACCGCATAAAAAACGCCGTTTTTATGATGTTGGGCAACCAAGGCGCGCCGGTCCCAAAAAGCGGATTCAATCATTGAAAAACACCCTGGGCCAGCGCTGATCGGTCTCGTAAGACCAAACGCTGATTTATGAAACAGTGTGTATGCTTGTAAAGAACCCGAGAACAGTGACGGCGAATTTCTAACAAGAAAGAGCCCCACAAAGGCGGCTGGGTGGCGCAGCGGACTAAGCGCTCGTCACCAACGCGAGAGACACTGGTATCGAATCCGGCTGTCAGCGTTGCCTCCGGCTGGGCCGGCCGTCATACTGCCTCAATTGGCAGTCAGCAGGAGGGAAGCCGGTGGGGTGGTATTCTGGTCGTTGTAAACAGCGACTCCTACAGGTCGGTCAGGGCGCCTGCACAGAGAGGAAGGGAGATGGTGAGGGTAGTGTGAGCCTCCCACACGTTACACCTCACCAATGAGAGTCCGCGCTGGCAAGTGAAAAGAAGTGGCTGGCTGACTGCATTTATCGGAGGGGACATGTGATAGTATCTATAAACCCTCCCTAGACCGACCAGTGGGGGGCACATGCGAGCAACGACCAGGAAGGGAGGGGGGAATTGGCATAACGACTAAATTGGGATGGGAGAAAAACACAGAAAACAGGAGGAGAAAAAGTGGATAAAAAAAAGAAAAGAAAGCCCCACAATGTTTCCCCTCGCTGTCTGGGACGAGCAATAGGAAGCCGGTACTAGAGACACAGACACAGGCTCTTATAAGATGAGTCTGGGAATAAAAACCGCGTCAATTCTGCTCTTTATGTAAGAGAGACCTCAACGTGAGTGAAACAATTGAAAAAGGTTCATGTAACAGATTGGACCAAGTAGACAGAACGGCCCAATATGCACTACTGTTAGAGAGCAGAGCAGAAGGACCAACAGTCTCGACTGCATCGCATCATCTATCCTTTACAATGACAGCGGTCTGTAGCACAGGCCCTGTAACTCACGGACATGTCTCTTGGTCAATAAGAAAACGCGCTTGTGACGTCTTCAATGGCCTCTCGAGCCTTGGAATTAAAACGTGTCAATTCTGCTCTTTATGTAAGAGGGGAAGACAGCGGTTTTCCCAGAGAGACCTCAACGTGAGTGAAACAATTGAAAAAGGTTCATGTAACAGATTGGACCAAGTAGACAGAACGGCCCAATATGCACTACTGTTAGAGAGCAGAGCAGAAGGACCAACGGTCTCGACTGCATCGCATCATCTATCCTTTACAATAACAGCGGTCTGTAGCACAGGCCCTGTAACTCACGGACATGTCTCTTGGCCAATAAGAAAACGCGCCTGTGACGTCTTCAATGGCCGGGGAAATCCCGTGCCCCACTATCCTAATTTTGTGTGGGAGACAGGGAAATCCCCCCCCCCCTCCCTGTGACGCGAGAGAGAACACCCTCGTCAGGGAGACTGATTGGCCGAGAGGTTGTGCCTTTCTACCTATCAGTTTCGTAAAGGATATAACTATATCCGGCGGAGGCTTATTTGTCCACCCCCCTCAACCACCTCACCCCTGATACGACGCAATAAAAAAGCAGAGCCGTGACACCAGTTGCATAGCGCGCTACATGAAAGCACATACACCTGTAGAGTAATAGCTTTACATCCTGCACGCCAACCACAGCCGATAACCTCGTTTGTGTCAAAAAACGGGTTTTATCCACGCCTCTGGCTTATGTGCGAAAAAACTTGCCCCCCGCTATTTTTTTAACTTTACCCTTAACACATTGACTGCCAGCCATTGTACCCATCAATATAGCCAGTCTGCCACCGTTGAAAGCCTATGGAGATGTTTACCTTCTTTGCAGGGCTATAACTTTTTTAATTGTATTGCTATATTGACATTACTATGGCCCATTCAACATCGATTATCTATCGTTCCGGATGTGGGAACGTTATATTTTTTCATTCATACATTGTTGTGTTAATACCGTCTTGAATATAAGTATGTTTATAAGCTTTTCTGCTGAAATTCCAAAAACGCTAGTTATAGGCCCAAACGCATAATGATAGATTATCGATTGCCGTTTCTTTCCTATACACGCTATATAAAAAAATTCAAATGTATATGATCGGTATACATTATGCTTCATCATGTGTGGAGGAAAGGGGGGGCGCGGGTCGTCTATAAGTCCTTTATCGTCAGTAACGGCTTAATGTAGTATGGGTTGATATATTGATCAGACTGCAAACAAAGAAACGCATCGGGCTGAAAATAACGATACTGTCCTCTTACCGTTGGCCGATGAGACTGGAAGAAAAAGATCCCAATTATTTGACACCGATCGCCTAGATCCATTTCCGGTTTGTATGGCGCAATAAACGCCGAAATCATATAGATTATTGCGTTATGGAAGCGAAATGCGATCCAAATGCACGCCAGTGTTTGTCTGTAGTCCCGTAGCAAGATATTACTGCCGGAGGGATTTCCTCGACGCACCGATCACAACTTCCGGTTTTGAGAGTGTAACTCGCCCGAACATCCACCAGGCAGCGGTATTGAGGCGTTGCAATCTCATTCAGGGTCCTGCTGCAGCTCCGGAGGTTGACTGGATGAATTATGAATGCCATGGCGAAAAAATGTAATATTGATTAAAAAAACGGCATACGACGTTGTTGGCGTTCAACGCATGGCGTTGGGCAGAAGGGGTAATGTGTCCTACTTCCTCGGAGCTCATTACCTGTACCCCCGGGCCCAGGACGACTGGCAGCAACAATGGTGGTCTCCCCGTTAACGAGGCCTCTTGCTGGCAGGGCCAGTCGTGGCGACGGCTGGAGTCCTGCTCCGGCGTTTCGCCCATATCCTGCTGCCGGCCGTGGTGCAGGCTGACGACATCCTCTGCCAGAGATGACGCCGAATCAGAGTGTCCAGGGCCCGCTATCTCCCCGCGGCTATTGCTAACAGTTAGCCACAGGCTAACTGCTAGCTATATCAGGCTAACGGCTAGCTACATCAGGCTAACGGCTAGCTACAAGCTAACGGCTAGCTACTGAAAACTGCGTAAGGTGGAGTGCAGGCCTGGTCACTCCAGATAGCCAACTGCCTAGCCCAAAGAAAGGGCAGACAACGCTCGCCTCCCTCACAGGACGGCCTTGCCAGAGATACAGTGGCGTCGGCAGCGGAGCCCCGTTTGTACGGGCCGCTGCCGCACTAAGCTCGGGGACAAAAAACATGCAAGCTCACATCCCTCGCGGCGGGAGACTCAACCCACTTTCTCTTTCTGATAGGCGGGGGCCAACGTCCAGTGCGGATGGCAGTAGGGCGTCCCGTCTCGGAGGTGGGACTTGAACCCAGACTCAGAGTACGGGGCTCCCAGGAAAACAAAGCACACTCTGCCCGAGGGGAGAGAGCTCTGTCTTCGTGGGGCGTCAAACAAGAACTCCCCGCCCCCTCCATGTAATCCTATTTGTCCATCGGACGCTACAGGCTAATGGCTAGCTATAAGCTAACGGCTAACTACTGTAGCTGCATCGGACGCGATGGAGAGGTAACGGAGGAAACCTCGCCTGGAGCCGGCTGTTCTGTGGGGCCGTATGCCTGAGCAGCCGACCCCGCACAACTGACACATCCGTTTAGACCGTCCGCCCCGCCGCTCACCGCCAATTGACGTGAGCGAGCAGAGGCGGAGAGCCCGCGCCGCAAGACACCACCCACCAGAGAGGCCGTCGGACCAGCCGACTGCCTCCTATGGCAATAGTATCCAGCTGCACAGCCGGAGAGCAACGCTGGCGGGGGAACTGCCCAGAGACACTCCCCTCTGGGCGCCGCTGAGGCTCACCTGCCTGCCACAAACGTGGAGCAGGAAAGCCCCACTACGCCCCGAGGAAGCCCGAATGTGAAGCGCCGGTGGAGGTCAGAATAATCCTCTAGACTCTCTGGTGGTGAAGATTTTTTTTGGGAGATTAGTAAATTAGTTAGAGAAAAACAAAAGACAATGCCAACAAAGCTCCTATACCTAACTAACTACTTCAGCACTGATCTCGAAGAGGTGCTCTACACGTACCTCCAGGTGGTGAAAGTAGGGAAGGAGCTGGTAGTATGGCCATGATGACCCGCTTATATGTGAGCGGATGTGGGCGTGGTCAGGCAGGTGTGGGTGTGTGCACGTGGTTGAACGTTTTCATGATAGCATTGATTAAAGGGACAGGTCCAATAGAGCAGAGCGCAAAGCCATATGAAATATAACTATCTGAGGTTGAGGGTGCTATAACTATCTGAGGTTGAGGGTGCTATAACTCTCTGAGGTTGAGTGTGCTATAACTCTCTGAGGTTGAGGGGGCTATAACTATGAGGTTGAGGGTGCTATAACTATCTGAGGTTGAGGGGGCTATAACTCTGAGGTTGAGGGTGCTATAACTCTGAGGTTGAGGGTGCTATAACTCTGAGGTTGAGGGGGCTATAACTCTGAGGTTGAGGGTGCTATAACTATCTGAGGTTGAGGGGGCTATAACTCTGAGGTTGAGGGGGCTATAACTCTGAGGTTGAGGGTGCTATAACTCTGAGGTTGAGGGTGCTATAACTATCTGAGGTTGAGGGTGCTACAACTCTGAGGTTGAGGGTGCTATAACTCTGAGGTTGAGGGTGCTATAACTCTGAGGTTGAGGGTGCTATAACTATCTGAGGTTGAGGGTGCTACAACTCTGAGGTTGAGGGTGCTATAACTCTCTGAGGTTGAGGGTGCTACAACTCTGAGGTTGAGGGTGCTATAACTCTGAGGTTGAGGGGGCTATAACTATGAGGTTGAGGGTGCTATAACTATCTGAGGTTGAGGGTGCTACAACTCTGAGGTTGAGGGTGCTATAACTATCTGAGGTTGAGGGTGCTATAACTATGAGGTTGAGGGTGCTATAACTATGAGGTTGAGGGTGCTATAACTATGAGGTTGAGGGTGCTATACCTCTGAGGTTGAGGGTGCTATAACTATCTGAGGTTGAGGGTGCTATAACTCTGAGGTTGAGGGTGCTATAACTCTGAGGTTGAGGGTGCTATAACTATGAGGTTGAGGGTGCTATAACTCTGAGGTTGAGGGTGCTATAACTCTGAGGTTGAGGGTGCTATAACTATCTGAGGTTGAGGGTGCTATAACTATGAGGTTGAGGGTGCTATAACTATGAGGTTGAGGGTGCTATAACTATGAGGTTGAGGGTGCTATAACTATGAGGTTGAGGGTGCTATAACTATGAGGTTGATGGTGCTATAACTATGAGGTTGAGGGTGCTATAACTCTGAGGTTGAGGGTGCTATAACTATGAGGTTGAGGGTGCTATAACTATGAGGTTGAGGGTGCTATAACTATGAGGTTGAGGGTGCCCCCCCAGGACCAGAGCCTCCGCACAGAAGCCCATGCTAGATATACACATACAGTTCACCTGCAGTCTGTATCTGGGCCTGTGTGTCTCTGCTCCTATGAACCCTGGAGCCACAGCACCGGGAAGTCGGCCTCTCTTTCTTTCATTTGTTTGTTTGTTCATTTGTTTGTTCATTCATTCATTCATTATTTCTATATCTCACACACTATTCCTCTTTTCTCTCTGTCTCTCTCTCTGTGTGATGCTCAGCTTGTGTTCGTGTCTCTCTCTCACACACACACACACATACACACACACATACACATAGAGACTGTGAGATATCAGAAGTACAGTAAACCAGTTGAATGAATGAATGAATGAAAACTTTATTTAACAGATTGCAGAATGGGTACAATACAGTACGGCTCAATACATACAATTGTTAAGGGGATGCAGACCTGAGAAAGACGTTTGTCTTGTTTCCATCAGGGTCCCCCATTTTCAATTCATATAGACATATATGACATACATGACATACAGATAGTCAGTACTGCTACATCTATACATTTATGACATACCAGATTTGCAAATACAGTACTGTTTGTGATACAGAAGGAGTCAAGAAAAGGGAGTATATACATTTGACGTAGAAACTGTACATTGGAGGAGGTTGGGTGGGGGGGGTTGGGTACATTGGGATATTGACAACCATACTGGGTAATTTACATTGGAGGTGGTTGGGGGGGGGGGGGGGGCCGGGGGGCACACTGTATAAACAAGTAACACTGTACATTGAGGGGGGGGGGGGAGGAGACACTGTACAAACAAACACAATTGTACATTGAACTATTGACAACCATACTAGGTAAATGACTGTACATTGGAGGGGGTTGGGTTAGGATATTTACAGGGGCCAGTGTTGAATTGCAGTCTCCCGTAGGTGTCCCTTGAGAGAGGTTTTGAAAGTGGGTAGTGATCCACATTCCTTTACAGCTTTGGGTAGGGCGTTCCACATTGATGTGGCATAATTGCGAAACGTGTTTAGTCCCTTATTTGAGCCGAATCTGGGTTTAACATGATTTGTGGAGCTCCCTCTGGTGTTGTGATCGTGGTATTCACTGACCTTTGGGAAGTATTTTGACATGTACATGGGTACCTTGGTCGTGTAGTGTATCTTGTAGACCAGGCCCATTGCAAGTTGTTGTACTCTGTCGTCTACTCTAAGCCATCCTAGGTTGTCAAAGTGGGCAGGGGTGAGGTGGGTTCTAGGAGTAAGGTCAAGCAGTAGTCTGACCAGTTTGTTTTGAGATGTTTGTAATTTTGTTTTTAGCGCCTTTGAGGTGCTTTGGTACCATGAGGTGCAAGCATAGTCGTAGTACCCCTGAATGAGTGCTCCTGCCAGAGTCTTCAGGGTGTTCTTGTTTACCAGAGAGGAGATCCGGTACAAGAATCGAGTTCGTTGGTTGACTTTTTTTATTACATTGGATGCCATTTTGTCACAGGAGAGATTAGCCTCTAGGATGGAACCCAGGTAGGTAATTTCATCTTTCCTTGTGACAATATTGTCACCCACTGTAACTGAGAAGCCGTCGGTCTTGCTGAGTTTGTTATTTGAACCGAAGAGAATGGACTCTGTTTTGCCCATGTGTAATGATAGTTTGTTATCAGCGAGCCATATGCAGATTCTGCCTAGTTCCGAGCTGAGGGTTTTTTCAACCTGTAACTTGTTCTTGTCAGAGACCAGCAGGGCTGAGTCGTCCGCAAACAGGAACAAGTTGCAGTCACAAGCTGACGACATGTCATTTGCATAAATTAGGAACAGTAGCGGTCCTAGTATGCTTCCTTGTGGAACACCACAGCTCACTGTGAGGGGGGGGGATAGGGTGCCTGTACGTTAATGCCAAGCAAGCAGTGCAAAAATGCTTCCGCATTCGTCACCGCACGCTAGTGCGGTAAAGCGCCCTTCTTTTCAGACAAATGCTACCGTGCGTGCACCGGCGGCGGCGTGCTCGCTCAGGTGCGTGCGTGCGCCGGCGTGCTCGCGCGAGGTGCCCGCGCATGCGCATGAGATCCCGCCTTGAGCGGAGCTCAATATATATAAGTCACCGCCCCTTATTCTGTATCTACCAATAGCTCAATTGGCAAGGACACATGGCTGTGGATCCTATGGCTTGTTTGCTGGCGAGTTCGAATCCCATCGAAAATATTTTTTAACGTGATTTTTTTTTAACGTGTATTATTTCGCCGGTTAAGGTTATTTCGCCGGTTAAGGTTAGGCATGGTTAAGGTTAAGGTTAAGGTTAGGCATTGTTTCGGAGTTGGTTAAGGTTAGAACGGTTAAGTTTAGGCGCTGTTAAGGAGCTGGTTAAGGTTAGAGTTTGTCAAAGAGAATGGCAATATAATTTCTATGGTTAAGGTTAGGCATGGTTTCGGAGTTGGTTAAGGTTAGAACGGTTAAGTTTAGGCGTTGTTAAGGAGCTGGTTAAGGTTAGAGTTTGTCAAAGAGAATGGCAATAGACAGCCTATTTCCGCGCGACCTGGGCGCTGGGCGGCGGAAAATGAAAGGCGCATTACTGCATGCCACTACGATAAATTTTTGCACTGCTTGCTTGGCATAAAGCTACACGCGGATAGGGTACCGTTTACCTCCACCATCTGTTCCCTCCCCTCAAGGTAGGATTGCATCCAGCTCACTGATAGACTATCAAAACCAATTGCTTTTAGCTTGTCAATCAGAATGGAGTGATTGACCGTGTCAAAGGCCTTTTGTAGGTCCAGCATGACCATGCCGCAGTATTTGCCTGCGTCCACCTCTTGTTTGATGTGGTCATTCAAATAGAGAAGGCATGTGTCAGTGGAGTGGGATGTTCTGACGCCAGATTGGAATTCGTAGATTAGATTTTTTTCCGCTAGGTACTTTTCGACCTGTTCGTAGACTATTTTTTCCATGACTTTCGAGATGGAGGTGAGAATAGAAACAGGGCGGTAGTTGCCTGGGTCTAATTTGCTGCCCTTTTTGTGCAGAGGGGTCACCCTCGCAATTTTGAAGTCCTTGGGGACGTGTCCCTGTTTTATGGAGAGGTTTATTATGTGTGTGATGATTGGTGTGATGGCGGCTGCTGAGTCTCTGAGGAATTTGGAGGGGATGTTGTCATGGCCAGTGGCCTTGTTAGGTTGGAGGGCGCTCAGTTTATTGAGTACCTCATCTGTTGTTACCATTTCCAGCTTGAAGTCGTCCTTGCGGACCCCTAGGTTTTTGTAGTAAGCTACTATGTGTTCTACCCCATAAAGCCCTGAGTGGGAGGGTAGTTTGTTTACCAGTGTTGTGGCTATGTTTGTGAAGAAAATGTTTAAGTAATTGGCTACATCCAGCTTGTCTGTGATGAGCGTGTTGTCCGTTTTTATGTTTATGTTTGAGAATCTGGTTTTAAGTTTTTTACTGCATCCTAGTTGATTATTGAGTAATTTCCAAAGTTCACGTGGTTTGTTTTTGTTTTCCTCAGTTTTGTCATTGATGAAATTCTTTTTTGCAGTTTTGATCATGGAGTTTACGTCGTTTCTTAGTCTGTTTCTTTCTAGTTTGAGTTCAGTCACGTGGGCTTGGAGTTCACTGCTCGTGCTTTTAGTAAGCTTTGACTGACTTTTACGAAACTCAGAGCATTTTTTGTCTCTGGTTTTCATAGCGGCCAGTATTTCGGAGTGCATCCACGGCTCAGTGCGATTTTTTACCCTGGTGGTTCTTAGGGGGGCCATGTCGTTTAGTATTGCTGAGAATTTGGTTTTGAAACCAAGCCATGTTTCGTCAACCAGTGTACCATTGAGTTCATCTGACCAGTCCAGACTCTCCAGTTCAAGGTTGAAGGCCTCGCTAGAGTAGGTTTTGAGGTCTCTAGATGTGACTGTTTTGTGGCAGCCAGCCTTTTGTTTTAGTTTTTTTCGGGTACAGAATATCATATAATGATCACTTAACCCACATGCTATAACCCCTTTATTTGAGATCTTGGACTTGTCGGAGGTCAGAATGAGGTCAATGGTAGTCTGAGTTGATTCACATACACGTGTGGGTTGGGTGATTAGCTGGCTGAGGCCATGCAGATCACAAAACCTACTGAAGGCCTTGAAGACGGGTGCATCTTTTCGTTGCATATCCGTGTTCCAGTCTCCAATAAGAATTTTGTCTACATCCTCAACTCCAGCTAAACACCCATCCAGTGTATCATAAAAGCCACTATGATCTGGCGGCCTGTAGACTGTGCCAACCAGTAGGGATTTCGCCCTTTCGAATAGGATTTCCACCCATACAGTTTCAATTGATTTATGATTCAGGTCATTTCTGTTGATGAATTTGGTGTCCTTGTGTATGTACATACAGACACCACCTCCATGTTTGTTCCTATCATTCCTGATTATTGAGTAGTTCTCAATCTCTATCTCTGGATCTTTTACAGAATCGTCGAGCTTAGTTTCTGAGAAGCACAGTATGTTTGCCTTACCATTTATGAATATTTGTTTGATTTCATCCAATTTGTTTTTTAAGCTGTTAATGTTAATGTGAAAAATGTTCAGTCCATTGGCGTTGGTTATTTCATTGATGTTGGCAGGTTCGAAGTATTGTTCGTTTGTGATCTGTTCCTCTGTGTTGTTGTGGGTGGGAAGGGGGGAGGGGGGGGTCGGGTCCCGCGCCGTGCTGGAACAACAAAGAAGGGGGGGGGGAGGGGGGGGGAGGGTCCCGCGCCGTGCTGGAACAACAAAGGAGGGGGGAGGGGGGGGTCGGGTCCCGCGCCGTGCTGGAACAAAAAAGGACTCGTTCCTGGTTGTTTTCGTTGTTAGCTCTGCTAGCTAGCCGGCTATCGGGCGTCGAGATGTTTACATCCCGCGTCGAGATGGTCGTCATGGTTTCGACCCTCGGTTCACCTCCTCTCGTCACTGCCTCACGTGTGCTCGTCTGCTGTGGCGTCATTGGGGGAGCTTCGCCGCCCGCGCTGTGGATGTAGCCACAGGTTGCGTTGTTGATGCTGTTGGTCGCGATGGGAACCTCCATCGCTTCTTGCTGTAGTCTCTGGTTCCGTGTCATTACGGGACCAGGGTTCTGATGTATGTCACCCGACATGAGCAGATATAATAAAAACATTGATCTCTTATTACACTTGCCTGCCGGGGGTAATTTCTTTCGTTCCGGATTTGCAGTAAGTACTGCGTGGATCGCCGTGGCTCCGAAGGCTGGATGTTTCCTCTCCATGCCCGTTAACAAGTAGAAGTCGCAATGGGACTGCTGATTTACGTTTTCGCTACCCTCCACTTCTGTCTGGAGTTGCTGCTTGAGTTGTGAATTCAGGTACAAATCCATAATCCACAGGAGGGAAAGTAGAAAATGCGCAAAGTACTTTTTTGTTGTTGCTCTGTTGCGTTGGTTACGGGAGCTACGTAAAATGCGACCGTCCATGTTGAAGCCGGAGTAGTAGTCACCACCCTGACTATCTGGGAATTTGGACTAATTGGGAATTCAGTCTGCGCGACAGTGGCTCAGCAGGTAGAGCAGTCGTCTGGTAATCGGAAGATTCCAGGTTCAATTCCGGCTTCTCCCAGCAGTCGAAGTGTCTTTGAGCGAGACACTTAACCCCTAACTGCTCCCGATCCACCGTCTGTGAGTGAATGTGTGATTGAGAGGCATAAATTGTAAAGCGCTATGGATAGAATAGAATAGAATAGAAATACTTTTATTATCCCGTGGGAAATTTGACACTGCAAATCGCTCAACATTTAAACATTTAGACAGGACAGGTCACGAATTAGAATAATAACACAAATCAAATCAAGTTGCCTAGGATAAGGGTAGAGTAAAATAGAATAAAAATGGAATAAAATATACAGTGAATAAATACAGTAAAAATATACTGAGCATGGGGGAAGGGGGGGTACAGGTAGTAAAAACAACACAAGCAGTGTAAACAAATTGGTCAATATAATTAACTATCTAACTAACTGAAATATATATTCACAGTATTCACTGTGTCACATAAGGTGCAGTATGCATCAGGTAGTGTTATTGTCCTCCTTGGGTTCCTATTAGTCCTAGGTCAATGTCTGGCAGCAGTCGCTGCCCCCTGTTGTGGAGGCCGCTAGTCGCCACTATGGAGCTGCCGCTCTGTGCTCAGTGATGCATTGTATAGTCTGATGGCTGTTGGAATGAAGGACTTCCTGTGCCGTTCAGTGCTGCATTTGGGTAGTGTGAGCCTAGCACTGAACATGCTCCTCCTGTCAGTGCTATATAAATGCAGTCCATTTTAACGTCTCATCCGAAGGATGGCACTCACAACGGTACGATGTCCCTATCACTGTGACGGTGGCATTGTTACTGCCAAGTCCAGAGGACAGAGTGCTCCCTGCTTGACAACAACATCAGTCTCCGACCACGGCCTTGACCGGGGCTCGAACCAGTGATCTTCCGATCATGAGTCCGGAGCTCTACCCATGTGGCCCCGCTGCAGAACTCTGTCCTCTGGTCTGAGTCTATACTGTGGTTCAGTTCTGGTCTGAGTCTGTACTGTGGTTCAGTTCTGGTCTGAGTCTGTACTGTGGTTCAGTTCTGGTCTGAGTCTGTACTGTGGTTCAGTTCTGGTCTGAGTCTATACTGTGGTTCAGTTCTGGTCTGAGTCTATACTGTGGTTCAGTTCTGGTCTGAGTCTATACTGTGGTTCTGGTCTGAGTCTATACTGTGGTTCAGTTCTGGTCTGAGTCTGTACTGTGGTTCAGTTCTGGTCTGAGTCTGTACTGTGGTTCAGTTCTGGTCTGAGTCTGTACTGTGGTTCAGTTCTGCTTGCTGGTCTACAAACCACTGCCACCAAGCCTCTTCAACTCATTCAGAACACAGCCTGATTTCCAACCTATCAAAATCAGCCCACGGTACCCCACTTCTTAGAGAGCTGGCTCCCCATCGTGTACAGTATATATATATACATATATATATGTGTGTGTGTGTGTGTGTGTATGTGTGTGTGTGTGGGTGCACTGTGCAGTGATGAGTCATTGAACTGGTGCAGTGTGATTAAATTACCTCACACCAGCATGCAGAGACAGCAATCCCCATCTGCTTAACATGGCAGTCCCTTCACACTGCGCTCTCTCTCTCTCTCTCTCTCTCTCTCTCTCTCTCTCTCTCTCTCTCTCTCTCTCTCTCTCTCTCTCTACTGCTCTCTCTCTCCCTCCCTCTCTACTGCTCTCTCTCTCTATACTGCTCTCTCTCTCTCCATCCCCCTCTCTCTCTCTCTCTTTCCCCCCCTCTACTGCTATTTCTCTCTCTCTCCCCTCTCTACTGCACTCTCTCCCTCCCTCTCTACTGCTCTCTCTACTGCTCTCTGTCCCTCTCTCTACTGCTCTCTCTCTCCCTCCCTCTCTACTGCTCTCTCCCTCCCTCCCTCTCTACTGCTCTCTCTCTCTCTGTCTCTCTCTCTCCCCCCATCTCTCTACTGCTCTCTCTCCATCTCTCTATCTGTCTCTCTCTCTACTGCTTTCTCCATCTCTCTTTCTCCGGCTGTCTGTGTGTATCTGTGCGTGAGTATGTGCATGTGTGTGTGTGTGTGTGTACACATATGAGTACACACATATGTGTGTGTGTGTAATAGTTAGGGTGACTGTGCCAAGTGGCATCTGTGTTTCTGTAAACCCCTGTAGCCACTCCCTCCCTCAGCAGAGCAGCAGCCTGGCTCAGCTCTGGGCCCTCATTCATCAATGTGTGCGTAGAACATGTTCTATTTCCACACGTAAGCACGGAATGTAGAACCAGTGTACGCACAGGAAAGTCGGGATTCATCACACGTGCGTACGCAGGCTCTATGCTCCTCCGTGTTGATGAATACCACTTTGTTCTACCGTCAATGCTCGTGCATGATTATCCATATATGGTCATGAAAATGAGGAAACACCCCCCATGGGATGTGAAATAATGGACTGACCCGAGTGGAACTCTGAGAAACTCCACGGAGATTTTTCACTGCTGTCGAACCAAGAAGACACTATCGCGTATTATGGGATAAATAAAAGGCGGACTTGTAAACGGTGATGTCAGATATCAACGGCTCCCTAAGACCATTGCTGCAATTCTGCCTGGACAGCTCAAAATACTAATAAAGACCGTTCGTTGACCACTGTTTGGCGTTGGTTGTGTGTCATTATAACCGTGCTGTAATATGAATGCCTTTATTAGTTGTGTTCGATTGGCTATATGATTTTTAGAGGCATCTATTTTGTTGTCGGCTAATAAAGACCGCGCTGGAATATGACTGCCTTTTCCCGTGTTGTTTGATTAATACCCAGGGATTAAAGTTCTCCTCAATTTTATTCCAAATCGCGATGGATCTCCCGTCAATTTTCTACCTGCTGCATATGATTTCTAGAGGCATACTACAATCTATTTTGATGTCAGTATTGGGTAGCCTATATAAACAATAATACGAGAGCATATACAAGAACAATGAATCTCACTGCATGTATGATGTAGCCTGCCTTTCAATACATGAACTTGAATTCCATCATATACATAGTCTGTCCACTATCTGGTGTCATTGCAATGCGTTTTCTATTCTTTCTTATACAGTAAAAAGGGGGAAGAACACTATATTCATATGACTTGTATTCTGCTTACAGCTTCGAAATTCCACTTGTTTCGTTTAACGTAAAGCCTTTTAAATATAATCAACGTTCCCGTGTTTCGGCGGTCTGTGCGCAAAATAATAACGAGTTGAGCTTTATGATTTATGATGAATTGAAAATGGGGGATCCTGATGTAAACAAGACGAAAGTCTTTCTCTGGTCTGCATTCCCTTAACAATTGTATGTACTGAGCTGTACTGTACTGTACCCATTCTGCAATCTGTTAATAAACTTTTCAATCAATCAATCAAGCTACGCGGAGCGCAGTCAGTCAGTAGCCTACACCCTGTGTATTCCGATAACGCTATATAAACCATGCTGCATTCATTCTGAGAGAAAGATCTATTATTCCAAATGCTATTTATAGGGTTTTGACCATAATTACACTACTGTTGCTATTTTACAATGAACTATAATGAATTACGGTTCATACAGAACATCCAGTGTTATTATGCACAGAAGCTCATTTCCTTGTTGTAATAATATATTCTACCACTGGGCGCCAGGTACGCATGGTCCGAGCTGTGCGTAAATATAAGCACGAAGTCAAGTTCAAGTTGAAATTGATGAATCCCACTCTTTGCTTAGAAATTATCGTACGCACAGGGTAAGCACAAATCTGTGCGTAGAACACGTTGATGAATGAGGGCCCTGGTGTTTAATTGGTCTCAAAACTCACACACACAAAAGCCAGGCGCTTGTACGCGACATAACATCATTTGCGAGTGGAAAAGCATTCTCGCAAGGGAACATTTCTGCTCCACGCGCACTGGGCTCTCTGTGACTAGCGTTTGCTCGACCCTTTTGAGACTTTAGAGGCGGGGAAGTAATAGACGGTGGCTGATGTCCAACCACCTCAAACTGAACCTAAGCAAAACAGAGCTGCTTCACCTGCCGGCCAAATCCTCCCCACTGACCGACCTTTCCATCACAGTGGAGAATGTAGCCGTAGCCTCGTCCCCGACCGCCGAGAACCTTGGTGTTGTCCTCGACGACCAGCTGAACTTCTCTGCTCCTATCGCAGCGACAACTAGAACCTGCAGATTCCTCCTGAGCAACGTCAGAAGGATCCGCCTCTTCCTGACAAAAGAGCCACTCAACTCCTTGTCCAATCAACAGTCATGTCTCGCATTGACTACTGCAATGCACTGCTTGCTGGTCTACAAACCACCACCACCAAGCCTCTTCAACTCATTCAGAACACAGCCGCCCGCCTGATTTCCAACCTACCAAAGTCAGCCCACGGTACCCCACTTCTTAGAGAGCTGCACTGGCTCCCCATCGCCGCACGAATCCGCTTCAAGGTCCTCGACCTGGCATATCACGCACCGAAGGGAACGGCTCCCTCCTACCTCGGGTCAATGGTCTTTAACTACACACCCTTAAGACCCCTCCGCTCTACGTCTTCTGGCCGCCTCAACATCACTGCCTGGTATGGAAACAGCACGGCACAGGACAAGAAGGCCCTACAGAGAGTGGTGCGCTCAGCCGAGCGTACCACGGGTATTGCACTACCCCCCCTGCAGGTTCTATACAACAAGAGGTGCAAATCCAGAGCCTGCAGGATAATGAAAGACCCTCACCACCCCAATAACAGCCTGTTTCAGCTGCTGAGGTCAGGCAGACGCCTGCGAACCCCAGCTACTAGGACAGAGCGGCTTAGGCTCAGCTTCTTCCCCCAGGCCATCAGAGCCATGAACAATGAACATTGAGTGCTCAGAACATTGAACTGTCCACACACAAGCACACATGAACACACACACGACACGCACACTGTGCACGCTCACACACGAGCAGCCACTTAACACTTTAACATGAGCGGGCACACACTCATGTCGCACACACGCACACTTATGGCCAAAGGAAAGGACACTTTAAATTAGAATAACAGGAACAGTGTATTGCACTACCAAAGCTAACTAGCATGTCCCACATGCTCTGTAAATAACTATGTACAGATACCGAGATGTCACTCCATGTTACCTGCTACCTGTTACTGCACAATGTTGTTTCCTTCTTATGATTCTATTATATGTACCACTGTATTGCACATCGTTGCGGGCAAGACCACCCGCATTTCATTGTATACCTGTATGCCGTGACAATTAAAACTCTTGACTTGACTTGACTTGACCCACTCCTGTCCGAGCTCCGGGAGGGTCATCAAAGAGAAGCCGCTTATTCTCGGTCCTTGCCCCACAATGGTGGAACGAACTTCCCACCACAGTTAGGACAGCCAAAACCTGACCAATCTTTTGCCGTCGACTAAAAACACACTTCTTCAATCAATATATTTTTTTTTTATCTACTTTTTCTCCCATTTTCTATTTTTCTCCCATCCCAATTTCGTATCGTCCAATTCTACCCTCCCCTGTCTCGAACGTTGTTAGGCCATGCCTCCCACAGGCCGGCTGCAATGTGGACCAAGCCTTGCATCACGTGTCCCCTCCGGTACACGAGGAGGCAGCCGTCGCATCTTTTCACCTGCACAGCGCGATATCTCAGCGGCGAGGGTCTGCGTGGGAGGGTCACACCGCCCCCGTTGCTTCCTGATTCTGCTGCGCAGGCTCACCAACCGACCTGTAGGAGTCGCTGTCCACAACGTCCGATCCCCACCCACCAGCTTCCCACCCCCAACACTGCCAATTGTGTTAGTATGAACGACCAGCCAAGCTGGTAGCAATGCCGAGAGCTGGGCTCGAACCCAGCATCTCCTGCATTAGTGGCGAGCGCCTTGCCCACTGCGCCACTTAGCCGCCCTTCAATCAATATCTGAGATGAAAGAAGAATGACGTGTCGCTGGTCCGAGGTGTCTCGCGTCGCGTTCACTAATCTGCAGTGTGAGTGAAGAGAGAGACGCACATTAGCCTGAGCCACAAAACAAGCGTGAACATGCATACTGCACCTTATGTGTATACTTACTTCATCAGAGCATATATTTAGCATTTTTAGATTATATATGTTAGATTAGATTTTAGTTTATTATATATGGTAACTATATTTATTGTAGGGCAAATATAATTAGAGAGGGCATACATACCCTCATCTTGCACCTTGATATTTTTACACTGCCTACTTTCCCTTATGCGCAGAGTTAATTATATTGTTATATTGTGATTGATTGATTGATTGAAAACTTTAATTAACAGATTGCAGAATGGGTACAGTACAGTACGGCTCAATACACACATGTACACTGGTTTTGAGATCAGGGCCATTTACCGCCTGATGGCCGGCCCCATCGTGAGCTCTCGTACTAAAACGTGAACGGATGAGAGGAACGGTAACGTCAGGCTCTGGTGCGGAATAACAACAGACTGAAGACAAGCTCATTTACATGACTGAGTAGCCCATTCAGAGTCAATGAGCCTGAGAGAGAGCGAGGGGGAGAGAGAGAGGGAGAGAGAGATACAGTAGAGAAGGGGGGAGAGAGAGAAGCAGCGGGTGGTGCAAGCATGTTTATGTAGTGTTGGAATGGTATGTGTGTGTCTGATTTGAGATTGACACAAGCATGTTCGTTTGTTGCCGTGTGTGAGGTGTGAGTGTGAGTGTGTTCTTTTGCCGCGTGAGTGTTTAAGTATATTTATGTTTTTGATCAGCGAATGACAGAAGCGCGTGTGTGTCTGTGTGCGTGTGTGTACATTGGTCTGCATGTGTTGATGCGTGGCAGAGGCTGTGTCAGTGTGCTGTATAATTCACAGGGGTTGATGTAATTAACTGAGGAACTAAAACAACAACTAGTCTTTAATAGGCCCCGTTCTGCGCCACTGCTCATCTGTGTGTGTGTGTGTGTGTGCGTGCGTGTGCGCTGTATATTGCATTGTTAGAGCCATAAACTGTTTGTGTGTGTGTACTGTGTACATGCTGTATTGTATTGCATGAGCTGTGTGTTTGTGTGTATTTATTTGTGCTTTGTCTCCATCCTCAGCTGTCAGATGATCAGTAACATCGGTCATGTAGCATCATCTGCCATGTCATGTCAACCAGTCTGTGTGTCTATATGTGATGAAGTGCTGTTGTCATGTCAACCAGTCTGTGTGTCTATATGTGATGAAGTGCTGTTGTCATGTCAACCAGTCTGTGTGTCTATATGTGATGAAGTGCTGTTGTCATGTCAACCAGTCTGTGTGTCTATATGTGATGAAGTGCTGTTGTCATGTCAACCAGTACAGTATGTGTGTCTATATGTGATGAAGTGCTGTTGTCATGTCAACCAGTCTGTGTGTCTATATGTGATGAAGTGCTGTTGTCATGTCAACCAGTCTGTGTGTCTATATGTGATGAAGTGCTGTTGTCATGTCAACCAGTCTGTGTGTCTCTATGTGATGAAGTGCTGTTGTCATGTCAACCAGGCTGTCTGCCTGTGTGTCTATGTGATGAAGTGCTGTTCTCATATCAACCAGTCAGTCTGTGTGTCTATATGTGATGAAGTGCTGTTGTCATGTCAACCAGTATGTCTGTCTGTGTGTCTATGTGATGAAGTGCTGTTGTCATGTCAACCAGTCTGTGTGTCTATGTGATGAAGTGCTGTTGTCATATCAACCAGTCTGTCTGTCTGTGTGTCTCTATGTGATGAAGTGCTGTTGTCATGTCAACCAGTCTGTGTGTCTATATGTGATGAAGTGCTGTTGTCATGTCAACCAGTCAGTCTGTGTGTCTATATGTGATGAAGTGCTGTTGTCATATCAACCAGTCTGTTTGTCCATATTTCTGTCTGTCTGTGTGTCTCTATGTCTGTGTTGCTGTTTTACAGAGACACTATATTCTATGAATGTCTAACGTTAGCTCCCATCATCAGTGGGTCCATCGACAGCGTCTATAAAACAGCGATGAAACTGTTATATGTTCCTTGTAAAACAGACACAAATACGAACATGCTGAATGAAAGTCCCTATTATTAGGCTCCTTAAATATCTTTATTCATTACAAAAACATTTATGTAATATTCTACAATGTCGAGTAATAACCAACCAGGGTATGCTGCTCCATATTTATGCTCTGCCATGTTTGAGACGATGAGATGTTTGAGATGGTGAGATGTTTTTTATTTTCTTTATAACTTTCTTTATTGGAAGAGTTTTCAAAATTATGCAGACAGTTATACATATTATACATCTTCAATTTTTTTCTTTCCCCCCCCCCATTTCCCTTTACTATCCCCTAATCCCACCCCACCCCCCCCCACGAAGAGCGACAACAAACATACTGTACATATAATACACGAAAATACAAAATAAAAATATGTGACACATTTTTTTTTAAATAAAACCTATGATACTAATATAACTGAGATGAAAAGACAAAACATTTTAAGAAATAAATAAAATCTTCTGGCTGTCTCAGACCCACTCCTATCCAAGCTCGGGGGGGGGGGGGGGGGGGTCATCAAAGAGAAGCAGGCTATTCTCTGTCCTTACTCCACAATGGTGGAACGAACTTCCCACCACATTCACAATATTCTGATCACAATATTCTAATCGATCGTCTTGAAAACCATGTCGGTTTCTCAGAACATGTGCTAGGCTGGTTTAAAACATACATCAGAGGGAGGAAATTCTATGTTAAACTAGGAGATCACATGTCTGATATATACGACAACAACTATGGAGTTGCACAAGGGAGTTGCTTAGGTCCTTTACTCTTCTCCCTTTACATGTTACCGCTGGGTGATATCATCAGAGAACATAATGTAGATTTCCATAGCTATGCGGATGATACACAACTGTACATATCTGCTGAACCAAATGATACAGCGATTAGCCTATTACAGACTGCTTACTGGCAATAAATAAATGGATGAGTAAGAACTTCCTGAAACTAAATGAGAACAAAACTGAAATTCTAATTATCGGCCCCAAAACTAAAAAAGAAACATTAATAAAGAACCTGGGAGGACTAACCCCTTGGATCAAATCTGAGGTCACTAGTCTCGGGGTTATCATAGATTCAGAACTGAACTGCAATTCTCATATTAGCAAAGTGACGAAAACATCGTTCTTCCATCTCAGAAATATAGCAAAAGTACGACCATTTATTAATCAGAACGATGCTGAGAAGCTAATTCATGCATTCATATCTAGCCGGTTAGACTACTGTAATGCACTTTTCACAGGTCTCCCTAAGAAAACCACAGAGAGGCTTCAGCTAATCCAATACTCTGCAGCCCGACTGCTAACTAGAACCAAAAGGAGAGAGCACATTAGTCCAGTCTTAGCTGCTTTACACTGGCTTCCTGTAACATTTAGAATTGACTTTAAGGTCCTTCTCCTTACATACAAATCTCTAAATGGACAGGGACCTAGCTACATCGCCAACACTCTAATAAATTACACACCAGCTAGAACACTGCGATCATCAGCTGCTGGACTACTAGAGGCTCCCAGAAACAGTCAAAAGAGGATCGGTAATGCAGCCTTTATCAACTATGCCCCAAAACTGTGGAACAAACTACCCCAAAACATCAGAGAAGCCAACTCGCTAGACATCTTTAAAAGACAGCTTAAAAAAAAAATCTCTTTGCTCAGGCATTTCACTGTGGGGCAAATACTTGATGCTCTGTTGTGAGGAGAAGATTACTTTTGACCTAAATCTTTTTAAAGTTGTTTAACATTCCAGTTAGGTACATGGTGTTCACCGCCTAGCCAAGGTTGATTCTCCTAACTGGGCCATTTTCATCTGATTGAATAATCTTATCACACTTTTTACTGTAACCTTGCTATTTACATTTCTAATTTTTATGCTAGCTTATGCCTGTATTTTTTACTGTTGTTGTACGTCCGTTCTATTTTATAATTTTTAGACTATTTTTAAACTTAATCATTTTAAACTATTTTATTATTTGTATTACTGAATGAAACTGTAAACAGCCTATTGGGATGCTAGATCCTAATGTGAAACACTGTGATGTACCATACCTTGCTATGCTCGCTCATGCCTGTATTTTTTACTGTTGTGAAGCACTTTGAACTGCAACCTCTGTATGAAAAGTGCTATACAAATAAAGTTATTATTATTATTATTATTCAGAACAGCCGAAACCCGCCCAATTGTCTGTCGTCGACTACAAACACACTTCTTCAATCTTCATCTTCTTCATCTTCTTCATCTTCTTCATCTTCTTCATCTTCTTCTTCTTGAGTTGTATACGAACAGGTCGAAAAATACCTAGCGGAAAAAAATCTAATCTACGAATTCCAATCTGGCTTCAGAACATCCCACTCCACTGACACATGCCTTCTCTATTTAAACGACCACATCAAACAAGAGGTGGACGCGGGCAAATACTGCGGCATGGTCATGCTGGACCTACAAAAGGCCTTCGACACTGTCAATCACACCATTCTGATTGACAAGCTAAAAGCAATTGATTTTGATAGTCTATCAGTGAGCTGGATGCAATCCTACCTGGAGGGGAGAGAGCAGATGGTGGAGGTAAACGGTACCCTATCCCCCCCCCCCCCCTCACAGTAAGCTGTGGTGTTCCACAAGGAAGCATACTAGGTCCGCTACTGTTCCTAATTTATGCAAATGACATGTCGTCAGCTTGTGACTGCAACTTGTTCCTGTTTGCGGACGACTCAGCCCTGCTGGTCTCTGACAAGAACAAGTTACAGGTTGAAAAAACCCTCAGCTCAGAACTAGGCAAAATCTGCATATGGCTCGCTGATAACAAACTATCATTACACATGGGCAAAACAGAGTCCATTCTCTTCGGTTCAAATAACAAACTCAGCAAGACCGACGGCTTCTCAGTTACAGTGGGTGACAATATTGTCGCAAGGAAAGAAGATATTACCTACCTGGGTTTCATCCTAGAGGCAAATCTTTCCTGTGACAAAATGGCATCCACTGTAATAAAAAAAAAGTCAACCAACGAACAGGAGCACTCATTCTGGCAGGAGCACTCATTCAAGGGTACTATGACTATGCTTGCACCTCATGGTACCAAAGCACCTCAAAGGCGCTAAAAACAAAATTACAAACATCTCAAAACAAACTGGTCAGACTACTGCTTGACCTTACTCCTAGAACCCACCTCACCCCTGCCCACTTTGACAACCTAGGATGGCTTAGACAACAGTGTACAGCAACTTGCAATGGGCCTGGTCTACAAGATACACTACACGACCAAGGTACCCATGTACATGTCAAAATACTTCCCAAAGGTCAGTGAATACCACGATCACAACACCAGAGGGAGCTCCACAAATCATGTTAAACCCAGATTTGGCTCAAACAAGGGACTAAACACGTTTCGCAATTATGCCACATCAATGTGGAACGCCCTACACAAAGCTGTAAAGGAATGTGAATCACTACCCACTTTCAAAAACACTCTAAAAAAAAAAGAAAAGTATGAGTATAACTGTATCCTTTCACAGAAGGTCGAGTTTGGATTGTTTAGGGCCAGGCAGAATTACTTTGAATCGGGGGACAAAGCCGGGAAGTTGCTGGCCAGGTATATTAAACACAAGGAGTCATCATCCACTATTTCGGCTATTCAGGTACAGGGGGGAGCCGTCGTGACTAAGGCTAGTGATATTAACAATACTTTCAAAGAATACTACATGGGTCTTTACACTTCCTCTTCCAAGGCGACACAGCAGGAAATTCCTTTATTTTTTAGCGGGCTGGATCTCCCTACATTAGACGCGGCTCAACGTGAGTATTTAGACGCCCCAATAACAGAAGATGAAATAGCAGAGGTTATTAGGAAATTGCCGTCCGGTAAAGCGCCGGGGCCTGATGGTCTTACAGCTGAGTTCTTTAAATGCTTCTCAACAGAGTTGACACCTCTAATGCAGAGTATGTATATTGAAGCTTTGGGTAGAAGCTATTTACCCCCCACCCTATCACAGGCCTTGATATCTTTAATATTGAAAAAAGATAAGGAAGAATTATCGTCCAATTTCCCTGATTTCCCAGGATGTAAAAGTGCTTTCCAAAATACTGGCAAACCGTTTGGATGGAGTAATATCCTCCCTGGTGCATCCTGACCAAGTTGGGTTTATTCGCAAAAGAAATTCGTCTGATAACGTCAGACGCCTTATCAATGTAATGTGGGCAGTCAGTAGCGATAATGAACCAACGGCCGCCATCTCACTGGACGCGGAAAAGGCGTTTGACAGCGTAGAATGGGAGTACTTATTTTCAACCCTGGAGGCGTTTGGTTTCGGTCAGACCTTTATAAAATGGGTGAAGTTGTTGTATAACCAACCGGAGGCAGCGGTGCAAACAAATGGGATAATCTCCTCATATTTTAAACTAGGCCGCGGGACACGCCAAGGGTCACCCCTTTCTCCTTTGCTCTTCTGTTTAGCGCTTGAGCCCCTGGCAGCAGCTATACGTAAGGACCCAAGTTTCCCTGGAGTTACAGTGGGGGGCACGGCCCAAAAACGTATGCTTTATGCAGATGACATTTTGCTTTTTGTTACAGACCCAGGCAATGCTGTACCCGCACTACTCAAGACAATAGATACGTTCTCAAGATTTTCAGGGTATAAGGTTAATTGGTCGAAGTCGGAGGCTCTTCCCCTAACATCCTACTGCCCCAAATCACTATTTAAAGATGGCTCCTTTCAGTGGCCTGAAAAGGGTATTCGGTATCTAGGGATTCTTTTCCCCAAGCAAGTAAACGACATTGTTAGTGTCAACTTTGACCCACTACTAGGCAAAATCTCAGCGGATGTGGAGAGATGGGCTCCCCTTTTCTTGTCACTATGGGGCAAGGTTAATGTTCTTAAGATGAACTGCATTCCCAGAGTAAACTACCTCCTCCAGTCACTGCCGATAGCAATACCTAGCAAGTATTTTAAACAATTTGATAGAATATGCAACACATTCCTGTGGAACGGTAAAAGACCCAGGATGCGTATTGGTAAACTACAACAGCCTGTGGACAGAGGTGGCCTGGGTCTCCCCAAATTATTACTATATCATTATGCTTACAGTTTCAGACATATGACACAGTGGGCCCTGCCCCCTGAGAGAGCGCCTCCATGGTACATAATGGAGCAGTCGGTATACACACGGCTGCCCCCACTGTTGTATATTACAGCTAAATTACCACCAACTGCCCGAACTCACCCTATTATCTCTCACATACAGGCCGTATGGAAGAAGGTGTCTCGCATCTTTCATATCAACCCACATTTAAGCCTGTCAGCAGGCTTATGGGCCAACCCAAAATTGTGTATATGCAGATCCCCCTTTATGTGGAAGGAATGGATAGACAAAGGCATCCTCACCCTGGGGGACCTCTATGAAGACGATGCATTAAAATCTTTTGAAAAACTGATTCAACAATATCAGCTGGCCAACAATCAATTTTGGAGATATTTACAATTGAGGCATCTTCTCATAGGCACATTTGGCTCGCCACAGACCCTCCCCCAGGGTACAGACCTGCTGAAAAAGATTTTGGCTATTTCTGGGTTGGGACATGAGGCCTCGGTCTACTATTCCATGTTTATCGACAGGGAGGGCAGTGGGATATCCTCTGCTCTCAAAATAGTCTGGGAAAAGGATCTAGGGGTCACATTTGAGCAAGAGGACTGGGATATAATCTCGGGGATCCCCAAACAGGTGTCCAGGGATATTAGAACAAGGCTAATACAATTCAAGATCTTCCACCGCATTTATTGGACCCCCTCTAAAATGTATAGACTGGGCCTGAAAGAGAACCCAGATTGCTGGAAATGTCACACAGGGGAGGGGGACCTAGTCCATGCACTCTGGTCATGTCCGAAAATCAGAGACTTCTGGAGTAACATACATGACTACATCACAGAGGTCACAGGGACGGAGTATGATTTCTGTTCTGGTTTATATATCCTGGGGGATCCCTGCAGTCTTAGCCATATCGCAAAGCCCCTAGCTGATTGGATACAGACTAGTATTATGATAGGCAAACAGATCATAATGAGAGGCTGGAAGGCACCAGAAGGCCCGTCATTCCGAGAGTGGAGTGGAGAACTGGGTAGGGTAGCTGCCTATGAGAAAATATCTTTTAGTTTAGGAGAGAAAGGAGACAAATATATTAGCAAATGGGGGAAATATTTGCAATTTCACTCACTATAAAAGGAGGAGGGGCACACTTGTCTAAGACAGCGACGATGCACATGAGTATAATATAATACCTGACAAATGCACCATGTTTATGTAGACAAGAATGGCTCTATGTTTTAATGTAGATTTATTTTTTCGTTTGGTGTTTCCTTTCTGTTTTGGTACTACTTCCCATTATAGTCTCGGCTTAGTCTAATTTATCTTTCTATTTTTTATTTTTTATCTATTTTTTGTTATGGTTGAATTTTTCGTTTGTTTAGGTTTACTTATTCTAATGTCTTTATTTTTTATTTTTATTTTTTCTCTGTCTTCCCCCCCATATGGGGGGTATCAGTGTAACCTAGACGTTAGGGGTCCAGGTGTCTATGTTGTCCTTCAGGACTGACCCATGCTGATGCAAAATATGTCATTCATTGTATTGTCCTGAAGTACTGTGTGCAAAAAGAAAAAATATGCAATAAAGTATAAGTCATAAAAAAAAACACTCTCAAAAAACACCTACGGGAGACTGCAATTCGAAACTGGCCCCTGTAAATGTCCTAACACAACCCCCTCCAATGTACAGTAAATTACCAAGTATGGTCTTGTCAATATTCCAATGTACAGTTTTGTTTGTATAGTTGTACAGTGTCCCCCACCCACCCCTCCTACCCCCCCCCCCCCCACTCCTACCCAACCCCCCCCCACCCACCCACCCACCCAACCACCTCCAATGTACAGTCCCCCCCCCCCCCCCCCACCTACCCAATCCAATGTACAGTTTCTACGCCAAATGTATATACTCTTTTTTTCTGGACTCTTTTTGTATCACAAACAGTACTGTATTTGCAAATCTGGTATGTCATAAATGTATAGATGTAGCAGTACTGTCTATCTGTATGTCATGTATGTCATATATGTTACGATGAATTGAAAATGGGGTACCCTGATGTAAACAAGACGAAAGTCTTTCTCTGGTCTGCATCCCCTTAACAATTGTATGTATTGAGCTGTACTGTACCCATTCTGCAATCTGTTGATAAAGTTTTCAATCAATCAATCAAAGCATGTTTTGCGTGGGTTTCCTCCCACATCTAAAGACATGCATGCTTAGTGGCAAGTGTTTTTACGCTGCAGTCTGCTGGAGGAGGACAGCATGGCAGACAAGAACACTAGCGGCTGGACCAGCTGGTAAAAAAGGCTGCTTCAGTGCTGGGTAGGAGCTTTGACTCACTGGCGGTTGTGGTGGAGAGACGCACAAGAATGCAGGACATCATGAAGAATGACAGCCACCCTCTCCATCACACCCTGGCAGGACATCATGAAGAATGACAGCCACCCTCAGACCCTCTCCATCACACCCTGGCAGGACATCATGAAGAATGACAGCCACCCTCTCCATCACACCCTGGCAGGACATCATGAAGAATGACAGCCACCCTCTCCATCACACCCTGGCAGGACATCATGAAGAATGACAGCCACCCTCTCCATCACACCCTGGCAGGACATCATGAAGAATGACAGCCACCCTCTCCATCACACCCTGGCAGGACATCATGAAGAATGACAGCCACCCTCTCCATCACACCCTGGCAGGACATCATGAAGAATGACAGCCCCCCTCTCCATCACACCCTGGCAGGGCAGAAGAGCAGCTGCAGCGTGCGCAATGCACAAGGGCAGTGCATTATCTATTGATTTCCCCTGACCAAGGTACTGGCATCATAACTGGAGTTGGTCCCTGGGCGTATACAGTGTCTGTGGCTGCCCACTGCTCCTAAGTGTTGAGGACGGATCAAAGGCAGGGGAATAATTTCCCCACAAGGTCAAAAATTATTCTCCTCCCCCACGCCCCGTCTCTCCGTTCCTGGTAAATGAATAAAAGAAGAGTGGTATGACATACCATTATATATATATTACCAGACTGGTGATTATTTTCAGATACTTTTCCAGGAAACGATGCAGCCTTTTTGCCTTTCAGTTAATCCTTGTGAGAATTCAGCTGCTGCGTTCTGCACCAGAGTGGGGAATTACCACCTGCACTGTGTTATATATTACTAGTATTCTAACCATTCTATACTAATCTAATATATAAGATATTTTATTTCAATATTTTTTTGAATCATTCAAATGTTTCTCACGCAGTCCTTTTGAAAGGGAAACAATATCGTAGGCCGTTTTCAATATTGTTCTTGTGTATTTTACATCACCTCTCAACATGTGGTGGGTTCATGGGATCTGACCCTAGATCTGTTTTACTCACAGCAGCACATTAAGGTGCACGTGTAGAATGGTGTGTCGGACAGAATGGACTGTCGATCAGCTGAGTCTGTATAATACAGTGTTGTGTGTGTGTGTGTTGTATTGTCAGCAAGGCAAGCTGACCCAAGCTACAACATTTTTTCTTTACATCCATCCCTGCAAGCTATACTGACATACTCCTTCTCTCTCTCACCCTCTCCTTCTCTCTCTCTCTCCTTCTCTCTCTTTACCTCTCTCTCTCTTTACCTCTTTCTCCTCTCTCTCTTACCTCTCGTTTTCTCTCTCCTCTCTCTCTTTACCTCTCTCTTTACCTCTCTTACCTCTCTCTCCCCTCTCTCTCTTTACCTCTCTTTCTCTCATTATCTCTTTCTCTCTCGCCTTCTCTCTCTCTTTACCCCTCTCTCTCTCTCTCTTACTCACACATACACAGCTATGGCTGGCTGTAACTGATAGTTGCTTCCAGGGGGTTTACAGCATAGCCTAAAAAACAAATATATATATACAAGATGCGGCCCTGGTCGGTTGTCCATGTTGCTCATGTTGCTCATGTTGCTCATGTTGCCCATGTTTCTCATGTTGCCTGTGTTACCCGTGTTGCCCATGCCTCGGTCCGCCACTGGTCCTGGTTTCCGTTTGTAGTCCGAATAGCATTGACCAATGACGTTTGAGCTGGAATGGCACTTCAAATATAGGCAGCGGTTTCCACAGGAATATGCTTTGGTTGTGTGCAGGTAAACAGTGTAAAAATGAAAAAAAAGAATAGACTAACCTTCTTACTGTCCTCTACTGTCATGCACTCTTCCTCATATACTAACATACACTTGACACTAGCACTCAAGTCTGAACACTTTGATGAACATTGTTACTCAGTTGATAGAGTTGTACCCTTCCTGCTGACTTGTCGTACAAAACTTGTAAATCGCTTTGGATAAAAGCGTCAGCTAAATGACAAAATGTAAATGAGGAGAGAGAGGAGGAACGCGTTGGCCCAAATGTCATCTGGATCTAAAACACCTACAAAAGGTTTATGTTTTGTGTGAAGAAAGATTTGATAAATCAATCAAATTACTTTCAAAGTCGGATTACACAACAAGCCTTTGAAAAAATTACAGGCCATTCTCCCGGACTGTAAACATGACTGGCTCACGGACGAGGAAGCCCGGATATTGTGTGTGAGCGTGGGGATCGCAAGCCTTAAAAAGTCTTACATTTCATTTGCACAGGTATTACATTTTGGGGGGGGGGGGGGGGGGGCAACCCAGCTGTCAAGAGATGAAATAATATAAAATATATGAAATGTTTTTGTATTCAAGTTTTTAGTTTTTTTTTGCCAGACTACCGGGAGCTTGGTGCGTCTGGCGAGAGCTTGTATGGAACGCGCGAACATTTCTTTTGCTAGTACGGGTGTGAAATCGGTATTACATTTAGCTATAAGTGGTATTAAAAAGTCTTACATTTAACTTATCGAAACTTGCAGATACCCAGCAAATAAAATAAAACAACTAATAAATAGAAAAATTTAATCCTTTAGAAAACTTAAACACAATTTATAAACAATTACAGATTGTGGTGATCTGGTTGGTAGGGATGGGTACCGAATCAGGTACTTTTAAGGGTATCGACCGAATAACGTTGGTACTACCGAGTACCGATTCACGTGAGATCTACCGGTGCCACATTTCGGTTATGAAGATTTTTTTTTAATTTAATACAAAAATGTAAGTCCAATGACGTCAACGTTTTGTTTACAGCAAAACTAAACCTATGAAGTGTGCCGCACGTCAACATTCAAACGCACAATACACGCTTACCTAGGTTTTGACTTGATTCAACAACAACAAAGCAGTCGGGGCAATGGCAAGCCGAAAACGGTCGCACATGTGGTTACACTTTACAAAGCTAGATGCAGACAACGCTCGCTGCAATATTATATATATATATTAACAAATTGTTCTAAATAAATAATAATGATAATAAATAATTAGAAGTTTGGAATAATTTTTTTTACAACTGAGGTAGGTAGATTACATTTTTAGAGACTAAAGTACAGAAAAAGTTACCGTTGGGTACCGGTATCGATTCAAATGTGAACGGTACCCAACCCTACTGCTTGGTCGTCGGTGCTCTAAATCAACCCATGGACACCTGGCTTCAGTGTCCCCAGCGGGGTGTCCATGATGCTTCAGGAGCACAGAGGCCACTTCGGAGATCAGTGCAACAGAAATCCAAATAGCAAAACTAAGACAATAAATCCACGTGTTGAGAACTCGGGATGATTAGGCTACATTAGATACATGTCACAAAAGACACTCCTATTCTTATGTCTGCATGTTTATGTTGCACTACTTTTATTGTCTTTTATACCTATTCTTATGTTTGCAATTTATGCATTGTTTTTATTCTGTGAATTGTGTGCTGATTTTATGCCTATTGTAAGATTAGGGTGGTCTTCAGCCTCTAATCAACCCGTCACCTGCTGTTCCGTGACGTCCCTCTGCGTTGCGTTTGTAGTCATTTGTTGGTTGATGGCAATCTTACTGGCTGTCACACATTGTATCACCCCCTCGCAGGGCCGTATTAACGACCGGGCCGACCGGGCCGCGGCCCGTGGGCCTCGAGTGATGAGGGGCCTCCAAAAAATTTTTACATTTTATTTTTATTTTTTATTTTTTTTGGCAGCCCCTCGTCACTAGAGGCCCCAAATTCTTTTTTATTTTTTTTTTACTTTAATTTTTTATTTTTTTGAGGCCACTTGTCACTAGAGGCCTTTTGGAGGCCCCTCGTCACTAGAGGCCCCAAATTATTATTATTTTTTTTTTTACTTTTATTTTCTTTTCTTTTGGAGGCCCCTCGTCACTAGAGGCCCCAAATATTTGTTTATTTTTTTTTAACTTTTATTTTAAACATTTTTGGAGGCCCCTCGTCACCCCACTTTTTATTTTTTTTCTTATTTTGGAGATCGATGTCATACTGTGACACTGAATGATTGGCACTGACTGACGCTCTCTGATTGGCCACTGACATGTTTGCCCAATCGCGTGACGAGCTGTGTCTTTGCCCATTTCCTCGTCAAACAGCCTGCAAACTACCTGGCGTTCTATCGCCATGCTCTAAGACAAACTCTAACCTTAACCAACTTCGAAAGAGTGCCTAAGCTTAACTGTCGAAAGAACTTGCCGTCAGCCCGTCACGCTCTAAGACAAACTCTAACCTTAACCAACTTCGAAAGAGTGCCTAAGCTTAACCAGTGTAGAAACAGGCATCGGCCAATCAGAGAGCGTCTTGCCAGAAATGCGGCTAGGTTTAGAAATAACGCGACTAGGGGCCTCCACACTACACACTAGTACTAGTACTAAATACCTATATGTCCCTATGCCATAAATGTCATGTATGTTGTGTATGTCATAAATGTCTATATGGGGGACCCTGATGTAAACAAGACAAACGTCTTTCTCAGGTCTGCATCCCCTGCCTTAACAATTGTGTGTATTGAGCCGTACTGTATTGTACCCATTCTGCAATCTGTTAAATAAAGTTTTCATTCATTCATTCATTCAGTAAAAAAAATAAAAGAGATACGAAAATTTGAAATATAGGCCTCTCTCTTATACATGCCTCCTCCTAATACAAGCCTGGTATCCACTACAGTTGAAACAAATACAAGCCGGGGTTACTATTAGAGGAATTACGGTATTCTATATATTTTTTAAAGTGACATATAAAAACGCCACTGTGCGTGCGTGCACGTGTGTGTGGGGGGGCCTCCACAAGAATCTGGCCCAGGGGCCTCTGAAGTCTTAATCTGGCCTTGCCCCCTCGATACATCTGTAAACAGAAGAATTAACACTGGAAACGTGATCTCTTTCCTTGATGGTTTATTTTTATTTTTTTTATCTACTTTTTCTCCCATTTTCTATTTTTCTCCCATCCCAATTTTGTATTGTCCAATTCTACCCTCCCCTGTCTCGAACGCTGTTAGGCCATGCCTCCCACAGGCCGGCTGCAATGTGGACGAAGCCTTGCATCACGTGTCCCCTCCGGGACACGAGGAGGCAGTCGTCGCATCTTTTCACCTGCACAGCGTGATCTCTCAGCGGCGAGGGTCTGCGTGGGAGGGTCACGCCGCCCCCGTTGCTTCCTGATTCTGCTGCGCAGGCCCACCAACCGACCTGTAGGAGTCGCTGTCCACAACGTCCGATCCCCACCCACCAGCTTCCCACCCCTAACATTGCCAATTGCATTAGTATGAACGACCAGCCAAGCTGGTAGCAATGCCGAGCGCCTTGCCCACTGCGCCACTTAGCCGCCCGGTTATGTTTATTTTCATAAACAAAAGGTCTCATACAAAACTAAACAAATTGAAAGTCTTTGAAAGGTGAAGAAACTAAATTAATAACTATCTCTCTTGATGGTTGCGGCCTAGCTCCCTAGCCGAAGCCTGTCCTGTTAGCCGGAGCTTGATGGTTGCGGCCTAGCTCCCTAGCCGAAGCTTGTTCCGTTAGCCTCTAGCTATGTCCTCGTGGCTCCCATCCCCCATCCTCCAGGCTCGAAGGAGACTTGTGATACCTTGGAGGATACTTGTGATACCGCGGTCGGTATCGTGCTTAGCCTGATTGTATTTGTGTTTGTTATTGAGTGTATTTACCTTTTTGATGTGTGCCCTGCTACATCATCCAGTACCGGTTCTGATTGCTTATTCCGTTTTTGGAGACTGACTGTCTCCCATTTCCTTTCCCCTGTTTAAAGTATTTATTTTCGTATTAGGCTTTTGCAGAGATTGTTTTTGTTTCGCCTTTTCTTTCGTTACATTATACCGTATCATTTGCTACGTGCCATCCTATGCTTCGTTGTTTCACAATAAAGAAATATTGTTAATTGTGAAAGAGCAACCATTGTTTCCGACTCTTCCATTCTACTCTGCACATGGGTCCAGCACACCTAACGCTAACACAAACCCAGAGTCTGTCTCAGCGTTTATAGTTTAACAAGTTTAAACTAATATCTATAGGTTCTAACCAAATGCAAATCATTGATTTCCTTCACTATGTTAATTTTATACTAGTTGCTGTGGGGCACTCTGGACTGCGGACCATGTGTGAAAAGTGCTATATAGATAGTTATTCATATTTATTATTATATTGTAAAAAATTTATGCATTGAAATGTCTGTAAAGTCTTGACGACATTGTAAATGAGGGTGACCTCAATTGTCCTTTTTTTTTTTTTATCCACTTTTTCTCCCATTTTCTATATTTTCTCCCATCCCAATTTCGTATCATCCAATTCAACCCTCCCCTGTCACGAACGCTGTTTCTTGCCTCCCACAAGCCGGCTGCAATGTGGACTAAGTCATACATAGCACAAGTCCCCTCCGGTACTTGAGGTAACAGCAGTCGCATCTTTTCACCTGCGCAGCTCGATCTCTCAGTGGCGAGGAGTAACGCGTGGGAGGCTCACGCTGTCCCTGACACTTCCTGATTCTACTGCGCAGGCGCACCAACCGACCTGTAGGAGTCGCTGTCCACAACGCCCGATCCCCACCCATCAGTTTCCCACCCCCTAATACGGCCAATGTGTATTAGTATGAATGACCAGCTAAACTGAAAGCAATGTGGAGCGCTGGGCTCGAACAGGCAAGCCCAGCGTCGCCGTCATTCGTGGAGAGCGCCTTGCCCACTACGCCACGTAGCCGCCCTGTCCTTTTGAGAATAAATAAAGGTTTGAATGGAAAAAAAGGTCAAGCTCAGGGCCGTCCCGGGTTCCCTGCACATACCGTCATCTTATTTATTGATTGATTGATTGATTGAAAACTTTATTAACAGATTGCAGAATGGGTACAATACAGTATGGCTAAATACAAAACAACTGCTAAGAGGATGCAGACCAGAAAAATACGTTTGTCTTGTTTACATCAGGGTCCCCCATTTTCAATTCATCAGGACATTTAAGACATACAGTACAAGACATACAGATATACAGAACTGTGTAGTAAAAAGAGATCATAAAAAATATATACATCCGTACATTTACAGGGGCCAGTTTCTAATTGCAGCCACCCGTAGGTGCTCTTTGAGAGCGGTTGTGAAGGAGGGTAGGGATTCACATTCCTTCACGGTTGTGGGTAGGGCGTTCCACATTATTGTGGCATAATTGCGAAACGTGTTTAGTCCCTTGTTTGAGCCGAATCTGGGTTGAACATGATTTGTGGAACTCCCTCTGGTGTTGTGGTCGTGGTATTCACTGACCTTTGGGAAGTATTTCGACATGTACATGGGTATCCCAGTGGTGTAGTATATCTTGTAGACCAGGCCCGTCTTAGGCAGAGGTACAGTAAAAAGACCAGATAGAGTCTTTGCAGACCTCTCGTATATCAAGTCGTGAGACAATCTGTAACACATTTTAAAAGCCAGAGAGAGTAATACAGGTGATGAAAATGTAAAAACAAATAATACAAAAAGCAAAGTAATCATTTATGTATTTATTCTCAAAAAGGTCGGCAGGCAGATTGTGTTTTAGCTTCGTCTTGATTTTCTGTTGTGCTCACCGCGACATGATGCTGAGCTGGCACATCTGACACTGAATCACCTGCCACGCCACAGGGCAACACACGCACACACACACACACACATACACACACAACATACGGTATCGATACACACACTCTATAGGCTATGTTTAAATGTAATGAATGCGCTCACGCACTCACTGGCTCAAACACACACACACACACACACAGTTATGACACACAAACACTGTACTCTGGGCAGGATTAAATCGGTACAACATACGGTACCGATACACTATAGGCTATGTTTAAATGTAATGAATGCGTGCACGCACTCACTGGCTCGCTCGCACACACACACAGACACACACACACACACACAGGGCAGCAACCTCTGTGGTCATGGTCATGCATCTTTTCTTGGCACACAACTGTGTACGCCTCTGTGTGTGTGTGTGTATTTCTACAGAATGTGCTTGTTCCACTGTCCCTAATGCATTATTTTATATCGCATCGCTATCCACACCCTGCCACTGCAGTTCTCTCTCTTTTCCCTCTCCCTCTCTCTCTCTCATCCTCTCTCTCCTTTTATTCTCCCATCTCTCTCCCTCCCTCTATTTCTCTCTCTCCTCTTTCCTCCCTCTCTTTCTCCCATCTCTCTCCCTCTATGTATCTCTATTTCTCTCTCTCATCCATTCTCTCCTCCCTCTATTTCTCTCTCTTCCCCCCTCTCTCTCTCATTCTCCCATCTCTCTCCCCCTCCCTCTATTTCTCTCTCTCTCTCATCTCTTCTCCCTCTCTCTCTCTCTTCTCTCTCTCTCTCTCTCTCTCTCTCTCTCTCTCTCTCTCTCTCTCTCTCTCTCTCTCTCTCTCTCTCTCTCTCTCTCTCTCTCTCTCTCTCTATCTCTCTCTCTCTCTCTCTCTCTTTCTCTCTCTCTCTCTCTCTCTCGCTCTCTCTCTGTAGTGAATAATAAATGACCAGTAGAAGTAGCAAGCTGTCCTTCTGTTTGGATGACACTCACACAGCCAATCTGACGACAGATCATACCCGCCCACACACACATCCCCATATAACAAGAAGAGTATAGTACAACTATAAGAGACACACACCATGACATGATGTGTGCATTGATTGATTGATTGAAAATGTTATTAACAGATTGCAGAGTGGGTACAATACAGTACGGCTCAATACACACAATTGTTAAGGGGATGCAGACCAGAGAAAGACTTTCGTCTTGTTTACATCAGGGTCGCCCATTTTCAATTCATCCAGACATTTATGACATACAAGATATACAAATATATAGTACTGTTTATTTACAGACAGAATATATACATTTGAGGGGGAGGAAACTGTACATTGGGGGGGGGTTGGGTGGGGGGGGTTTGGACATTTACCGAATTGCAGCCTCCCGTAGGTGCTCTTTTAGAGCGGTTTTGAAGGTGGGTAGGGATTCACATTATTTTACGGCTGTGGCATAATTGCGTAACGTGTCCCTTGTTTGAGCCGAATCTGGGTTGAACATGATTTGTGGAACTCCCTTTGGTGTTGTGGTCGTGGTATTCACTGACTTTTGGGAAGTATTTCGACATGTACATGGGTACCTTAGTGGTGTAGTGTATCTTGTAGACCAGGCCCATTGCAAGTTGCTGTACTCTGTCGTCTACTCTAAGCCATCCTAGGTTGTCAAAGTGGGCAGGGGTGAGGTGGGTTTTAGGAGTAAGGTCAAGCAGTAGTCTGACCAGTTTGTTTTGTGATGTTTGTAAATTGTAATCTTTTTTTTTTTTTTTTAAACTTAAATTTTTTTATTAAACATTTATAGACAAACAACACGACATATACAATAACCTCAACAACACTATTAAAGAGACATAAATAATAAAGAAAAAATGTAATACCCAAAAGACGAAAAATAAAAAATACTGACTTAAGCAAATAAAAAACATAAAACAGTTGTCATACCTTAAACCAAAATAAAATTAGAAAACATTAAGTGTGTGACATGGGTTCAGAGACCCTCTTTGAACCTCTTTCCTCCTTTACCCTTCGCCCTCTTGTGGTGTATTTGGTTCTTCCTCTGTGATGTCGTTTTCGTTCCCCTTGTAATCCTCCCACTTACCCCATCTTTCTCCAAATTTCTCTTCCTGTAACCTCAGCATGTGTGTTATCCTCTCCATATCCTGTATCTCTTCCACTATTCCTACCCATTGTGCTATTGTCGGTGGGTCTTCCTTGTACCACAGTCTCGTTATTGCTTTATATTTGTCCCCCCCTTGTATTCCCTCGTGTGTCAGGTCTCCTAAGTAAAGCACCAGTCCTGTTTGTGGTAATCCGTATCCTAATATTCTGATCATTACCTCCCCTATCTCCTCCCAATACCCCTTCAGCTTCTGACATCCCCAGAATATGTGCGTGTGATTTGCCCCCTCCTTCCCACACATCCTCCAGCATGCTCTTTGTGTTGGTGCATATTTTCCCTTCAGCTCTGGGGTTATAAAGAATCTGATTATGTTTTTCCATCCAAACTCTTTCCATATCTTCGATCCTGTTGTTGAATGTTGCACCTCGCATATGTTCCCCCATTCCTTCCCTGTTATTTCTATCTCTAGCTCTCTCTCCCATTTCTCCCTTATGTAATCGGTCGTGTGTCCCTTGCTGTTCATTATAGCCCGGTATATTGCTGATATTACTCTTCCTTGCCCCCCTTCGTATGCCCATACTATCATCTTTATTATTCCATTCTGTTCTTCGTCTTTGGCCCCCCTTATTTCTTTGTTGTAGTAGTCTCTAACCTGTAGATATCTGAAGTGGTCCCTGTTTTCTAGTCCAAATTTCTCCTTTAATTTTTGTAGTGTCTGCATTTCCCCCTTCTCTATCATTTTGCATATCGCTGTTGCCCCCCCCCCCCCCTCTCCCACCTTCTGAATCCATGGTCTAACCTCCCTGGTTTGAATCTCTTGTCATGTGCTACCTATCTCAGAACCCCTGACTGCTTCTCCAATTTGTGTGTTTTTACTACTCTGTTCCATATGGTCAAGGTGTATTTGGTGATTGGATCTAATAGTCCCTCTTTTTCTTTAAATAGTTCCCTATCTCCCACCAGAGCTTGTACCTTGTATCCCTCCCCTTCTTTTTCAATGTCTTTCCATCTTGCCTCATATCTGTCGTTACACCAGCACGTCACTGCTCTCAGTTGTGCTGCATAGTAATAATCTTGTAGGCTGGGTACTGCCATCCCTCCCTCTTCCTTTGGTAGTTGTAGTGTTTTATATCTGACCCGTGGTCTTCTCCCCGCCCATATGAACCTCGATATCAGTCTGTCCCACTCCCTGAATTGATTCTGTGGTATTTGTATCGGTAGTGACTGGAATAGGTACAGTAACCTTGATAGTATGTTCATTTTAATGACCTCTATTCTTGAATTGAAGTCCAAGGGCATTACTGTCCATCTCTCTAAGTCTCTCTTGATGTTCTGATTTATCTGTGTATAGTTCGCCTCAAACAGTTTCTCCACCCCTCTCGTGATGTTCACCCCTAAGTATTTAATCTTGTCCATGTCCCATCTTATCCCGTACTGTTCCCTAATTTCCGTCGTTGGGGTATAGTTCCATGCTAAGGTCTGTGTCTTTGTCACGTTTAGTTTGTATCCTGAGTAGTGGCCATATTCCTTCAGTAGATCCATCAGTGCCGGGAAGCTCTTGTCTGGTTGCCTCATGTATACTATCACGTCGTCCGCAAATAGGCCTAGTTTATATTCCGTTCCCTTTATCCTTACTCCCTTAATGTCCTCGGTCTGTCTGATCAGTTGTGCCAGTAATTCTATGAAAACGGCGAAGAGCGTCGGTGAGAGACAACATCCCTGTCTGGTAGCCCTCTCTAATCTGATTCTATCCGTCAAGCTGCCATTCACCTTAACCCTCGCTGTCGGTTCTTGATATAGCGCCTTGATCATCTTCATCGCCCTCCCGTTCAGTCCGAACCTCATCAATGTTTTATATAAAAATGTCCAGCTCACACTGTCGAATGCTTTTTCTGCATCTAGGCTAATCAGTACCGCGCTACCACCTTGTTTTTGTATCTCCTCTACTATGTGTAATGTCTTTCTCACGTTGTCCTGTGTCTGTCTCCCTTTAATAAATCCAGTTTGATCTTCATCTATAATGTCTGGCATAAACGTCTCAAATCTCTTTGATATTATCGATGTATACATCTTGTAATCCACGTTGAGTATGGACACAGGTCTGAAACTACTACATAATTCTCTATCCTTCCCTTCCTTCGGTATCGTGGTGATTATGGCTTCCTTCCACGAGGGGGGCATTTTTCCCTCTTCCATCGTGTGTCTGAACGCCGCCCCTAACATGGGTGCTAATTCCGTTCTAAATGTCTTGTAGAATTCCGATGGGAATCCGTCGCTCCCCGGAGACTTGTTGTTTTTAGCTCTACTAATTGCCTCTTCCAGTTCTCGTTCCGTAATTATTTTATTTAATTCTTCATTCTGTTCTTTCCCTATCGATGGTAACTCTAGCTTCTCCAGATATGCTTCTATTTCCTCTTCTCCCGCTGCTTTTGGCTGTGTGTATAGTTTCTCATAGTATTTCTCCATAGTGGATGGAGACTCAGTGTTCAGGGTAACAGAGCATGAGGTGAGGCGGACCTTTAAAAAAGTGAATATCAGGAAGGCAGCAGGTCCGGACGGCATCCCCGGCCGCGTCCTAAAAGTCTGTGCCGACCAACTAGCCCCGGTATTCACTGACATATTTAACCTGTCCCTAGAACAGGCTGTCATCCCCACCTGCCTGAAGAAGTCCACTATTATCCCTGTACCCAAAAAATCCAAGCCTGCTTGCCTCAACGACTACCGCCCTGTAGCTCTCACCTCCATAGCCATGAAGTGCTTTGAGAAGCTAGTAAAGGGCTACATCTGCTCCTCCCTCCCCATCAACATGGACCCCCTGCAATTTGCATACCGCCCCAACAGGTCCACGGAGGACGCCATAGCCCATGTGCTGCACACAGCAGCATCACACCTGGACAAGAGGCAGGGGAACTATGTGAGAATGCTATTCATCGATTACAGCTCGGCATTCAATACCATAGTCCCCTCCATACTCATAGCCAAGCTCAGGGACCTGGGCTTGAACTATGACCTCTGCCAGTGGGTCTTGGACTTCCTGACTGGCAGACCCCAGGTGGTGAGAGCAGGCAACTGCACCTCCTCATCCATCACCCTCAACATAGGGGCCCCCCAGGGCTGTGTTCTGAGTCCCCTCCTCTACTCCCTGTACACACACGACTGTGTGGCTCAGCGGAGTAGCAATACAATCATCAAATTTGCTGACGACACAGTGGTGGTGGGCCTGATCTCTGCCAACGACGAGAGGGCCTACCTGGAAGAGGTCAAGGTCCTGGCGGGATGGTGCCAGGAAAACAGCCTCTCCCTGAACGTCAGCAAAACAAAGGAGATGATTGTGGACTTCAGGAGGTCGGGGGTCAAGGACTACAGCCCCCTCAGCATCGACGGGGCACCGGTTGAGAGAGTCAACAGCTTTAAGTACCTCGGAGCCTACATATCCGAGGACTTGACATGGACCACACACATTGACAGTGTTGTGAAGAAGGCACGACAACGCCTCTACTTCCTCAGGCGCCTAAGGAAGTTCCAAGTCAGTCAGAAGATCCTTAAGAACTTCTACTCATGTACAATAGAGAGCATCTTGACTGGCAACATCACCTCCTGGTTTGGGAATAGCACTGCACAAGACCGAAGCAGACTACAAAGAGTGACACGTTCAGCCGAACGCACAATTGGAGGGGGGCTCCCCACCCTCCAGAACATTTACAACAAGCGTTGCAAGGGCAAGGCTAAGAGAATCATTAAAGACTCCAGTCACCCGAACAACTGCCTCTTTGAACTGCTGCGGTCAGGCAAGCGATACCGGAGTCTCAAGGCGAGCACAGAAAGACTCAGAAGAAGCTTCTATCCCCAGGCCATCAGACTGCTAAACGAACAATGAACACTACACAACAACAACCACCAAACGCACATAGCACACACATCCACACGCACACACTCACTTTAAACAGACACACTGTAGCACCCACTCCACACACTTTATAGCACACACCCACTTTAAACAAACACACTGTAGCACCCACTCCCCACACTTTATATTTATTGATGAAGGATTGCACTACAACTCGTACACCTTACTGTAAATTGTACCTAAATTGTACCTCATCCCATTTCTGCTTTGCACTATATAGTACTGTACATTAGTACACTGCATAGTATTGTATATTATATGGTAACTCAGAACATTGTACATATGTCTATACCGAACACTGTGACGTCATTTTCTTCTTCTAAATTACATGCTATACTATGTTATTTGATACTATCTTGTCTAGCACAGTCTCTGGAGCGTAACAGTAAGAAGCATTTTGTATGAAAGTATTCTGTACTTCTGTATGACAACTATTAAAGAAACTTGAACTTGAACTTGAACTATTCTCTAAATGTCCTCTCTATTTCAGCTGGGTCTCTCAATATTTCATTAGTCTTTATATCCCTTATTGTGTGTATCGTGTTCAACTTCTGTTGCGTCCTAATTCTCCTAGCCAACAGTCTGGTCGCTTTTGGTCCCCCTTCATAGTACGTTTGTTTCATGAACCTCGCTTTCTTTTCTATTTCCGTCAATAATTCCCTATTTATCCTGGCCTTTACTTCTTTGATTTCTCCGAGCGTTTCCTGTTCTTTTGATATCTGGTGTCTCCCTTCTAGCTTCTTCAGCTTCCCTATCAGATTGTGATATGTCTCCGTTCTGGCCTTCTTCAGCATTGCTGTCTTCTCCATCAATTTCCCCCTTATCACCACCTTCAGTGTGTCCCATAGAATGTTCGGATCTACCGCCCCGTTGTCATTTTCTTCCTTATACCTGGCTATCTCCTCCTTGATCTGACTCACCACCCCCTTGTTATTTAATATTCCTACATTTAGTCTCCAGATCGTGTTCCTCCGTCTCCCTTCTAGATCTACTGTCAGATATATGGCACTGTGATCCGATATGTCCGCTACTCCTATTCTGCTCTCCCGTACCCTGTAACTGTCCCCCGTCATCATCAAAAAGTAGTCTATTCTTGCATATGTCACGTGCGGGTGTGAGTAATGTGTGTATTCCCTGTCCATGGCGTGCATCCCCCTCCAAACATCTGTAATTCCCATTTCCGTCATCTGAATATTCATATATCTACTGATTGGTGCCCGTCCTTTTCTAGTACTCGTGGTGTCTAGGTCGTGATTCAGTACTACATTAAAATTTCCCGCGCATATCAATATCCCTTCTAGTTCCATCACTATCATATCAAAAATGGTCTCATATAAATCCCTCTCACTCTCTGGGGGTGCATAAACATTCACTAACGTAATCATTTGACCCTCCATTTTTCCCTTCACCAGAACAAACCTTCCCTCCTTGTCTCTTACTTCCTTGATCAATTCAAATTTGACTGTGTTTTTGATTAACGTGATTACTCCTCTCCTCAGGTTCCGTTTAAAGGAACTATAGTATGCATTTTCATATCCGAACCTCTTCAGTTTCTCATGATCCTGTGCTACCAAATGTGTCTCCTGCAGAAAAATCACTTCCATCTCACTTTTTTTACATTTCAACATCACTTTGCCCCTCTTTATCACATTATTCATTCCATTAACGTTTAACGACATCATTTTTATACCTTTAACCATTGTCATCTTTCTTCTTCTTTCGTCTGTCAGTCCCCCCCATGTCACATTCATTCCCCCCTCCGGTTGTAGCCTCCGCTCTCTTCACCGAATACATATAATGATTAACATAAATAAAAAACATAAACTTTACATAAAGTGCTCCCAAGGCGTTCGGGGGGTCCCTGTGTCCCCCCCTGTCCCCTGCTGGTGGGTGAGGAGTAATTGCTCTCCTAGTGAGAGGCCTCCTCCTGACGGCTTGGGGGTTTGAAACCTTTACCCCCAACCGCTCGTCATATTTGTCCAGCTTTCTTACTGTTTTTATTGCTGTCGTGCTCCTGGTCAAAAGCGCTCTGTCCTTCATTCTGATCAAAGACCCCCATTTCCTAGGTCCCTCTCAATGTGGCTCATATGTTCCAATGTCCCTCTTTCCTCCCAAACCCGTGTGTGGTGTCTTCTGTGTACCCCTTTTTATTTTATTTTCCTCCTCTCTATTTTCTATGTGATGTCCATTTATCCCCTTAATCCCTTCCAACTGTGTTACTCTTAGCGTGTGTCTATGTACTTGTTTCAATATGTTCTGTGTTCCGTCTATCATACCTAATTATATTTCCATTTATTTCCTCCGTCAGCCTGTGTATTATGTGTCCATGTATACGTTTTGTTCGTTCCTATATCCTGCCTCTACCTGGGAATGTGTGTTTATGTATATGTTATTTCAGTTTCTATATTTTGTCTCTATTTGGATAGTTTTTCAATCTCTTGTTGTGCGTGTACTCATCCGTTCGTCTCCTCCCGCCTCCTCTCCTTCTCCGTCTCTGGCCTCCTCGTCCGTCTCCGCCTTCGGTCTGTCACTTCTCACCTCGGCCTTCTCCTCTCTCCTCCCTCCTCTCCCGGGTTTTGATCTCCCACTCTGGTCCATCTGCGTGCCCCCTCCAATCTCTGCTGCAGGCTCCGCGTCTGGCCCTCCTGTCTCCTTCCCTCTCCGTCCTCCGCCATCTGCATCCCCCGTCGCCTCATCTCCTCCGCCGCCTCCCGCGCCGTCGCGTATGTCACCGTCCCTTCCTTTCAGTGAATCCTTAGCGAGGTCATGGGTGATTGGAATTTCATTCCGTTTTCTTTCAGAATTCTCTTCAGTCCCGCGTAGGACCTGCGTGTTATTGCCACCGCTGTCGAGTAATCTTTTTTCTTTTTTATAAATGTTTTTATTTTCAATTTTCAACATAGCACAAGACATCACAACACAATACAATACCGTCAATAATAACAAAAATAATGACACTAACAACAGTAATAACATTACAAGACAGGCAAACAGAAAAGAAAAAAGACAATGAAAATAAATAAGGAAATGACAATAGAAAATAAAATAAATTAAATAAAAATTAAATAAAATAAGTGTGGCTTTCACGTGTGCGCCTTATCTCGTGTGCTATATATATGTGTGTCCTACCTACCCATATGTGCGTGCGCTTTACCTATGTATACGTTTTATGTGTACATGCATATATGTGTGTTGTGAACGTGTGTGTATGACCGTGTATTCCCTAGTAGCCCAGAGTGCATGTACAGTACTACCGCAGCCAAGGGGACACGTACAGTATCAATGTAGTCAAGTGAGCATGTACAGTATTATTACCATCAAGAGGGCATGTACAGTATCACTGTAGTCAAGTGGGCATGTACCGCATTACTGTAGTCAAAGGTATACGTACAGCATTACTGTAGTCAAGAGAACATGTACCGCACTACTGTAGCCAAGAGGACATGTACAGTATCAATGTAGTCAAGTGGGCATGTACAGTATTACTGTAGTCAAGGGTACACGAACAGCACTACCGTAGTCAAGAGAACATGTACAGTATTACCGCAGTCAAGAGAACATGTATAGTACCACCGTAGTCAATAGGACATGTACAGTATTTACAATGCCAGTACCGTCAGACAAAACAAGGCAGCAGTGGGAGGTTACTGGTAATGGGGAAATCCGGCGAGTACAGTGGTGGATAGTGCAGGCCCAATATGTGACAGATAGGGGTCCCAGATCTCATAAAAAGTGTCCAACTTGGAATGCAGCATACACGTAATATATTCACAGGGGATACATTCCATTATGATATTGTGCCATGACCTTATTGACGGGACCTCGTCCTTGATCCAAAACAACAGGATGTTCTTTCTAGCAGCAAATGTCAACAAATTGAACAGTCTCTTATGTTTGGAATTGGTAACATGAATATCTGGGAGGCCCAGCAAAAGGCAGAGGGGATCCAGCTCGATGGGGGTGTGAAATATGTCAGACAGTACGTCTACAACGTCGTACCAGTAGCTCTGTAGTTTTACACAGGTCCAAAAACAGTGGACGTGATTTCCAATCTCTATCTTGCATTTAAAGCAAAGTGGGGACGTATTGGGATCCATTTTACTTTTACGGGCGGGGGTAATATGGATGCGATGCAATATTCTAATTTGGATGGCCTTGGTGCGGTTACAAACCGAGATTTTTTTTGCGTAGGTCCACGTATCCTGCCAGTCTGCATCTGTGATTTCTATGTCCAAATCCTCTTCCCAGGACTGTTTAGTAACATAGGAAGATAAAGATGAATTAAGGTTCAGAGTACTATAGAAGATAGATATTTGTTTTTTGGGGATCTGTAAGGAGAGGGCCTTCTCCACCTGGGAGGTGGAGATGTCAGTTAAAAGTGAGGTGTCCTTGGTGATAAACTGCCTAATTTGTAGGTACCTAAAAAATTCCGCTTTCAATAGACCATATCGCTGCTGCAGCTGTGTAAAGGACATTAGGGTCCGGCCATCAAACAGGTGGCCAAGATCGGTTATGCCCTGCTTATACCAGGTCTTGAAGCCGCCGCCGATTTGGTTTGGCTTAAAGTCGGGATTGTCTACAATCGGGGTAAGAGGAGAGGTCAGCTTGGCTCGGCCCTCCACCTTACGGACAGTCTTCCAGGCCTTGACGGAACATAATGTGATGGGGTTGGAGCACACCTTCCTCACAGACCTAAAGTCTTTGATAAATAGTAGGTTCCACAGGGGGGACTTAGATTGCAAGGATTCAACGTCCAGCCATATTGACAGCGGGTCTGCTCTGAACCAGCCGACCAGCACCCTAAGGTGTGCCGCCAGCTGGTAGTGTCTAATATTAGGTAGGTCTAGACCCCCATCTTCACTATCCATCTGTAATTTGGCCATTTTCAGATGCGGTTTCTTCCCATTCCAAATGAATGAGCTTAGCCAGCCTTCCAGCACCTTGATAACCTTGTTTGTCAGCAGCACTGGGATCATTTGGAGAGGGTACAACAGTCTGGGGAGTACGTTCATCTTGACGAGGGCAATCCTACCCAGCCAGGAGATCGGTAAAGGGGCCCATCTAACCAAGTCTGCCCTTATGGTGTCTAAAAGAGGGGGAAAATTGGTTTTAAACAATGTATCATAGGTGGGTGTCACAAATACTCCTAGGTAAACGAAGCCGGAGGGCGACCAGCGAAATGGGAAGGGCTCGGGCAGTATCGGGACAGATTTGAGTGTCCCAAGTGGCATTGCTTCGGATTTGGAAAAGTTTATTTTGTACCCCGAGAAGGTTCCAAATGTGGAAATCATGCGGGTTAGACATGGAATTGAAGAGTCAGGTTTAGACACGAAGATCAGCACGTCGTCCGCGTAAAGAGTGATTTTGTGCTCCCTCCCGCCCACTCTAATACCTGAGATCTCGGCTGACTGCCTTACGGCCTGTGCGAGTGGTTCTATGGCCATGTCGAATAGTAAAGGGCTAAGAGGGTCCCCCTGAGGGTTCCCCCGCTGCAGAGGAAAGTTGCTAGACCTAAGTCCATTAGTCAGGACCGCCGACATCCGCGAGTTGTAAAGAACCTTGACCCAGTCAATAAAGGTGTCACCTAAGCCAAATTCAGCGAGGGTTAAAAATAGATACGGCCATTCTACACGGTCAAACGCCTTCTCCGCGTCGAGAGACAGAACCACCGCGGGGTGGTCTGTCTCATGAGTCATTTGGATGATATTGAGGAGCCGTCTCATATTGTCGGTAGAGTTCCTACCCTTAATAAAACCGGTCTGATCTTCATTAATAATAAAAGGGAGTACTTTTTCCAGGCGCATGGACAGGATCTTGGAAAGCAACTTTTGGTCCGAGTTGAGTAGGGCTATAGGCCTATAGGAGGCGCACTCCTCAGGGCATTTACCCTTCTTAAGGAGAAGGCAGATATTAGCCTCCCGTAGAGACTGGGGCAGTATCCCCACCTCAGCGGAGTGATTAAGCATTGCCAGCAGGGGATCTAATAGAATATGACCGAACTCTTTATAAAACTCGCATCCGAAACCGTCCGGGCCCGGAGCCTTACCAGATGGCATAGCCTTAAGGGCGCCCAGAGCTTCTTCCTTCGTAATTGGGGTGTTAAGGAGCAAGTTCTGATCTTTCGATACCTTAGGGAGGTGTAACTCAGCGAAGAAGGCCTGCATGTCAGCGAGAGCACCATCGGGTCGCTCGGTCCTATAGAGTTGGGCATAGAAAGAGGCAAACTCTTTGTTAATAGTTTTGGTGTCAAAGGACCTGACCCCGTTGGAGTCGGAGATTGAGGCTATTACCTGGGTGTCAGCCCTTTTTTTCGCCAAGTTAGCCAGGCACCTACCCGGCTTGTCACCGTGTTCGTACATTCTCTGTTTGGCAAATTTAAGAGAATATTCGGCGTCCTGGATCAGAAGAGTGTTTAGCGCCGCTCTGGTGGCCGTAAGCTCCGTAAGCACAGCCGGGGCTGGGTTTGAAACATGCTGATTCTCAAGGTCGGCTAGTTTGGATTCAAGAAGTTTACATTGTTCATTTTTCTTGCGCTTCTTGGATGATACATAAGATATAATCAGTCCACGAGAAACGACCTTAGATGTTTCCCAGAGTAGAGACGGGTTATCCGTAGAGCGAAAGTTAATTGAGTAGAAAATTAGAGTAGAGACAAATATATCATCTTTGAGGAGGTATGGGTTGAGGCGCCAACGCCTCGACAGCGCTCTCTCTTCTGACAGGGAGTAGACCAGATATATAGGGGCGTGATCCGATAGAACGATGCTTCCGATTGTGCAGGACGATACTAGAAAGAGCTTAGAGGAAGGGATGAAGAAATAGTCTATTCTACTGTTGCTCTTGTGTGGGCCGCTAAAAAAGGTGAACTTCAGTTCTGATGGGCAAAGGGTTCTCCAGACATCTGAGTATCCAGTGTCTTCGCATAGGGAGGTGAGCATCTTTGCTTGCCTAGAGGGGGGAGCCAGACTGGGCGGGAGTTTGTCAAGAGACGGTATGAGGTGACAATTAAAGTCTCCGCCCACAAAGGCGTTCTCAGAGGCCAGGCCATTAAATTCAGCAAATATCTTGGATAGAAAGTCAGGGGAATAGCCTGGGGGACAGTATACATTCATAAATGTCATTTCTTTACCCTTAAGAACCCCTTTAATAATCACATAGCGACCTTGGCTATCCACAGAGGAAGTTATAAGTCTAAAGGGGAGATTTTTATTGATCAATATGGCCACGCCCCTACTAAACGTAGAATAGTTTGTAGCAAAGACCTGTCCTACCCAGCTCTTTTGGAGTTTAGCAGTGTCGTTGGGCCCCATATGAGTTTCTTGTAAAAAAGCAATCGACACATTTTCCCTCCTTAAAAAGGTCAGAATCGCCTTCCTCTTAGCCAACCTCTGCAGGCCTCGAACATTCCAGGAGCAGAGCTTAAAGCTCTCAGAGTTAGCCGTAGCCATAGAACATTGAAGGGCGTGTAGGTGGGGCAGACCTGGGCAAGCCTGGGCATGTAGAATTCACTTAACCTAAACACTATGCACACGTATTTCGAGCCATACATAAAACACATAATAATGACATAAAAAACATATAAATGTGTGGGACCGGTGGGTCTTTCCCCAACATCACAGGGACTCACCAACATTTCCAGAGACTTCAAACCTACCACTCGTAGAACCATCTCCGTGGCCAACTGCCACATTTCCCTGTATACAAAAGTGCCTCAGAGTGTAAAGCAAACAAGAAAAAATCAAATTGAACCATAAGCCAATAGTAAGGGGGGGGGGGGGGGTGTATCTGCCAGGCATGCTGCGACAAAACAGGCGCGCAGTACCACCACCAGGCCGGGAGGGGGCGATACCCTGTCCGCGAGACTGTTATCTCCCCTGACGCTGGTTCGACCCCACACAGTTATGCCTCCCTACCAGAGGAGGGCGCTGTGCCGGGGGCCGCCCGCCGCTCCCGCGAGCACATTGTCAGCAGCAAACATTAATGGGAGCCATGTGGGTTGCATGGACCGGTTGAGAGTCAAGCAGGTGGTGCAGTCACGAGACCCCATCTCGCTCGACGTGTAATCAACAGTAAATGCATCCCGGTGGCAATGATCAAAAACATGGCCGGGAGCGTGGCAGAAATATCCGAAACGGAATAGAATAGGTCCCGCTCCTTCCGAAACGTTAACAGTTAGCAACCCACCCCGTGGCTATGGTCGTGCATCAGTACAACAGTCATATACAACATACTTGTCCCCCTCCTCCCCTTATGTCAGATAGCGGGAGAAAAATAAAAAGATAACTTTCCAGGCGAGGCCTAATGTCAAGTAGTCATCCATACTCACATATGTAATAAGATACCAAATGCGACCCCTTTCTGTGTGCTAGCCGTAGCAGTATGCTAGCGGTCCATCGCTACTACCACGTCAGGATCTGATGAGGCCGGTGTCGGGTCCGCGTTCGGCTCCGGTGGAGCCAGCATCGGGTCCGCGTCTCGCCCCGGTGAAGCTGGTGTCGGGTCCGCGTCTCGCCCCGGTGGAGCCAGCATCAGGCCCACGTCTCGCCCTGGTGAAGCCGGTGTCGGGTCCGCGTCTCGCCCCGGTGGGGCCAGCGTCATGCCCGCGTCTCGCCCTGGTGAAGCCGGTGTCAAGTCTGCGTCTCGCCCTGGCGAAACCGGTGTCGAGGTCCCTCTGGGTCGGGTCCTCAGGAAGTCCACGGCGTCCTTGGGCGACGGTAGATGCAGCCTGCCCTCCTTGGTTCGGATGATTAGCCTCGCAGGGAACTGGAGCGATGGTTTAAATCCGCGCTTGTACAGGGGCCCCATGACATCACGGTATTGTGATCGTTGCTCGACCACCTCGGGGGGATAGTCTTCGAAGATAGCGACCGGTTTCCCTCTGTATGTCAGATTCCCTCTCCTCTTGCGAGCTTCCAGGATAATAGTCTCTTTGATCTTGTAGTGATGTAAGCGGGCAATTACGGCCCTAGGCCTGGAGCCTGGTGCTGGTCTGGGTGTTAGCGTCCTGTGGCAACGGTCAAGCTCCGGTGGTGTAGCGAGGACATCTTTCCCCATGATTTCCACCAGGACCTCAGCGAAAAAGACACTGGGACGGTTGCTGTGCAGGGATTCGTCCAGGCCCAGGATGCGTATGTTAGAACGCCGATTACGTGACTCAACATCAATTAGCTTGTTTCTTAGCTTGTCGATGACTATATCCTGAGCTGTGCATCTTACTTCTAGCTCCGCCATCCTATCCGACCACCTATCCATGCCGTCCTCCACGGAGGTCAAGCGTTGGGAATGGTCTGCGATCTCCTGCTGGAAGCCGTCGAGTCTAGACTCGAGCGAGGCAGCAAACGTTCTGAACTCCGTGGTGAAGGCCTGTTTGAGCTCCTCCATTAGCTTAGCCATGGTAGCCCCATCCACAGGGGCGGCCTCGCTTCTCAAGACTCGTGCAGTCATCACGCTCGTTATTTTTTTTCCTTTTTGGGTCGAATAGTACAGTCTTAGATATGGATGTTGTATATTAGTGGTTCAATCATCTTGAAAAGAAAAAGAAAAGGCTTTTTAAAGTAAAATAAAAGTTTGGGAGCGGCAGCGTGGCTCAGAAACGTTCACATCCTTCCGACCCGGAACCGGAACCTGTCGAGTAATCTTGATCAAACGACAGTCTTTTCCCCTCGATTTCTATCTTCTTGGTCCACGCGGTTCTGAGTATCAATTCCTTAATCTCAAATCTCAGAAAGTTAATAATCACCGCCCTCGGAGGTCTGTCCGGTTTCGGTCTCGGAGCCAACGCCCTGTGGGCCCTCTGTATCTCCATTTTTTCCAGTCCCGTCTCCTTCAGTTGTTCCTTGATAAGCTCTTCCACATATTGGATCACAGATTCCCCTTCGACTCCTTCTTTCAATCCCCATATTCTGATGTTATTTCTCCGTGACCTCCCCTCCATGTCCGATATCTTTGTCTCCATCTGTTCTTGTTTTTGAATCGCACACGTTAACACCTCGTGTATCTCTGTGTTCCATTCCTCCATTTGCGCCGTTCTAGTCTGTACCTCTGTTACGTTTCTGTCCTGTTCCGCCATCTTCTCATCCACCCTTTTGATTTCTGTATTCATTTCACCTCTGAAGTCCTCCTGTTCCTTCCTCAATTCCTCCCGTAACTTCCCAATATCATTTCTTATTGTGTCCGAGTTCAGTTTCATGGTCGCCTGCATCGTGTCCGAGTTCAATTTTATGGTCGCCAATATCCCGGCCTGCATGAGCACGGCCCATCCTGGCATTTCCTTGTCCGTCTCAGCCGAGACTCCCCCTTCCTCCGCCTGCTCCTTCTCGGTCTCGCCTCGGGGGTTCTGCTCCATCGAACTCTCCTCTTCCTGTGAGTTCTCCATTTCTCTTTCCTTCATATTTGTTTTCTCCTCCTTCCTTCTCGTTTGCATCTTGATTTTTGATCACTTTTCGGGTCCTTATTTCTCCGTTTTTCGCTCTTTTGACCAGGAGCCTCACCGCATGCGTGCTACTCTTCCGCTCTCATACCGGAAGCCTGTAATCTCTTTTAGTGCCTTTGAGGTGCTTTGGTACCATGAGGTGCAAGCATAGTCGTAGTACCCTTGAATGAGTGCTCCTGTTAGAGTCTTCAGGGTATTCTTGTTTACCAGAGAGGAGATCCGGTACAAGAATCTTGTTTGTTGGTTGACTTTTTTTTTTATTACATTTGTTGCCATTTTGTCACAGGAAAGATTTGCCTCTAGGATGGAACCCAGGTATGTAATTTCATCTTTCCTTGTGACAATATTGTCACCCACTGTAACAGAGAAGCCGTTGGCCTTGCTGAGTTTGTTATTTGATCCGAAGAGAATGGACTCTGTTTTACCCAGGTGTAATGATAGTTTGTTATCAGCGAGCCAGGTGCATGTGTGTGTGCGCATGTGTTCACTATCTGCCATCATTGGCAGCTGCACAGTGTGGAGGAGATGGAAGGAAGCGAATGCTGTATGTCACTGTGGTGTCTTATCTAATGTATCTATCTGCCCTCTTTTCTTGATCCTTCAGTCACAACGGTTGTGATCGGAGGTTCTGATTGTGTGGTGGAAGATAGCCGAAGCTGAATAACTTACTCAGTCAGGGATGGAGGTAGGAAGGAAAGATGGGGTGAGAGAGATCAAAGAGAGAGGGGGGAAGGAAGTCCTATCGCTCACAGATATAAGAAAAGAGGGCAGGGACTTCCGGTATGAGAGCAGACGGGTAACACACGTGCAGTGGAGCTCCTGGTCAAAAGAGCGAAAAACAGATAAATAAAGACCCGAAAAGAGTTTAAAAATAAAGATGCAAACGAGAAGTAAGGAAGAAATAACAATTGTGAAAGAAAGAGAAATGGAGGACTCACGAGAAGAGGAGAGTTTGATGGAACAGAATCCCCGAAACGAGGCCGAAGAAAAGCAGGCGGAAGAGGGGGGAAGACCGGCCGAGACAGACACGGAAATGCCAGGATGGGCCGTAGCCATGCAGGCCGGAATATTGGCAACCATACAATCGAACACGGACACGATAAGGAGAGATATTGAGAAACTACGGGAGGAATTGAGGAAGGAACAGGAAGATTTCAGAGGCGAAATAAATAAAGAACTCAAAATGGTGGATGATAAGATGGCGGAACAGGGTAGGGGAGTAGCCGAGCTACAGACAAGAGTGGCGCAAACTGAAGAATGGAGCACAGAGATACACGAGGTATTAACAAAAGCGATTCAACAACAAGAAAAGATGGAGACAAAGATGTCGGACATGGAGGGGAGGTCACGGAGAAATAACATCAGACTATGGGGATTGAAAGAAGGGGTCGAAGGGGAATCGATGACCCTATATGTGGAAAAGCTTATCAAAGAAGAATTGAAGGAGACGGGACTGGGAAAAATGGAGATACAGAGGGCCCACAGGGCGCTGGCTCCGAGACCACAACCGGACAGACCCCCGAGGGCGGTGATTATTAACTTTCTGAGATTCGAGGTTAAGGAATTGATACTTAGAACCGCGTGGACCAAGAAGATAGAAATCGAGGGGAAAAGGCTGTCGTTTGACCACGATTACTCGACAGGTGGCAATAACACGCAGGTCTTACGCAGGACTGAAGAGAATTCTGAAGGAAAACGGAATGAAATTCCAATCACCCATGACCTCGCTACGGATCCACTGGAAGGAAGGGACTGTGACATACGCGACGGCGCGGGAGGCGGCGAAGGAGATGAGACGGCAGGGGATGCAGACGGCGGAGGACGGAGACGGAAGGAGACAGGAGGAACAGACGCTGAGCCTGCAGCAGAGACTGGAGAAAGCACGCGGGTGGACCAGAGTAGGAGACCGGAGCCCTGGAGAGGAGAAAGAAGAGGGCCGAGGTGAGACGTGACGGACCGAAGGCGGAGACAGACGAGGAGGCCAGAGACGGAGAGGAGAGGAGGCGAGAGGAGACGAACGGGATGAGTACACGCACAAGGGTTAGAATAAACGGCCCAAATAGTGACAAAATATAGGAACTGACGTAACATATACATGAACACACACTCCCAGGTAGAGACAAGGTATAGGAACAGACGTAACATATGCATGAACACACATTGCAAACGCTGATGGAGGAAATAAATGGGAATATAATTAGACAAGGACATGTGAAATGAAGGTAAACAGACATTGGCCAGTGGAGGGAGCCGTCGTTCCAGCGAAAAGGGAAAACGATTGCCGTTAACCGTTGGCACCCAATAACGTATTTATACGTGGTTGGCCACGAAAGTGTTAACACAGGTTACTACTACCATAGATATCTATAGAACACTAGATAGCTTAAGGCGGAGTCACCAGCGTCACTGAACCGCCGCCATCTTGCTCCAGTTAGCCTTGAGTGAGAGTGAGTGAGCTGCACAGACAAAAATACTCATAACTCGCTGAAATATTGACGGATTTACAAACGGGTTGGTTTGCTATAAACATCAAAGATGTAGTTATGATACTGCATACTTATAAAAAAAAAATTTAAAGATGTTTTTTTTTACAAACCGCTTGAATCATAGCCACGTTAATAATGCTTGTAATAAACCAACCCGTTTGTAAATCCGGCAATATTTCAGCGAGTTATGAGTATTTTTGTCTGTGCAGCTCACTCACTCTCACTCAAGGCTAACTGGAGCAAGATGGCGGCGGTTCAGTGACGTCGCTCTCCATTGGCCGGCAGCGCGGGCAAGCTATCTAGTGTTCTATATATATCTATGACTACTACTACCACATGTCTACTATCACATGTCTACTACCACATGTCTACTACCACATGTCTACTACCACATGTCTACTATCACATGTCTACTACCACATGTCTACTACCACATGTCTACTATCACATGTCTACCACATGTCTACTACCACATGTCTGCTACCACATGTCTACTACCACATGTCTACTACCACATGTCTACTATCATATGTCTACCACATGTCTACTATCACATGTCTACTACCACATGTCTACTACCACATGTCTACTACCACATGTCTACTATCATATGTCTACCACATGTCTACTACCACATGTCTACTATCACATGTCTACTATCATATGTCTACTATCACATGTCTACCACATGTCTACCACATGTCTACCACATGTCTACTATCACATGTCTACTACCACATGTCTACTACCACATGTCTACTACCACATGTCTACTATCACATGTCTACTATCACATGTCTACTACCACATGTCTACCACATGTCTACCACATGTATACTATCACATGTCTACTATCACATGTCTACTACCACATGTCTACTACCACATGTCTACTACCACATGTCTACTATCACATGTCTACTACCACATACTACCACATGTCTACTACCACATGTCTACTACCACATGTCTACTATCACATGTCTACCACATGTCTACCACATGTCTACTATCACATGTCTACTATCACATAGCTACCACATGTCTACTATCACATGTCTACTACCACATGTCTACTACCACATGTCTACCACATGTCTACTACCACATGTCTATCACATGTCTACTATCACATAGCTACCACATGTCTACCACATGTCTACTACCACATGTCTACTATCACATGTCTACTACCACATGTCTATCACATGTCTACTATCACATAGCTACCACATGTCTACCACATAGCTACCACATGTCTACTACCACATGTCTACTATCACATGTCTACTACCACATGTCTACTACCACATGTCTACTATCACATGTCTACTACCACATGTCTACTACCACATGTCTACCACATGTCTACTATCACATGTCTACTATCACATGTCTACTACCACATGTCTACTATCACATGTCTACTACCACATGTCTACTACCACATGTCTACTACCACATGTCTACTATCACATGTCTACTATCACATGTCTACTACCACATGTCTACTACCACATGTCTACCACATGTCTACTATCACATGTCTACTATCACATGTCTACTACCACATGTCTACTATCACATGTCTACTACCACATGTCTACCACATGTCTATTATCACATGTCTACTATCACATGTCTACTATCACATGTCTACTATCACATGTCTACTACCACATGTCTACTACCACATGTCTACTACCACATGTCTACTACCACATGTCTACTACCACATGTCTACCACATGTCTACTACCACATGTCTACCACATGTCTACTATCACATGTCTACTATCACATGTCTACTACCACATGTCTACTATCACATGTCTACTACCACATGTCTACCACATGTCTACTATCACATGTCTACTATCACATGTCTACTATCACATGTCTACTACCACATGTCTACTACCACATGTCTACTACCACATGTCTACTACCACATGTCTACCACATGTCTACTACCACATGTCTACCACATGTCTACTATCACATGTCTACTATCACATAGCTACCACATGTCTACTACCACATGTCTACCACATGTCTACTACCACATGTCTATCACATGTCTACTATCACATAGCTACCACATGTCTACCACATGTCTACTACCACATGTCTACCACATGTCTACTACCACATGTCTATCACATGTCTACTATCACATAGCTACCACATGTCTACCACATGTCTACTACCACATGTCTACTATCACATGTCTACTACCACATGTCTATCACATGTCTACTATCACATAGCTATCACATGTCTACTATCACATAGCTACCACATGTCTACCACATGTCTACTACCACATGTCTATCACATGTCTACTATCACATAGCTACCACATGTCTACCACATAGCTACCACATGTCTACTACCACATGTCTACTATCACATGTCTACTATCACATGTCTACTACCACATGTCTACTATCACATGTCTACTACAACATGTCTACTACCACATGTCTACTACCACATGTCTACTATCACATGTCTACTATCACATGTCTACTACCACATGTCTACTATCACATGTCTACTACAACATGTCTACTACCACATGTCTACTACCACATGTCTACCACATGTCTACTATCACATGTCTACTATCACATGTCTACTACCACATATCTACTATCACATGTCTACTACCACATGTCTACTACCACATGTCTACTATCACATGTCTACTACCACATGTCTACTATCACATGTCTACTACCACATGTCTACCACATGTCTACTATCACATGTCTACTATCACATGTCTACTATCACATGTCTACTACCACATGTCTACTATCACATGTCTACTACCACATGTCTACCACATGTCTACTATCACATGTCTACTACCACATGTCTACTATCACATGTCTACTACCACATGTCTACTACCACATGTCTACTACCACATGTCTACTATCACATGTCTACTATCACATGTCTACTACCACATGTCTACTACCACATGTCTACCACATGTCTACGATCACATGTCTACTATCACATGTCTACTACCACATGTCTACTATCACATGTCTACTACCACATGTCTACTACCACATGTCTACCACATGTCTACTACCACATGTCTACTACCACATGTCTACCACATGTCTACTACCACATGTCTACCACATGTCTACTACCACATGTCTACTACCACATGTCTACTACCACATGTCTACTATCACATGTCTACTACCACATGTCTACTACCACATGTCTACCACATGTCTACTACCACATGTCTATCACATGTCTACTATCACATAGCTACCACATGTCTACCACATGTCTACTACCACATGTCTACCACATGTCTACTACCACATGTCTATCACATGTCTACTATCACATAGCTACCACATGTCTACCACATGTCTACTACCACATGTCTACTATCACATGTCTACTACCACATGTCTATCACATGTCTACTATCACATAGCTACCACATGTCTACCACATAGCTACCACGTGTCTACTACCACATGTCTACTACCACATGTCTATCACATGTCTACTATCACATAGCTACCACATGTCTACCACATAGCTACCACATGTCTACTAACACATGTCTACTATCACATGTCTACTATCACATGTCTACTATCACATGTCTACTATCACATGTCTACTACAACATGTCTACTACCACATGTCTACTACCACATGTCTACCACATGTCTACTATCACATGTCTACTATCACATGTCTACTACCACATGTCTACTATCACATGTCTACTACCACATGTATACTACCACATGTCTACTATCAGATGTCTACTAACACATGTCTACTATCACATGTCTACTATCACATGTCTACTATCACATGTCTACTACCACATGTCTACTATCACATGTCTACTACCACATGTCTACCACATGTCTACTATCACATGTCTACTACCACATGTCTACTATCACATGTCTACTATCACATGTCTACTACCACATGTCTACTATCACATGTCTACTATCACATGTCTACTATCACATGTCTACTACCACATGTCTACTACCACATGTCTACCACATGTCTACTATCACATGTCTACTATCACATGTCTACTACCACATGTCTACTATCACATGTCTACTACCACATGTCTACTACCACATGTCTACTACCACATGTCTACTACCACATGTCTACCACATGTCTACCACATGTCTACTACCACATGTCTACTACCACATGTCTACTACCACATGTCTACTATCACATGTCTACTACCACATGTCTACTACCACATGTCTACTATCACATGTCTACTATCACATGTCTACTACCACATGTCTACTACCACATGTCTACCACCACATGTCTACTATCACATGTCTACTACCACATGTCTACTATCACATGTCTACTACCACATGTCTACTACCACATGTCTACTATCACATGTCTACTATCACATGTCTACTATCACATGTCTACCACATGTCTACTACCACATGTCTACCACATGTCTACTACCACATGTCTACTACCACATGTCTACTACCACATGTCTACTATCACATGTCTACTACCACATGTCTACTACCACATGTCTACTATCACATGTCTACTATCACATGTCTACTACCACATGTCTACTACCACATGTCTACTATCACATGTCTACTACCACATGTCTACTACCACATGTCTACTACCACATGTCTACTATCACATGTCTACTACCACATGTCTACTACCACATGTCTACTACCACATGTCTACTATCACATGTCTACTATCACATGTCTACTACCACATGTCTACCACATAGCTACCACATGTCTACTATCACATGTCTACTACCGCATGTCTACTACCACATGTCTACTACCACATGTCTACTACCACATGTCTACCACATGTCTACCACATGTCTACTATCACATGTCTACTATCACATGTCTACTATCACATGTCTACTACCACATGTCTACTACCACATGTCTACTATCACATGTCTACTACCACATGTCTACTACCACATGTCTACTACCACATGTCTACTACCACATGTCTACTATCACATGTCTACCACATGTCTACCACATGTCTACTATCACATGTCTACTATCACATAGCTACCACATGTCTACTATCACATGTCTACTACCACATGTCTACTACCACATGTCTACCACATGTCTACTACCACATGTCTGTCACATGTCTACTATCACATAGCTACCACATGTCTACCACATGTCTACTACCACATGTCTACTATCACATGTCTACTACCACATGTCTATCACATGTCTACTATCACATAGCTACCACATGTCTACCACATAGCTACCACATGTCTACTACCACATGTCTACTATCACATGTCTACTACCACATGTTTACTACCACATGTCTACTATCACATGTCTACTACCACATGTCTACTACCACATGTCTACCACCACATGTCTACCACATGTCTACTATCACATGTCTACTATCACATGTCTACTACCACATGTCTACTACCACATGTCTACTACCACATGTCTACTACCACATGTCTACTACCACATGTCTACTACCACATGTCTACTACCACATGTCTACCACATGTCTACTACCACATGTCTACCACATGTCTACTATCACATGTCTACTATCACATGTCTACTACCACTTGTCTACTATCACATGTCTACTACCACATGTCTACCACATGTCTACTATCACATGTCTACTATCACATGTCTACTATCACATGTCTACTACCACATGTCTACTACCACATGTCTACTACCACATGTCTACTATCACATGTCTACTACCACATGTCTACTACCACATGTCTACCACATGTCTACTACCACATGTCTACCACATGTCTACTATCACATGTCTACTATCACATAGCTACCACATGTCTACTACCACATGTCTACCACATGTCTACTACCACATGTCTATCACATGTCTACTATCACATAGCTACCACATGTCTACCACATGTCTACTACCACATGTCTACCACATGTCTACTACCACATGTCTATCACATGTCTACTATCACATAGCTACCACATGTCTACCACATGTCTACTACCACATGTCTACTATCACATGTCTACTACCACATGTCTATCACATGTCTACTATCACATAGCTACCACATGTCTACCACATAGCTACCACATGTCTACTACCACATGTCTACTACCACATGTATATCACATGTCTACTATCACATAGCTACCACATGTCTACCACATAGCTACCACATGTCTACTACCACATGTCTACTATCACATGTCTACTATCACATGTCTACTACCACATGTCTACTATCACATGTCTACTATCACATGTCTACTACCACATGTCTACTACCACATGTCTACCACATGTCTACTATCACATGTCTACTATCACATGTCTACTACCACATGTCTACTATCACATGTCTACTATCACATGTCTACTACCACATGTCTACTACCACATGTCTACTATCACATGTCTACTATCACATGTCTACTACCACATGTCTACCACATGTCTACTATCACATGTCTACTATCACATGTCTACTACCACATGTCTACTATCACATGTCTACTACCACATGTCTACCACATGTCTACTATCACATGTCTACTATCACATGTCTACTATCACATGTCTACTACCACATGTCTACTATCACATGTCTACTACCACATGTCTACTACCACATGTCTACTATCACATGTCTACTATCACATGTATACTACCACATGTCTACTACCACATGTCTACCACATGTCTACTATCACATGTCTACTATCACATGTCTACTACCACATGTCTACTATCACATGTCTACTACCACATGTCTACTACCACATGTCTACTACCACATGTCTACTACCACATGTCTACTACCACATGTCTACTACCACATGTCTACCACATGTCTACTACCACATGTCTACTACCACATGTCTACCACATGTCTACTACCACATGTCTACCACATGTCTACTACCACATGTCTACTACCACATGTCTACTACCACATGTCTACTACCACATGTCTACTACCACATGTCTACTATCACATGTCTACTATCACATGTCTACTATCACATGTCTACTACCACATGTCTACTACCACATGTCTACTATCACATGTCTACTACCACATGTCTACTACCACATGTCTACTATCACATGTCTACTATCACATGTCTACTATCACATGTCTACCACATGTCTACTATCACATGTCTACTATCACATGTCTACTATCACATGTCTACCACATGTCTACTACCGCATGTCTACTACCACATGTCTACTACCACATGTCTACTACCACATGTCTACTACCACATGTCTACTATCACATGTCTACTACCACATGTCTACTATCACATGTCTACTACCACATGTCTACTACCACATGTCTACTACCACATGTCTACTACCACATGTCTACTACCACATGTCTACTATCACATGTCTACTACCACATGTCTACTACCACATGTCTACTATCACATGTCTACTATCACATGTCTACCACATGTCTACTACCACATGTCTACTACCACATGTCTACTACCACATGTCTACTATCACATGTCTACTATCACATGTCTACCACATATCTACTACCACATGTCTACTATCACATAGCTACCACATGTCTACCACATGTCTACTATCACATGTCTACTAGCACATGTCTACTACCACATGTCTACTACCACATGTCTACTACCACATGTCTACTATCACATGTCTACCACATATCTACTATCACATGTCTACTACCACATGTCTACTACCACATGTCTACTATCACATAGCTACCACATGTCTACCACATGTCTACTATCACATGTCTACTACCACATGTCTACTATCACATGTCCACTACCACATGTCTACTACCACATGTCTACTACCACATGTCTACTATCACATGTCTACCACATGTCTACTATTGCATGTCTCACATTTCTACCACATGTCTACCACATGTCTCATATGTCTACCTGCATGTCTCATATGTCTACCTGCATGTCTCATATGTCTACCTGCATGTCTCATATGTCTACTGCATGTCTCACATGTCTACTGCATGTCTCACATGTATACCACATGTCTACCACGTGTCTAACATTATATCGCGTCCTGCCTGAAGTAATGCTACAGCTTAATTTTTTATATATTCTGTGGTCAAATGTCCCTAAAATACTAGAAATCATGGTTTGTGCCATGTGCCATATGTGTGTGTGTATGTATGTGTGTACGTTATGTACTGAATATGTGTGTGTACATAATGTATATGTGTATGGTGTGTACGGTGTGTGTGTGTGTGTGTGTACACAGTATGTATATGTTTGTGTGTGTTAATTCAGTGGGATCCACATGAAAGAGGGTGGATTACTATGGATTAGAGGTAAACTGCTGAGTGCAGCTCAGCCCCTCCCATCGTTTCATCGATCCATTGCTCTACGTGTGTGTGTGTGTCTGTCTGTGTGTATGCGTTTGAGAGTGTGCGCATATGCACTTGAGTGTATGTATGTGCGTTTGAGTGTGTGTCTGTATGCACTATGTTTTCCCTCCAAGTGTGGAACAAAACGGCGTGTGTGCGTGTGTGTGCGTGCGTGTGTGTGTGTGTGTGTGTGTATACGTGTGTGTTTACATTGTATGTGCGCATGTCTGTTTATATATGCATAATGTATGTGGAGTGTGCACGTGTGTGTGTGGGAACATTTGCGCATGCTGGTGATTGTGTCGGCTGGCAAGGTCTTACATTCCTCCTGTGGGTCGATAAGGGTTGGACTGAGCTGAGCTGAGCTGCTCCAGCAGACCTGAGCCTCATCATTGCTCTGCTGCTCTGATCTGAGATAAAGACACAATATGTTTAACAATGTTCTATATCGTCTGCGTTGTCGTAGCATGTTTTATTACTCACTCACTCACTCACTCACTCACTCACTCACTCACTCACTCACTCACTCACTCACTCACTCTGCCCCCAAGTTCACTCACTCTTTCACATTGTCAGGCCACGCCCTGACTGGCACCCCAGCAAGTAAGGTATTGGCCAAGTTGTAGAAGGAGTCACGGAGGCAGTTGTCAGCACAGGTGATCTGTGGTAGACATAAGAGACATGTGGGAGACATGTGGGAGCCATGTGAGACAATACAGTAGTAGTGGTAATAGTCGTAGTAGTGTGTGTGTGTGTGTAGTAGTAGTAGTGGTAATAGTCGTAGTAGTGTGTATGTGTGTAGTAGTACTGTAGTAGTGGTAGTGGTAATAGTCGTAGTAGTGTGTGTGTAGTAGTAGTAGTAGTAGTGTGTGTGAAGTAGTGGGGGTAATAGTTGTAGGGTGTGTGTAGTAGGGCTGGGCAATTAATCGGAAAAAAATTGCGGTGTTAAGCGGGGCATAGGTAGAGTGCATGATAGTATAAGACAGTAAGAAGGTTAGTGTTTTTGTTATTTAATTTATTCATTTCAGATATTGATTGAAGTGTGTTTTTAGTCGACGGCGAAAGATTGATTGTGTTTCGGCTGTCCAAACTTTGGTGGGAAGTTTGTTTCACCATTGTGTAGCAAGGACCGAGAATAGGCGGCTTCTCTTTGATGACCCTGCCGGAGCTTGGATAGGAGTGGGTCTGAGGCGGCCAGAGGAGGTAGAGCGGAGGGGTCTTGAGGGTGTGTAGTTAGTAGGGCTGACCTTCGAAGCTTTTTTTGGCAATCGAAGCTTCGGGGCCGAGCTTCGATTTTAATTCGAAGCTTTGATTTTTTTTATTTATTTTTTTTATCTTATGTTGTGGGACTTGTACAGCACTTTGGTAAACGTTGTTGTTTTTAAATGTGCTCTATAAATAAAGTGGATTGGATTAATGAATTAAGTAGCCCCTTTCGTGACTGTGACGCAACCAACAAGGTTTCACTCGGCTGTGTGATTTAATTCAAGGTGGATCGCTGTTGTCGTTTGAACAACTTCAGATTTCATGGGAACTACCAATCCCCCAAATCAAGAATGTTTAAGATGAATGAAGTAAGATTTTGATTATTTGAAATATGGCCTGTGTAGACTAAACTATGCACAGAATTATGTCAGTCTACAAGGTCCGAATTCTACATGGTCCGGCAATGTAGACCTTGTAAACTCCACTACAGACCAATTATCAGTGAATGTTCATGCATTTTTAAGAAGGGCTACTTCCAGAAAAAAACAAAGAACTCACCAAAACATCTCAGTAGCACCTTATCTAAATGTTCTATTTCATATATGGAGATTCATATTTATTTATGTATTGCATGCATTTCTACATTTTATTTCCTATTTTGTTTATTCATCCCAGTATCTTTCTTTCTTATGTGTGGAATTCTACAAGGCATGTAGGTGTATATGTGTTTGAGGATGATATCCTTCAAACAGGCAATAGTGATGATATAATTTGGGCAGTGCTGAGCTGGGTCACTTTCCTCCAGTGTATTTGTCCCCCGGCCCCACCCAATGGCCCCACGCGCGCGCACACACACACACACACACACACACACACACACACACACACACACACACACACACACACACACACACACACACACACACACACACACACACACACACACACAAATCGAAGTACATTTTTTATTTATTTTTATTTTTTTACTTCGATTTATTTTTTTTATGTTCGAAGCTTGTGCCATCGAACGAAGCTTCGAAGTATTTAAGACAGCCCTAGTAGTTAGAGACCATTGACCGGAGGTAGGCGGGAGCCATTCCCCTCACTGCGCGATATGCCAGGTCGAGGACCATGAAGCAAATTCGTGCGACGATGGGGAGTGCAGGTCCCTAAGAAGCGGGGTAACATGGGCTGATTTTGGTAGGTTGGAGATCAGACGGGCGGCTGCGTTCTGAATGAGTTGAAGAGGTTTGGTGGCGGTGGTCGGCAGACCAGCGAGCAGTGCATTGCAGTAGTCGAGGCGAGACATGACTGTTGATTTGACAAGGAGTTGGGTGGCTTCTTTTGTCAGGAAGGGGCGGATCCTTCTGACATTGCTCAGGAGGAACCTGCAGGTTCTGGTTGTTTCGGTGATGCGAGCGGAGAAGTTCAGCCGGTCGTCGAGGACAACACCAAGGTTCTTGGCGGTCGGGGACGAGGGTGGGGGGGGGACTGTACATTGGAGGTGGTTGGGTGGGGGGGTTGGGTAGGAGGGGTGGGTGGGGGACACTGTACAACTGTACATTGGAATATTGACAAAACCATGCTTGGTCATTTACTGTACATTGGAGGAGGTTGGGTTAGGACATTTACAGGGGCCAGTTTCGAATCGCAGTCTCCCGTAGGTGTTCTTTGAGAGTGGTTTTGAAAGTGGGTAGTGATTCACATTCCTTTACGGCTGTAGGGCATTCCACATTGATGTGGCATAATTGCGAAACGTGTTTAGTCCCTTGTTTGAGCCGAATCTGGGTTTAACATGATTTGTGGAGCTCCCTCTGGTGTTGTGATCGTGGTATTCACTGACCTTTGGGAAGTATTTTGACATGTACATGGGTACCTTGGTCGTGTAGTGTATCTTGTAGACCAGGCCCATTGCAAGTTGCTGTACTCTGTCGTCTACTCTAAGCCATCCTAGGTTGTCAAAGAGTTGGCAGGGGTGAGGTGGGTTCTAGGAGTAAGGTCAAGCAGTAGTCTGACCAGTTTGTTTTGAGATGTTTGTAATTTTGTTTTTAGCGCCTTTGAGGTGCTTTGGTACCATGAGGTGCAAGCATAGTCGTAGTACCCTTGAATGAGTGCTCCTGCCAGAGTCTTCAGGGTATTCTTGTTTACCAGAGAGAAGATCCGGTACAAGAATCGAGTTTGTTGGTTGACTTTTTTTTATTACCTTGGATGCCATTTTGTCACAGGAAAGATTTGCCTCTAGGATGGAACCTAGGTATGTAATTTCATCTTTCCTTGTGACAATATTGTCACCCACTGTAACTGAGAAGCCGTCGGTCTTGCTGAGTTTGTTATTTTATCCGAAGAGAATGGACTCTGTTTTACCCAGGTGTAATGATAGTTTGTTATCAGCGAGCCAGGTGATAGGAATACTCAGGAAGAGTTGAGTATCATCGGCATAGCAATGATACGAGATGGCATGAGACGTGATAATGTTACCCAGAGATTTGGTGTAGGGAGAAGAGGAGGGGGGACACTGGGGGACACCCATCTGAAGAGGCCGGGGGGCCGACAGAGTCCCTCTCCATGATACTTGGTAGGAGCGGTCGTCGAGGTAGGATGTCAGCCATGCCAGTGCACTGCAGAGCCAGCCACTCCCATTCCTCCCAGGGATACGAGGAGGATCTGATGGTTGACTGTGTCGAAGGCTGCTGACAGGTCCAGGAGAATCAGGACAGAGGAGAGGCCCTTCGCTCTTGCTAAGTGAAGAGCCTCTGTGACTGCAATGAGGGCCATCTCTGTGGAATGACCAGTCCTGAAGCCTGACTGATTAGGGTCTAGGAAGTCATTATGTAAGAGATAATCAGTAAGTTGGTTGGATACAGCACATTCAAGTGATTTAGAGAGGATGGAGAGAAGAGAGACAGGATGATAGTTGTCTATGACGGTGGGGTTCATGGTTGTTTCTTTTATTATGAGGGGTGTGACTCTGGCTTGTTTTAGGGAGGAGGGAACCACCCCCGAGTTGAGGGAGGCGTTGATGGTTGCCATTAGGAATGGGAGGAGTTCTGGTGCTAGAGAATGAGGTTGTGTGCTTATGTTTGAGGGAGTCTGTGTGTGTGTGTGAGAGAGAGAGACAGAGAGAGAGAGGGAGAGGAAGAGAACAAGGGTGTGTGCTTATGTATTTATGAGGGAGTCTCTCTCTTTGTGCGTGTGTGTGCGTTAGGGCTGCACGATTTTGGGAAAAAAAATAAGCAGCCCCACAAAGGTTTTTTGTAAAATGCGGCTTGCATCTGGCCTACGCGGTGGGTCTTTTCGGGACACCGAGCCTGAAAAAGTTTATTTTTACCTGGGAATCGATACCGGTACCCAATGGTACCTTTTTTTCTGTACTTTACTCTCCCTCTCTGAAGTCTAAACTTCACAACACACAATCTAAAACCCCTTACCTCCCTCTCCCAAACCGATCTTGTATCTCAATGGGACTTCCTGGTTAAAAAATAATAATAAAAAAGTGTGATTTGATAATTGCATCATTCCAAATCGCGATTTCGATTAAAAATCGATTAATCGTGCAGCCCTAGTGTGCGTGCATGTGTGTGTGTGCATGTGAGATAGAGGGAAAGGTCAGCCTTGAGGCAGTATATATATCTGCGGCTGTTCCCAGTAGCACGCTGCTTTTGAAGCTTTAATGAAGTGCCGGGAGAGATGTGTAGAAGTGACCTTCAGTGTGTGTTTGTGCGCGTGCACTTGTTTGTGTATTCGTTTGTGTTTCTGCGAGCGTGGGCGTTTGTGTGTGTATGTGTGTGTGTTTGTAAAAAGCTAATTCACCACTGTCCATCACTATGTGACAAGGTCTTATATCACTATTTAATCTCCAACAGAACGGACACACACACGCACGCATGAAGGTGCGCGCATAACACACACACACACACACACATGCATGCACGCATAACACACACACACATAGGGCCAAGCTATATATTTTATATATATATAATTGATACATATATATATATCTCAAAATGCATCTGTAGAGGGGCTATGGTAATGAAGACAAAATGGTTAGGGGAAGTAACCTATCAGATATGTCAGTTGCAGGGGTGACAGTGACTCAGGAGGTAGAGTGGTCGTCTGGTAATCAGGAGGTTCCCGGTTCGATTCCTGCTTCAAAGACACTTAACCCCTAACTGCTCCCGATGAGCAGGTAAGCACCTTGCACGCCTCCGCTGTCGGTGTGTGAATGTGAGGCACAAGTTGTAAACTTGTGTACAACGCTTTGGATAAAAAAAAAATGCTACAGTATATAAATGTTATCATTCGCAGGAGTCTTCAATAAGGATGAATGGCGGTCCGTTTTGTGAATGAATCTTTTCTCTGGTGTAGCGACAGATTTGCTGACAAACAGATTTGACTATACAGTGTCAGTTCCTTCCGATAACATCAAGGCACACTGTTCCATAGCAAACATTAAATACATTTATTGTGAAATAAAATACAAAAATAAAATAATTGCATAAGACCAACGCGTTTCAGCTCCAGAGAGCCTTCCTCAGGCTGCTACCTTTGATATTAGGTATCTTACATGGTATCAAATGTATTCAGGAATGTCTAGAGTAAGTATATCGAAGAGAACCCAAGAAAACTTTGGCATAAATAGGCTACAGAAATGGCCTGCTATCAACAGATTCTTTAGGCCCCTTGTCACAGTATCTAAGGTAGAGATCCAAAAAGCTTCCCTCTTAAGAAGTAAGGCATCAACGTCGTCTTCCCTATGTGGCACCTTGCCACTTTCAATGCCAATGTATTTTAACTAAATACAACGTTGAGCCTGGGCAAGGTGTACGACTTTACTCGTGACTGGCGCTGAATGAGTTAAGAAGAGGTGAGTCATCTCTTGTGTCAAGTGCTCCGTCAAGTCGACTAGAGAATGAAAACATGTCTGTGTTGTTACTTGTTGTTTTTACTTGTTCTCTGTGGTGGGCCTACCCATTTAGTTCACATTTGGATAATTGATTGGGCCTTTAATTCTGAGGAAACCGTACTGTTCCCATAGGGACGACCCAAAATCTAAAAACACTCTCAAACTGCAAGGATAACCTTTAAAACCACTTACAACAGCTTCCCTCGGACAAACAGGAGGATCAAGAAGAGAGTGGGTTTGAGATAGGTCCATTAGATAAGATAAGATAGATAAGTCTAGTTCAGTTAAAACCGTTCAAATCAGATGACAAGGCCATAGACATAATAATGACAAATTCCACATCTTATACCACATCTTATATACATATAATACCTTGTCTCTGGTCCAGTCTTATAATAACTTGTCTGTCGTCCAGTCTTATAATACCTTGTTTGTAGTCCAGTCTTATAATACCTTCTCTGTAGTCCAATCTTATAATACCGTCTCTGTAGTCCAGTCTTATAATACCTTGTCTGTAGTCCAATATTTTTCACATGTCTTTGCCCACTTCCCATTCATTATCTTGTATTTCCTCTATTATTTTCAATTTCTCATTCTCTATCCACTTTTTTCTACTCTTCTCATGCTTTTTGTGACACACACACACAACCTATTGGACAATGTTTGTCCCAGGGAAGCAACAGTTGTGACTGGAGGACCAAGAAAAGAGGGATGGTTTGCGATACGTAAGTCCATTGTCCTTCCTTGCATTGACACGTTGTTCTCTGATTCTAGAACTTCCAGGCCCTCCCAAGGCAGCCAGTCCAGATCACTAAGAAGCAGTATGTTCAAGGTAAGGCAGTTATTTCAACACGCACAGAGACACACACACAACACCCTCCGTACACACTCAAGGCAGCGATGTATGCAGCAGAGGTATGTGAGTGATTGAACGTGAGAGAGTTTCTCCTGGGCACACAGACACTGAGGAGTGTGTCTTATAAAGATGGTTTATGAGGGTAATAACGCCTGTGATGTACAGTATGTTGCAGCAAAGGCCTGGTCTGTAAACAGGGCCTCCTCAGCCCCTGGTGTGCCATGCAGTCATCAGCTAGGTTGAATACAGTGACTCACCAGTCATCAGCTAGGTTGAATATAGCTGTATTGACTATAGAGACTCACCAGTCATCAGCTACAGTATATGATGACTGTAGCTGTCATCACAATTTCATCCTGTGAAAGAGTATATATTATTGTGTGTTCCATTTGCGTTTGTACATAGAATCTGACTATGCTTGGTTGAGTTTCTCAGCAGTGAAAATATCCATAAACTTGGATAAGCCCATGGTAAGAATCCAACATGTTTACCCCTTGGTAGTGTGATGACAGCGCAAGGATGAGTTCTCGGAATGTGATTGAGATGGACCCCATCCACCCAGAACACAGTGTGTTGGCTCTATTGAGAGTTATGACTCTTGGCTGTATACAACAGCGATAGTTGTTCTTTTACGGGGCATGGCCGGCTAGACTGCACTCTTGGCTGCACCTTGTTTTTTTTTGTTTTTGTTTTTTACTTAGAAACCAATATCATTATATGCATATGTATTGGGAATGCCCTCCTGTCAAGACTTTCTGGGAAAATGTCACCACTCAATTATCAGAATTTTTGTCTCTGACCATACCGACACCACCTTCTGTATTGTTGTTGAATGATGTTTCTCAGTTATCGTCCTCTGTACAATACATGTAAAGAGACTCATTTTGGCGGGTCTTACAGCTGCCAAAAAGTTGATAGCGTCACGCTGGATTCAACCGGATAAAATGTGCCGGAAGGTATGGGTTCTCACCTATCTCGATGTGATTTATCTAGAGATATCCACTGTCATTATTGTCATTATTATTTCTGTTATTGTCCTGTGATTTTTGCAGTAATACACAATATTTCATGCACTGTTAAAAACATGAAATAAACACAAAAAAGTGCAACAAAAGTGCAACTAGGGCTAAAAACCCAATGAAATAAAATAATAATAAATAATATGCTTCTTAGCAGACTTCTTAGCTTAACATAACAGACCTACAGTAAGTTTGGGGGAACTAATGGGATAACTGGGGTTGCAACAAAAGTGCAACTAGGGCTAAAAACACAATGAAATAAAATTCTAATAATAATAAATAATATATGCTTCTTAGCATACTTCTTAGCTTAATATCCCAGGGAACTAATGGGATAACTGGGGATGTTGTTTGCTCCTGACAAGAGTCTAAAAGTCTGGGGTGATGGTAGACAAAGCAACTCTGAGGTCATGCTCAATGTCCAATCTGTTCCTCTGCTTTGTCTTCAGCTGGACCAGAGGTGAGAAGCCACTTTCACAAAGATAGGTAGTGCAAAACAAACAATTTTTTTTTTTACACACACATCCGCGACCCACTCAAAATGACCCCGCGACCCACCAGTTGAGAACCACTGGTTTAAAGGACATCAGATGTCCTCTCTACTCATTATGTTTCTTTTTATATATCTACCTATTGCCTAAATATAAAGATAAATACATCATTAGTGAAGACTAAGCTTTCTAGAATATAATATAGAATAGAAAGCTAGTTTGGTTCCAGCTCAAATATAATTCAGTTAATGTCACTTTTATTTAATTTATGTATATATATATATATTTACAGATGGCTGAGGGTGGAAGAAGTAAGGTGTGGGACTACATTTAAAATAGAAGGTAGGGAAGGGGACAGGAGGTGGTAGGTTGAATGAGGGTGGTTATGGGTAGGGAAGGTTGAATGCTTGGGAGAACAGGTGGGTTTTGAGTCGGGAGGGTGTTCCAGAGTCGGGGTGCAGCTTGTGAGAAAGTCCGATAACCAAAATATCTTTATTTGGATGACGGGACGATGAGGGAAGTAGTGGAAGAGGACCGGTGGGGCGGTAAGGGAGAAGGAGGTCAGTCAGGTAGGGGGGGGCAGGCTATGGATGGCTTTGAAGGTGAGGAACTGTTTGAACTGTATAATTATTATTATCATTATTTTATTTTATTTTTAAATGTAGAAAGTATTCTGATGCCGATATTATATATATATACTCTAATATCGGCATCGGCATCATAAATCCAGTATCAGTCGGGCTCTAGTTTCATGAGCCTTGCTGAGAGAATACATTTCTCATTTTGCAGCTCAGTGGTGAAGTGGGTCCCTTGAGGTTCCACAGGGTCCCCAGCAACATGACGAATAGTCTTATTTAACAATAATTTCACAATTAAGTAATGTTTAACAGTGTTGTGAAGGATCAGATTAAACCGAATATATATATTTATTTATGGATATATATTTAATAGTATTTGTATATCGTTTGATATCCCTTGTATATTCCTTGTACATATACACTGAATATCCCTTTAGTCTACTAACAGCCCATACTAGTTTCATTCTCTCATTGGACAAGAACCTGGCGCCAGCAGCCAAGCCCCTTGGTTCAAGTTCAATCGTGCCGACGAACATGTCGTTACTAGCCCGGTTCCGCGTAGGAATACGTCTGGCGAAATACGAATGGTACTATTTGTTCACAGCGCATATATATATGGCGCAAGTAAAGTAGAACTTTCTTTTAGTCTTTTAGTCCATTAGTTCTTTACCCTCCAACCTAGTGGCAAGACGTTAAGCCTCACCCACGATACACGTGTGGTGCAGTATGGTCAACTTGGCCTCAGAATGGCATTGAGACATCGTGTGGATTAATAGTTGAATTGTCATAGTTTGGCACTATACCGTCGAGTGGGACGTATTTCTATTAAGTTAATAATAGTCTATTATGTATGGTGCATCGTTCGGTTAGAGTTATAAAGTGAGCAGTACCCCCATCGTTCCTGGCGTTATCTAGAGTCTTAACCAGGCTGGGCAGACCACGTGTGGTGCTTTCATCCGAGGAGTTCTGGGCCAGGACGAGTGGACCTGCACATTGGATTACTTTACCCGGACGACGGCGAGCCCTACACGGCTTGGATTATCTACTTGCTTTGGGTGCTTTGATTTATGCCATGGATAACAGCCAACACTGCTGAGTGTTGGAACTACCCCCCGAGAGGAGTCCAGGTGAGACGGCGCTCTACCCCGAGTGAGGTCGCCTCACGTCTCTTCGTTGTGGACCGGCAGCTACCGTCTACAAGAGGGCCCAGCTGTATTCATCTGTGGACCGAGGTTCTGTGGGCACCGTGTTCAGCACTCTGAATTCTCCCAAGAAATCGTTGGCCAGATGGGATATCGCCAGCGGCTCTCCTAACCCCCCCCCCCCTACTGACTTACAACCAGCAGGACCCCCCTTTAGTATATCCAGCTATAATCATTTAAGTACCATCGCTATAGTTCCCTAAAGAACCAGGTTGCATACTTGCTCCCTGCGTAACCAGAGATTGGACATTCAATGTTGATTTGCCTACGAATACTCATTTGCCTTACAAGTGCATTCAAATCATAAATGTCATTAAGTGAACGTTGTATATACCCTTTGCTATATAAAATATTCGATTTATACATTTGTGTGGACTTCGTTTCATGGTGGGAAAGTGTTCATCATATCTATATCATGTACTGTGTGGCCAGTAGTTAAAGTACATAATCGGTAGTGGTTTAATGATACCATACTTATCAATACAGTCAGGGAATTGTACCCCTCAGTTACAATTGGTCCTTCGAGCCGGATGGTAACTAGTGTAATATTAATATAGTGTTATTAATATTGAAATGGCCTATGATGAACACTCCACGAAACGGTCCTCCTAACGTAGAACGCCCGCGGCGCAGACGACAGCCACCTCCGTACTTAGAGGATTACGCTGTCAGTCAACTACCTAGCCTTCTACAAACGGTAAACGCGGTAAAAGTAGAAAGTAAAATTATGTCTGACCTTAACGACCAGGTTACCCCGACCACAGAGGCCCTAGTGGGTTCTAATGTAACTGACCAAGCTCACGGTGGGGACCAGGAGGGAGCTGACATGCCTTTACCCCCCACCAATACCGAAGAAGTAGTCCCCGACCAGCCCCGGGAGGAAGACAACCCTACAGAGAGAGAACTCTGCACGGAAGAAGAGGAGGAGAGCGCCGAGGAAATAGAGCTCCAGGACTCCCCAACGAGTACAGCCAGGAGCGGCTCACCTCTACAACCGTCTTCCCCCAGCGAAGCGGAGAGGATGCTATCACAGGCGTTCCTCGCCAGCCTGACAGCCTCTACCGAACGCGATCGACTTCAGGGTGAACGCGATCGACTTCAGGGTGAACGCGATCGACTCCAGACACAGCAACGGAGCGAAGAAGAGCGCATACGCCTGGAGATGAGACGCCTTCAGACGGAAGAGAATATGGCAAGAGACCGAGCAGACACCCAGCGTGCCGCTGCCGGTGCCCAAAGAGAAACAGAGCGCGACCTCGCTCTCATCCAGCGCGAAACCGAGCGCGACAGACTACAGGGCGAGCGCGACAGACTACAAGCCGAGCGCGACAAGTTACAAGCGCAGCTAATGGAGCAGCTGATCCTCAAGGCAACACCCTCTCCCTCCGCCAGGGGTTCAAGGAACTCGTCGAGACAACAGTCAAGGGCAGCGTCTCCTAACCGAGCAAGCGACCCTGAACTTGACCAACAGACCAAGCCTATACCCCCCGCAGACCCCCTTCCCAGACCGGTCCAAGCGAGACCCAGCTACAAGGAAGGAGCGGCATACACTGCGGAGAAGCTAAATAAATGACTACAGGATCTAGAGGACCTGATAGAAGAAGAAGAGGGAGAGGAGGAGAACCAAGCCCGACGACAGCACAGTACTCCACCGGACCAGGAGGTCCAGTACAGCCCAGGCTATACCCCCGCGGCGCTGCGCTACAGACCCCCGACCCTATTCACGGGTGAGCACGACGCACGACCAGCCCCGAGGAATAGCACCTGGACCAGCAGGCCATGGTACCCGGCCGGTACCAGCCCACAGAGAGGCGCAAGAGGAGACTCGCCTAGGAGGTCTCTCCCCCAACGCTCGCCGATGTATCAGCCATCCACGGCGTCATACATTGCCACACCGACGTTTCCAGACTTCACCTATGAGAATCGAGCACAGTACACGGAGCTCCGGATGTGCTTAGAGACAATGATGGTGGATGTCGCTGATGAACGCCACAAGTATGCAATATTACTGAAGCACCTGAAAGTACCCCGAGCGCACAATATAGCGCTAGCCTATGCCACCTCTACGACCCCATACACCGCGGCTCTAGCAGCGCTGGACCAGAGATATGGACGTATATGGGATTACGTAATCCAAGAGATAAGGCATATTGACCGCCTACCCCCAGCAACAGACAATCGCTCATTAGACGACCTGTCTATAAAAGTGCAGTCCCTGGTAGGGATGCTGGGAGCGCAACGAGAAAAGGGTATGCACAAGCTATACGCCAACTCTAACGTCGAGAGGATTTTAGAGAAGCTGCCACCCGCCAGACAAGAGCGCTTCAGGCGGCAGAGAGACCACCGTGATCCTAACGGTCCCGAACCATCCCTCCTCGATCTAGCCGACTTCCTGGCGAGAGAAGTCAGCAGCCTACGACTGGATACGTTCGTGCGGAGCACACCAAGCTCCAGAGAGGGACCCAGGAGAATAAACGATGGAAGAAGATCGGTGACTGTCATGCACCAATCAGAATCAGTACCGAGCAGTAAGAACCACAGTACCCCCTCGAGAAAAGAGAAGTGGAAGATGGTGTGCCCGTACTGCGAGAAGGAACACTGGCTGTCACAATGTGACCTGTTCACAAAGATGAATGCAGAAGAAGTGAGTCAATGGATAAAGTCCAACAGGCGCTGTTACCGATGTGCGCGCAGTCACATGGCAGCCGAGTGCCGCCTAAAGAAGAGGTGCAGTCGGTGTGACGGAGCCCACCTAGATGTACTACACGACAGTAACAGAAGAAAGCCTGCACCTGCACCATCGAGCAGCACCAAGGCAAGTGTCATGTACATTGACCCCGCCAGCAGCAGCGGCGCCCAAGTGCTCTTAAAGGTAGTCCGTGTAACATTGAGCTACCAAGATAAAGTCATGGACACTTACGCCGTCCTTGATGACGGGTCAGAGAAGACCCTTCTGCTCGCGTCCGCTGCGGCCCAGCTGGGACTGCGGGGGAGCGAGAACCAAATGACGATTCGGACAATAAGAAGAGATTTAAAGACGATAAAGGGCGAGAATGTCTCCTTCACTATCGCAGCAAGCGGGCAGCCAGAGCGACGGTATAGGATTACAAATGCTTTCACCAGCCAAGAAATAGGACTATCGCAGTACACCTACCCCATCGCCAAGCTGATGGATAAATATGTGCACCTGCGTCAACTACCTATCCCGCTCATAGACGGCGCCACCCCGACCCTGCTGATAGGCTCCGACCATGCAGACCTCATAGTCCCGATAGACCGGGTCCATACAGGACCCCGAGGCTGTCCTGCAGCAGTCGAGACCCGCCTAGGATGGACCCTACAAGGCCCCCTCGCTAAATCTCTCAACCGAACAGCAGCCACTAGCTGCCTCCACTCCAGAGTGACAGAAGAAGACACCACTCTCCTGCAGCATGTCGAGAGGCTATGGACACTAGAGACAATGCCCTTTAAGAACGAAAAGAAAGACATTCGTTCTAAAGAAGACATTTACGCCATAAACCTCCTCGAGCAAGGGACAAAGAGAGTCACAGTCGGCGGAGTGATGAGATACGCAACTCCACTCCTGAGGCGAGAGGGAATGCCCACCTTTCACGCAAAGAAAGACGCTACGGAGCGGTATCTATTGAACACAGAGCGGCGCCTAGCCAAAGACCCCGCTCAAGAGAGTGTGTACCACGCTGAGATTGAGAAGCTAATCGGGACACGTGACAAAGATTGACATTAAAGAGGCCGATCAGACGACCGAATCATGGTACGTGCCGCACCACAAGGTCCACCACAATGGCAAGGATCGCATTGTGTTTAACTGCAGCTACCAGATCGGATCCCAAAATCTGAATAAAGAGCTCTTGCCCGGCCCCACACTCGGCCCCTCTCTACTAGGCGTGCTACTACGCTTCCGCCAGGACAAGGTGGCTATCAGCGGGGATATCAAAGGGATGTTTCTGCAGGTGAGACTAGTGGAGGAGGACAAGCCCCTGCTGCGGTTCCTATGGAGAGAGAGGATCAGAGATGAGCACCCAGCCATCTACCAGTGGGAAGTCCTCCCCTTCTGAACCACATGCAGCCCGTGCTGTGCTACATTTGCACTACAGAAACACGTCGCAGAGGACCCAGCAGCAGATGAAGAGGTCCGACACAGTGTGAAGAACAGTTTCTACGTGGACAACTGTTTACAAAGCGTTTCGACTCAAGAAGAAGCCGAGGTTCTCCTACTCAAGCTACGCGCCTCCCTGATCAAAGGCGGCTTTGATCTCAGGCAGTGGGCCAGCAGCGACCCGCACGTATTGCGCAGCCTCTCCCCCGCGGACAAGGCTGCCAGCAGCGAGACCTGGATGGCGACAATCCCAGGAGAAGCCCAAGAAATGACACTAGGATTAGTCTGGCGCTTCAAAACAGACTCGCTCCACTATAGACACAAACCCCTGACCACGGAGCAGGGAAGGTCGACGGCGATACCGACCACCAGACGGAGTGTGTACAGAACACTCGCCAGACAATATGACCCGTTGGGATGTATTCTACCTTACACCACCAGGGCAAAGATGATTGTACGAGCACTATGGGACAAGGACCAGGGCTGGGACGACCCAATACCCGCACACCTTGCCTCCACATGGAGAGAGTGGGAGACGGAGCTCCGCTCACTCCCAGGCGTCAATATACGCCGCAGCTACTTCCCACCCACAGTGAGGCCAGAGACATGCAAGATGGATCTACACGTCTTCAGTGACGCCTCCGAAGTAGCCTATGGATCGGTGGCCTACTTGCGTGCCCAAGAGAAGGGAGGAGAGATACACACTGCTTTCATCCTGGCTCGCTCAAGAATAGCCCCACGAAAGCAACAATCTATCCCGCGTCTAGAGCTCTGCGCAGCCCTAGCAGGAGCGCATCTAGCCACGTTAATCCAACGTGAACTCACCATTCCGGTGCACAGAACAATCTTGTGGTCAGATTCCACGACAGTACTCACATGGATCAAGTCTGATTCATGCAGATACAAAGTCTTCGTGGGAGTCAGAGTCACCGAGATTCAAGAGTTAACAGAAGCAGCGAGCTGGCGGTATGTGGACACCAAACACAACCCAGCTGACGTCATCACCCGGGGAATGTCCCTAGATGACCTCACCCGTCACAACATCTACAGTGACGGACCCGAGTTCCTCAAGCTCCCGGAAGAAGAGTGGCCTACACCCACCCCACGGGAAGCGAGTAAAGAGGAGGCTGAGAACAAGAAACCTATGTTCTGTGGACTGAGCACAGTCGCCTCCACAGACCCCAACATAGATGATTGCATTACCCTACAGAGTGCGCAGCTAAAGACATTCCTGTGGCACCACCCAGAGATTCAGTCCACTGCCGACATTTCAGCAGCTGACTACGAAGAAGCAGAACTTCTTCTACTACAACGAGCCCAGAGAGACTCGTTCCCCGACGAGCTAGACTGTCTACAGGGAGGAAAGCCCGTCCCATCAGACAGCAGACTGCTCCACCTGGCACCCGAGAGCGACGCCCATAATCTCATCAGAGTGGGTGGTCGTCTGCGGAGAGCCCCCGATCTACCGGATGACGTTAAGTACCCGATAGTCTTGAACAGCCGACACAAGGTCACAGAGCTGATCATAAAGAAATACGACGAGGATGTACACCACGCAGGAGCAGAGAGAGTCTTCGCGGAGATCAGACGTCGCTATTGGATACTTCAAGGAAGAGAAGCGGTGCGACGCTTCCAGCGAACCTGTCTAGACTGCCGAAAGTGGCGTGCGCAGCCCAGCATACCCCGGATGGCTGACCTACCTCCCTGTCGCCTCCGACTCGGCGACAAGCCATTCCACTCCACAGGCATGGACTGTTTTGGCCCGTTGTATATAAAGAAAGGAAGAGGAACCGAGAAGCGGTGGGGTATTGTATTCAAATGCATGACCACCAGAGCGATACATATCGAGCTCCTTCCGACCATGAGCACAGACTCATTCCTTATGGCCTTCCGAAGATTCACATCACGGAAAGGAAAACCGTCTACATTGTTGTCTGATCACGGGACAAACTTCAAAGGCGGAGAAAGAGAGCTGAGAGAGAGCTTCCAAGCTATGGGCCCAGAACTTAAGACCCACCTCGCTCCATCCCAGATTGACTTCCAGTTTAATCCCCCGAACGCACCCCACTTCGGTGGAACCTGGGAACGAGAAGTACGTTCAATAAAGACAGCCCTGTACGCCGTGCTTGGGGCCCAGACCGTGGCGGAAGAAGTCCTAATGACAGTCCTCACGGAGATCGAGGGAGTATTGAACTCCAAGCCCCTCGGCTACGTCTCCAGTGATGTAGCAGATGTCGACCCAGTCACCCCCAACACACTCTTGATGGGGCGGCTGGACCCCGCGCTACCCCAGACAATGTACAGGCCTGAAGAAGCGAACGGCCGAAGAATGTGGAGGTACAGTCAAGTACTAGCTGACAAGTTTTGGAACAGCTTTCTACTCCACTACCTACCGTCTCTACAGACCCGCCAGAAGTGGGTAAAAGAGAGAGACAATTTGACAGAAGGAACAGTCGTCATGATTATCGACCAGTCACTACCCAGAGCTATGTGGCCGGCTGGCCGCGTAAGTAAAGTGATCACCGGTGCCGATGGCAAGGTCCGAGCAGCTGAGGTGCTCGTCCAAGGGCGAACTTACACACGACCCGTGGCGAGGCTAATAGAACTGCCCAGACTCCCAGACACTATCGATGACGACCATGACCCCATGACTTTGTGAGTTGACTGACCCTTACAGCGGACCTTGAGTGGTAGACAGTGCGGTTAATCTGTCTCTGCTTAGCTAATTAGGTGGGACTAATTAGGGGGCGGCTGTTGTGAAGGATCAGATTAAACCGAATATATATATTTATTTATGGATATATATTTAATAGTATTTGTATATCGTTTGATATCCCTTGTATATTCCTTGTACATATACACTGAATATCCCTTTAGTCTACTAACAGCCCATAATAGTTTCATTCTCTCATTGGACAAGAACCTGGCGCCAGCAGCCAAGCCCCTTGGTTCAAGTTCAATCGTGCCGACGAACATGTCGTTACTAGCCCGGTTCCGCGTAGGAATACGTCTGGCGAAATACGAATGGTACTATTTGTTCACAGCGCATATATATATGGCGCAAGTAAAGTAGAACTTTCTTTTAGTCTTTTAGTCTTTTAGTCCATTAGTTCTTTACCCTCCAACCTAGTGGCAAGACGTTAAGCCTCACCCACGATACACGTGTGGTGCAGTATGGTCAACTTGGCCTCAGAATGGCATTGAGACATCGTGTGGATTAATAGTTGAATTGTCATAGTTTGGCACTATACCGTCGAGTGGGACGTATTTCTATTAAGTTAATAATAGTCTATTATGTATGGTGCATCGTTCGGTTAGAGTTATAAAGTGAGCAGTACCCCCATCGTTCCTGGCGTTATCTAGAGTCTTAACCAGGCTGGGCAGACCACGTGTGGTGCTTTCATCCGAGGAGTTCTGGGCCAGGACGAGTGGACCTGCACATTGGATTACTTTACCCGGACGACGGCGAGCCCTACACGGCTTGGATTATCTACTTGCTTTGGGTGCTTTGATTTATGCCATGGATAACAGCCAACACTGCTGAGTGTTGGAACTACCCCCCGAGAGGAGTCCAGGTGAGACGGCGCTCTACCCCGAGTGAGGTCGCCTCACGTCTCTTCGTTGTGGACCGGCAGCTACCGTCTACAAGAGGGCCCAGCTGTATTCATCTGTGGACCGAGGTTCTGTGGGCACCGTGTTCAGCACTCTGAATTCTCCCAAGAAATCGTTGGCCAGATGGGATATCGCCAGCGGCTCTCCTAACCCCCCCCCCCCTACTGACTTACAACCAGCGGGACCCCCCTTTAGTATATCCAGCTATAATCATTTAAGTACCATCGCTATAGTTCCCTAAAGAACCAGGTTGCATACTTGCTCCCTGCGTAACCAGAGATTGGACATTCAATGTTGATTTGCCTACGAATACTCATTTGCCTTACAAGTGCATTCAAATCATAAATGTCATTAAGTGAACGTTGTATATACCCTTTGCTATATAAAATATTCGATTTATACATTTGTGTGGACTTCGTTTCATGGTGGGAAAGTGTTCATCATATCTATATCATGTACTGTGTGGCCAGTAGTTAAAGTACATAATCGGTAGTGGTTTAATGATACCATACTTATCAATACAGTCAGGGAATTGTACCCCTCAGTTACAAACAGTGTATTCTGATCCTAGGTTTCACTCTCTCAGCGTGGCTACATCACACCACATCAGACTACATCACATCACACTACACTACATCCCATCACACTGCATCCCATCACACTACATCACATCACACCACATCACACCACATCACACTACATCACATTACACTACATCACATCACACCCCTTCTTTGTTGTTCCAGCACGGCGCGGGACCCGACCCCCCCCTCCCCCCTTCCCACCCACAACAACACAGAGGAACAGATCACAAACGAACAATACTTCGAACCTGCCAACATCAATGAAATAACCAACGCCAATGGACTGAACATTTTTCACATTAACATTAACAGCTTAAAAAACAAATTGGATGAAATCAAACAAATATTCATAAATGGTAAGGCAAACATACTGTGCTTCTCAGAAACTAAGCTCGACGATTCTGTAAAAGATCCAGAGATAGAGATTGAGAACTACTCAATAATCAGGAATGATAGGAACAAACATGGAGGTGGTGTCTGTATGTACATACACTAGGACACCAATTTCATCAACAGAAATGACCTGAATCATAAATCAATTGAAACTGTATGGGTGGAAATCCTATTCGAAAGGGCGAAATCCCTACTGGTTGGCACAGTCTACAGGCCGCCAGATCATAGTGGCTTTTATGATACACTGGATGGGTGTTTAGCTGGAGTTGAGGATGTAGACAAAATTCTTATTGGAGACTGGAACACGGATATGCAACGAAAAGATGCACCCGTCTTCAAGGCCTTCAGTAGGTTTTGTGATCTGCATGGCCTCAGCCAGCTAATCACCCAACCCACACGTGTATGTGAATCAACTCAGACTACCATTGACCTCATTCTGACCTCCGACAAGTCCAAGATCTAAAATAAAGGGGTTATAGCATGTGGGTTAAGTGATCATTATATGATATTCTGTACCCGAAAAAAACTAAAACAAAAGGCTGGCTGCCACAAAACAGTCACATCTAGAGACCTCAAAACCTACTCTAGCGAGGCCTTCAACCTTGAACTGGAGAGTCTGGACTGGTCAGATGAACTCAATGGTACACTGGTTGACGAAACATGGCTTGGTTTCAAAACCAAATTCTCAGCAATACTAAACGACATGGCCCCCCTAAGAACCACCAGGGTAAAAAATCGCGCTGAGCCGTGGATGCACTCCGAAATACTGGCCGCTATGAAAACCAGAGACAAAAAATGCTCTGAGTTTCGTAAAAGTCAGTCAAAGCTTACTAAAAGCACGAGCAGTGAACTCCAAGCCCACGTGACTGAACTCAAACTAGAAAGAAACAGACTAAGAAACGACGTAAACTCCATGATCAAAACTGCAAAAAAGAATTTCATCAATGACAAAACTGAGGAAAACAAAAACAAACCACGTGAACTTTGGAAATTACTCAATAATCAACTAGGATGCAGTAAAAAACTTAAAACCAGATTCTCAAACATAAACATAAAAACGGACAACACGCTCATCACAGACAAGCTGGATGTAGCCAATTACTTAAACATTTTCTTCACAAACATAGCCACAACACTGGTAAACAAACTACCCTCCCACTCAGGGCTTTATGGGGTAGAACACATAGTAGCTTACTACAAAAACCTAGGGGTCCGCAAGGACGACTTCAAGCTGGAAATGGTAACAACAGATGAGGTACTCAATAAACTGAGCGCCCTCCAACCTAACAAGGCCACTGGCCATGACAACATCCCCTCCAAATTCCTCAGAGACTCAGCAGCCGCCATCACACCAATCATCACACACATAATAAACCTCTCCATAAAACAGGGACACGTCCCCAAGGACTTCAAAATTGCGAGGGTGACCCCTCTGCACAAAAAGGGCAGCAAATTAGACCCAGGCAACTACCGCCCTGTTTCTATTCTCACCTCCATCTCGAAAGTCATGGAAAAAATAGTCTACGAACAGGTCGAAAAGTACCTAGCGGAAAAAAATCTAATCTACGAATTCCAATCTGGCTTCAGAACATCCCACTCCACTGACACATGCCTTCTCTATTTGAATGACCACATCAAACAAGAGGTGGACGCAGGCAAATACTGCGGCATGGTCATGCTGGACCTACAAAAGGCCTTTGACACGGTCAATCACTCCATTCTGATTGACAAGCTAAAAGCAATTGGTTTTGATAGTCTATCAGTGAGCTGGATGCAATCCTACCTTGAGGGGAGGGAACAGATGGTGGAGGTAAACGGTACCCTATCCCCCCCCCTCACAGTGAGCTGTGGTGTTCCACAAGGAAGCATACTAGGACCGCTACTGTTCCTAATTTATGCAAATGACATGTCGTCAGCTTGTGACTGCAACTTGTTCCTGTTTGCGGACGACTCAGCCCTGCTGGTCTCTGACAAGAACAAGTTACAGGTTGAAAAAACCCTCAGCTCGGAACTAGGCAGAATCTGCATATGGCTCGCTGATAACAAACTATCATTACACATGGGCAAAACAGAGTCCATTCTCTTCGGTTCAAATAACAAACTCAGCAAGACCGACGGCTTCTCAGTTACAGTGGGTGACAATATTGTCACAAGGAAAGATGAAATTACCTACCTGGGTTCCATCCTAGAGGCTAATCTCTCCTGTGACAAAATGGCATCCAATGTAATAAAAAAAGTCAACCAACGAACTCGATTCTTGTACCGGATCTCCTCTCTGGTAAACAAGAACACCCTGAAGACTCTGGCAGGAGCACTCATTCAGGGGTACTACGACTATGCTTGCACCTCATGGTACCAAAGCACCTCAAAGGCGCTAAAAACAAAATTACAAACATCTCAAAACAAACTGGTCAGACTACTGCTTGACCTTACTCCTAGAACCCACCTCACCCCTGCCCACTTTGACAACCTAGGATGGCTTAGAGTAGACGACAGAGTACAACAACTTGCAATGGGCCTGGTCTACAAGATACACTACACGACCAAGGTACCCATGTACATGTCAAAATACTTCCCAAAGGTCAGTGAATACCACGATCACAACACCAGAGGGAGCTCCACAAATCATGTTAAACCCAGATTCGGCTCAAATAAGGGACTAAACACGTTTCGCAATTATGCCACATCAATGTGGAACGCCCTACCCAAAGCTGTAAAGGAATGTGGATCACTACCCACTTTCAAAACCTCTCTCAAGGGACACCTACGGGAGACTGCAATTCAACACTGGCCCCTGTAAATATCCTAACCCAACCCCCTCCAATGTACAGTCATTTACCTAGTATGGTTTTGTCAATAGTTCAATGTACAATTGTGTTTGTTTGTACAGTGTCTCCTCCCCCCCCCCCTCAATGTACAGTGTTACTTGTTTATACAGTGTGCCCCCCGCCCCCCCCCCCCCCCCCCAACCACCTCCAATGTAAATTACCCAGTATGGTTGTCAATATCCCAATGTACCCAACCCCCCCCCACCCAACCTCCTCCAATGTACAGTTTCTACGTCAAATGTATATACTCCCTTTTCTTGACTCCTTCTGTATCACAAATAGTACTGTATTTGCAAATCTGGTATGTCATAAATGTATAGATGTAGCAGTACTGACTATCTGTATGTCATGTATGTCATATATGTCTATATGAATTGAAAATGGGGGACCCTGATGGAAACAAGACAAACGTCTTTCTCAGGTCTGCATCCCCTTAACAATTGTATGTATTGAGCCGTACTGTATTGTACCCATTCTGCAATCTGTTAAATAAAGTTTTCATTCATTCATTCATTCACACCACATCAGACTACATCACACTACACTACATCCCATCACACTACATCACATCACACCACATCATACTACATCACATCACATTACATCACACCACATCACACTACATCACATCACACTACACTACATCCCATCACACTACATCACACCACATCACACCACATCACACTACATCACATCACACTACACTACATCCCATCACACTGCATCCCATCACACTACATCACATCACACCACATCACACCACATCACACTACATCACATCACACTACATCACACCACATCACACTACATTACACTACATCACATCACACCACATCAGACTACATCACACTACACTACATCCCATCACACTACATCACATCACACCACATCATACTACATCACATCACATTACATCACACCACATCACACTACATCACATCACACTACACTACATCCCATCACACTACATCACACCACATCACACCACATCACACTACATCACATCACATCACACTACATCACATCACACTACACTACATCACATCACACTACATCCCATCACACTACATCACACCACATCACACTACATCACATCACATCACACTACATCACATCACACTACATCACACTACATCACACTACATCACACTACATCACATCACATCACACCACATCACACTACATCACACTACATCACATCACACTACATCACATCACACTACATCACATCACACCACATCACATCACACTACATCACACTACATCACACTACATCACATCACACTACATCACATCACACCCCATCACACTACATCACACCACATCACACCACACTACATCACATCACACTACATTACATCACACTACATCACACTACATCACATCACACTACATCACATCACACTACACATCACGTCACATCATAGTATATGGGCAGAGCTCTGGGCTCATGATGAGGTTGTGGGAGATTACGTTTTGACAGTGATCATTTTCTCTTCATCTGCCATTTCTAAAACACAGTGGACATTTTCATCACCACCTACATGACAGTCCACCACAACAGCAACTCAGGACCCACTGATTACTACAATCTCCTCTTAATTGCAAGTTGACAGGCGGCCTCATATGAGCACAATCCGGCGCTGTCCATGGTGCTGAAAATGCCCACTGTCATTCGTCAGGGTAGAGGCTGTGGCCACTTTCCCTGTCCTAAGCTCAATATAAGATCCAGTGCGAATGCATTGTTGATGTGATATCTTCTCGTGGTTTTTATTCGGCTTGTTAAATCAGAAATACTAGGCATAAATATGATAGCCTATCAACTGCAAGACTGAAGATGTTTGCATTAAACCCAGCAGGCAATAGAAATGCTGACTCCAATTTAAAGAGAGAGCAGGCAGGGCTGCTGCGTGTCTGTGTGTGTGCGTGTGTCTGTGTCTGTCTGTGTGTGTGTGTGTGTCTGTGCCTACTTCTCCATTCCAATAACTAGTTCTACAGTAGGTCTAGTTGCACAATTGCCAAGATTGCCAACTGAAACGTAAAATTCAGGGAAATAAAATCGAATCCAGTGTATATTGGTAGTGTGATAGCTCTTATGGTTCTGATTAGGTTACAGTTTAACTGAAAGTTGGGAGTTTTGAAATAGGGCTCTAGGCTCTATCTCTATTGGCTACCAGTAAAACTTAATTTATTAGCCCAGGCATTTATTTGCTTCAATCATTGAACACAACCGGCCTCTAGGATTTGGCTTCTAACCTATTTGGGTCAGGCCTTCAATTCCTGCAGGCTGCAGCAGAACGGTGGAATAGTTCATTGTTTATCTAAACCAGTATGAATATTACCATACATTATCAGATCTCGCTCAGAGAGAGAGAGAGAGAGAGAGAGAGAGAGAGAGAGAGAGAGAGAGAGAGAGGGGGGAGGGGGAGGGGGAGAGAGAGAGAGAGAGATTGGCTCAGAAAGGTTGATGACTGACACCGTGACTAGCAAGTTAAGACGATTAACTTGTGAATGAGTGAAGTGAATGTGAAAAAACATAAACAAAACTGCATTTGTCGCGACACATAAATTATTAATTGAAAACCATAGCTGGCCAATAAAGGATTTATAGAGTGGGTTATATGAACATCCAAGGCAAAATAGATTATTCATTCATTCAAACATTTATTTATTCTCAAAAGGACAATTCAGGTCACCCTCATTTTCAATGTCGTTGAGACTTTACAAACATTTCAATGCATAGATTTTTTACAATATAATAATAATAATAATAATAATAATAATAATAATAATAATAATAATAATAATAATAATAATAATAATAATAATAATAATAATAATAATAATAATAATAATAATAATAATAATAATAATAAATATGAATAACTATCTATATAGCATCTTTCACACATGGACCGCAGCCCAAAGTGCCCCACAGCAAATAGTATAAAATGAACATAGGCATAAAATCAGCAAACAGTTGACAGAATAAAAAACAATGCATAAATTGCAGACATAAGAATAGGTATAAAAGACAATAAAAGTAGTGCAACGTAAACATGCAGACATAAGAATAGGCACAAAGTAAGTACAATAAGTTCAATGTTGCTCGAAGGCATGTGAACCCCCATTAACCCCTTAAAGGAATCCAGGTTGCCTGTCGCAAAGAGTCGGGTGCTCCCCGACGTTCCTGACCAAATTCCCAATTGGGCCACCTAATCATCCTTCTCCTTAATTGACTGATATCAATTCTTTCAGCCCTTGTTTGTGTTCTGGTGCCCGCGCTACAAGGAGGCAACTTACCCTCTACAGTGTAAAGTTTATTATTATTATTATTATATTTTTTTTTTAACCTTTATTTAACCAGGCAGGTCAATTAAGAACAAATTATTATTTACAATGATGGCCTGGCAAGAGGACAAAATGGCCTCTCGAAGGGTAACAGGGAAAAGGGGACAATAAATAAATAAAACAGAAAAGAACAATCCAGATAAGACACAGACATCATTCAATCACCACAGATACATCACAGAGATAAGGGAATTAATTCAAACACCACCAAACAAATAACCAACTAAAATGACATGGTACAGTTACAGCCACCAGGACTGTCTACCATACTACCGTGGTGCCGACGGGGTTAATTTTGAAGTTGATTGCTGTTCTGTTATATGTCACCAGGAGGCGCAAAGTCTTGAAATTCTGAAAGCCTGCTTTGTGTGCAATTCGTGAAACATTAATAAACAGATCGATTTGTTTGTGTTATTATGAGAATAAAACCATGGATTATTTGTCCCTGTACTTCTGTGAACAAACTAAATTCGTTATAATTTAGTTATAAATATAATATAATTATTTAATTCCGAGGATGTCTGTAGAATCCATGCGCAATCACCAATGATTTCTTCCAAATGAAGCCATTAAAAACACAGGCGCACACCAATACATAAATATAGTTGTATTTATTATTATAATTATAAGAGAATAATAATTTATTTACCGTGTGTGTGTGTGTGTGTGTGTGTGTGTGTGTGTGTGTGTGTGCGCGCGCGCACGTGCGCTCCTCTGTTAATAAACTATGGAATTTGTTAAAGTTATCCTCTGTCTGTTGTTATTATTATTTATTTCTCCCAAATGAACGTTCGGTCTGCGGGCAGTCGGTCCGGTCGCAATACATTGACAGCTGTCTGTTATAATCATAGTCTGTTATGAGAAAACGAAATTCGTTACATTGGACATTTGCAAACTGTTGATTGTTCTTTACACAGCATGCAAGCTGTGTATTCAAGCTGAGAACACAGCATGTTTTTTCTCTCTCCCCTTTAACTAGAGATGAAAGTAAACTGGTGCAACCCAAGCACCCATACTGGTTGATACCATTACTACGACATACAGTATATCTACATCTGTATGTAAGACATGAAGCAGAACAGACAATTTACATGTCAGTTAAAAGGCTGGGTGACGCGTGATTACCAAAGGTAGCCGCATTTCTGGCAGACGCTCTTTGATTGGCCGACGTCAGTTTCTACACTGGTTAAGCTTAGGCACTCTTCGAAGTTGGTTAAGGTTAGAGTTTGTCTTAGAGCGTGACGGCAAGTTCTTTCGACAGTTAAGCTTAGGCACTCTTTCGAAGTTGGTTAAGGTTAGAGTTTGTCTTAGAGCAGTGGTTCTCAAACTTTTTACACCAAGTACCACCTGAGAACGTAGCTGGCTCTCCAAGTACCACCATATGACCGGCGTTAAAATACAGTCTATTCAGCTATGCACAGTTCACGCAGGAGGCAAATGTATTCCTAATACCATTATTTATTGTTAACTTTTGTCAGACACAGCCACAATGTACAAAGGGATAGCACTAGAACTAGCAAACGCTTCCACACAACTCATACAATGCAAGGGGCATTGAGAACATAATAACTAACATTCTCACATAGCAAGTGAGAAAATTAAGAACAACTGTATTTCAGCAAATGTACTTAATTCTCTCTCTCTCTCTCTCTCTCTCTCTCTCTCTCTCTCTCTCTCTCTCTCTCTGGGGGGGATTATTACAGGCTAGGCATGTGTCAATGATTAGCAGCAACACATATTTTGATGGATTTTTTGTAATGTCAGATTTAACACCAACTCTTTTCAGAAAAGTGGGAGTATTTCATTTTTTATCTGACATTACAAGAAATCTAAAAATAAATGGTTATGATCAGGGCTGAAGTTGAATTAAAATATTTATGACTGTTTAGACTGCATTACTCTCTGTCACAGTGATCTCCTGGTTGTTCCCCACTTAGATTATCTAACTATCGCGCTGCCGCAACCAGAAACACTGGCCTGGCCTGCTTCTAAGTTCAGTGGCCTGACTGCACTTTTTTTTTAGCTTTTTTGGAAATGTTTTCAAGTACCACCAGCAGTACCACCAAGTACCACTAGTGGTACGCGTACCACAGTTTGAGAACCACTGTCTTAGAGCATGGCGATAGAACGGCAGGTAGTTTGCAGGCTGTTTGATGTGGAAATGGTCAAAGACACAGCTTGTCACGCTATTGGGCGCACATGTCACATGACCAGAAACGTCTGCCAGAAATGCGGCTACCTTTGGTATGGACGCCTGGGTGACAGTTAGACCTGTCAGGTAAAAGGATGGGTGTCAGTTTCAGGTGTGTGTAAACAACTTTGCGATAGAGTCCTTAAAAGTGGTGAGGGGGATCACTTTGTCCACCACAAAGTGGTTTGTGTCCTATGTCTAGAAAGCCAGTAGGGTATATAAATGCCGTCATTTATTCATGTCTCCCCACCTAAAGTAATTTCTCAATTATTTCCTGAGTCATAACTACCAACAAAAGATAGGCTCCCCTGGATCAAAATCTTTTCACACGAGGGGCCTAATATGCCGTGGTATTAACCCTTTCACTACCACACTACAGAAGGTTAACCCTTTCACTAGCACCGTCTGTAGTGTGGCAGTGAAAGGGTTAACCGTCTGTAGCGTGGTAGTGAAAGGGTTGACCTTCTGTAGTGTGGTAGTGAAAGGGTTAACCCTTTGTCATGTGGCAGTGAAAGGGTTAACCGTCTGTAGTGTTGCAGTGTGTTGACAGAATCTGGCTATGGGGTGACAATAATGTGGTCAAGAGGCATGGTTTCTTTAGCCTTTGGCGTGTGTTACGAAGGATCAGATTAAACCGAATATATATATTTATTGATTGATATATATTGCATAATATTTGTATATCGTTTGATATCCCTTGTATATTCCTTGTACATATACACGGAATATCCCTTTAGCCTAGTACAGACCATAATATTTCATTCTCCTATTGGACAGCGGTCCACAGGCGCCATGGCCATACCTTCAATGTCGGGTTCAAAGTCACCGCCGGGGACATGCCTGGACATGAACGGTACTGCGCAAGGATATGAGACAGGAATAAAGCTGGTACTAGTTTATTCACCTAAGCGTATAAATACGGCGCAGGTGAATACAGAAGCACTTAGTCAGAAGTCTTAGTAACTAAAGTTGAAGCCTCACCCACGATACGACGTGCGGTGAAGTATGGCCTGTTTGGCCCCAAATAGAGCATTGAGACCGCGTGCGAATTAATAACTGAAGTGTCAGAGTTTAACGCTGTACCGTCGAGTTCGACCTATTCTATTAAGTCAGTAATAGTCTATTTGTGTATAGTGTATCGTGCGGCTAAAGTTCTACAGTGACCAGCATCACCAACGTTTCCTCGTATCAGCTAGAGTGCTTATCCAGGCTGGGCTGCTTACCATGGCGCTTTCACCCGAGGGGCCCTAGACGAGGACCGTGTGGATTATGTACACTGGATAACCTACCGACGACTGCATAGCCCTTTTCGGCTGGATTATATTTGCTTTTGGTCCTGTAATTAATGGAGCGGAGAATCGCAGACACCCACAAGTGTGTGGGATTTAACCTGTGAGGAGCCACGTCGAGTCTGCCTCTCAGAAGTCTGAGGCCGGCTAGCTTTCTTCCATGTGGAGCTACATGCTACGGAGAACAGCTGTATTCGTCTGTGGATCAAGATCTTATTGCACCGTCTCCTGTACTCGGAGTCTCCTTATCATCGTTGACCCAGACTCTACTACCGACAGATCCTCTACCCTTGCTGGCTTACAACCGGGGGGACCCTACCAGTATCTCCCGCTATATTACTAGTGTACCATAGATATAATTCCCTAAGATTCAGGTTGTATGATTATCTCCTGCGTAATATGAGAATGGACATTCGTTATTGATTTGCCTACGCACATTCCTTTGCCTTATAAGCGCATCCAAAGTGAAGTAAAGTAAAGTATATTATGTACCTTTTGCTGCTAATAAATACTTAAATACAGCTTTGTGTGGAACCGAGTCATTGTGGGGAAGTGTTCATCATTAGATACCTGTGTACTGTATGGCCAGTAGGAATGTACATAAGACGGTAGTGGTTTAATGATACCATACTTATCAATACAGTCAGGGAATTGTACCCCTCAGTTACAATTGGTCCTTCGAGCCGGAGGGTAATTAGCGTAATATTAATATAGTGGTATTAATATTGACATGGCCAATGATGAACACTCCACAAAACGGTTCTCCTAAAATAGATCGCCCGCAGCGTAGACGGCAGACACCTCAGTACTTAGAGGATTACGTTGCCAGTATACTACCTAGCTTTCTACAGACGGTAAACGCGGAAAAAGTAGATAGTAAAATTATGTCCGACCCTATCGACCAGGCTACCCCGCCAATAGAGGCCCTAGTGGGTTCTAACGTAACTGACCAAGCTCACGGTGGGGACCAGGAGGGACCTGACATGACTTTACCCCCCGCCAAGACCGAAGAAGTAGTCCCCGTAGAGCTCCAGGATAAAGAAAGCCCTCCAGGGATGGAACTCGACCCACTACAAGAAGGGACGAGCACCCCGGAGATGGATCTCCTCGACTCGCCACAGGAGAACGGATCTCCAACGAGTACTACCAGGAGCGGATCACCTCAACCAGCGTCTTCCCCCAGCGAGGCGGACAAGATGCTGGCACAGGCCTTCCTCGCCAGCCTGGCAGCCTCAACCGAGCGCGATCGACTCCAAGCACAGACGCTTAGTGAGCGCGAACATTCTTCCATGGAAAGAGAACGCCTTCAAGCGCAGCAACGGAGTGACGAAGACCGTATACGTCTAGAGATTAGACGCCTCCAGACAGAAGAGAATATGGGAAGAGACCGGGCCGAAGCCCAGCGCGCCGCTGCCGGTGCCCAAAGAGAAGCAGAGCGCGACCTCGCTCTCACCAAGCGCGAAGCCGAGCGCGACCGATTACAAGCGCAGATAATGGAGCAGCTGATTACCAGGGCAACCCCCCCTCCCTCCGCACGGGGCTCCAGGGCCTCGTCAAGACAAGGGTCAAGGGCACCCTCCCCTACCCGATCAAGCGACCCTGAGCCCGACCACCAGAGAGAGCCTATACCCCTCTCCGAACCCCTTCCCCGACCGGTTCAAGCGAGACCCAGCTACAGGGAAGAACCGGTCTACACCGCGGAGAGGCTAAATAGACGACTACAGGATCTAGACGACCTGCCAGAGGAAGAAGAAGAGGGAGAGGAGGAGAGTCAAGCCCAACAGCAGCACAGTACTCCACAGGACCAGGAGGTCCAGTACAGCCCAGGCTTTACCCCCGCGGCTCTGCGCTACAGACCCCCGACTCAATTCACGGGTGAGCTTGACGCACGACCAGCCCCGAGGAACAGCACCTGGGTACGCGGGCCATGGTACCCAGCAGGTACCAGCCCACCAAGACACGTAAGAGGAGACTCGCCTAGGAGGCCTCTCTTCCAATGCTCACCGATGTGCCAGCCATCCATGGCATCGTACATTGGCACACCGACGTTCCCGGACTTCACACACGAGAACAGAGCACAGTACACAGAGCTACGAATGTGCTTAGAGACAATGATGTCCGATGTAGCTGATGAACCGTACAAATATGCTATCCTACTAAAGCACCTCAAGGTGCCCCGAGCGCACAATATAGCGCTGGCATATGCCACCTCTACTACCCCATACACCGCGGCTCTAGCAGCACTCGACCAAAGATATGGACGCATATGGGACTACGTAATACAAGAGATAAGGCATATTGACCGTCTACCCCCAGCCACAGACAATCGCTCACTAGATGACCTGTCTATCAAGGTACAATCCCTGGTAGGGATGCTGGGGGCGCAAAAGGAAAAGGGTATGCACGAACTGTACGCGAACTCTAATGTCGAGAGGATTTTAGAGAAGCTTCCGCCCGCCCGACAAGAGCGCTTCAGGCGGCAAAGAGACCACCGTGATCCTAACGGTCCCGAGCCATCCCTCCTAGACCTAGCCGACTTCCTAGCGAGAGAAGTCAACAGCCTACGGTTGGATACGTTCATGCGGAGCACACCAAGCTCCAGAGAGGGACCTAGGAGAGCAAACGATGGCCGCAGATTGGTGACCGTCATGCACCAATCAGAATCAGTACCGAGCAACAAGAACCACAGTACCCCCTCGATGAAAGAGAAGTGGAAGATGGTGTGCCCGTACTGCGAAAAGGAACACTGGCTGTCACACTGTGACACGTTCAAGAAGATGACCACCGACGAGGTGAGTCAATGGATAAAGTCCAACCGACACTGTTACCGATGTGCGCGCAGTCACATGGCAGCCGATTGCCGCTTAAAGAAGAGGTGTAGTCGGTGTGACGGAGCCCACTTAGACGTCCTACACGACAGTAACAGAAGAAAGCCTGCACCCTCAAGCAGCACAAAGGCAACTGTTATTTACATTGACCCCGCCAGCAGCGGGGGCGCCCGGGTGCTCTTAAAGGTGGTCCGCGTAACATTGAGTTACCAAGACAAGGTCATGGACACTTACGCCGTCCTTGACGACGGGTCAGAGAAGACCCTTCTCCTCGCGTCCGCTGCGGCCCAGCTGGGGCTGCGGGGGAGCGAAGACCAGATGACGATTCGGACAATAAGAAGAGATCTAAAGACGATAAAGGGCGAGAATGTCTCCTTCACTATCGCAGCAAGCGGGCAGCCAGAGAGACGGTATAGGATCACTAACGCTTTCACCAGCCAAGACATAGGCCTGTCGCAGTACACCTACCCCATCGCCAAGCTGATGGATAAATATGTGCACCTGCGTCAACTACCTATACCGCTCATAGACGGTGCCACCCCGACCCTGCTGATAGGCTCCGACCATGCAGACCTCATCGTCCCGATGGACCGGGTCCACACAGGGCCCAGAGGCTGTCCTGCAGCAGTCGAGACCCGCCTAGGATGGACACTACAAGGCCCCCTCGCTAGGTCTCTTAACCGAACAGCAGCCACTAGCTGCCTCCATTCCAGAGTGACAGAAGAAGACACCACCCTCCTACAGCATGTCGAGAGGCTATGGACACTAGAGACAATGCCCTTTAAGAATGAAAAGAAAGACATTCGTTCCAAGGAAGACATTTACGCTATAGCCCTCCTCGAGCGGGGGACAAAGAGAGTCAAAGTCAACGGAGTGATGAGATACGCAACTCCACTCCTGAGGCGAGAGGGTATGCCTACCTTCCACGCCCCAAAAGAAGCGACGGAGCGGTATCTATTGAACACAGAGCGGCGCCTAGCCAGAGACCCCGCTCAAGAGACTGTGTACCGCGCTGAGATTGACAAGCTAATCACAGCGGGACACATAAAGAAAATTGACATTAAAGAGGCCGATCAGACGACCGAATCATGGTACGTGCCGCACCACAAAGTCCACCACAACGGCAAGGATCGTATTGTGTTCAACTGCAGCTACCAGATCGGATCACAAAATCTGAATAAAGAGCTCTTGCCCGGCCCAACACTCGGCCCCTCTCTACTAGGCGTGTTACTACGTTTCCGCCAAGACAAGGTGGCCATCAGCGGCGACATCAAAGGGATGTTCCTGCAGGTGAGACTAGTGGAGGAGGACAAGCCCCTGCTGCGGTTCCTATGGAGAGAGAGGATCGGGGACGAGCAACCAGCCATCTATCAATGGGAAGTCCTCCCTTTCGGAACCACATGCAGCCCATGCTGTGCTACGTTTGCACTGCAAAAGCACGTCGCAGAGGACCCAGCAGCTGATGAAGAGGTCCGACAAAGTGTAGGAAATAGTTTCTACGTGGACAACTGTCTGCAAAGCGTCTCGACGCCAGAAGAAGCCGAGGCCCTTCTACTCAAGCTCCCCGCCTCCCTGATCAAAGGCGGCTTTGATCTCAGGCAGTGGGCCAGCAGCGACCCCCAAGTATTGCGCAGCCTCTCCCCCGAGGACAAGGCAGCAAGCAGCGAGACCTGGATGGCGACCATCCCAGGAGAAGCCCAAGAAATGACATTAGGACTAGTCTGGCGCTTCAAAACAGACTCGCTCCATTATAAACACACACCCCTGACCAAGGAGCAGGGAAGGTCGACTGCACTACCGACCACAAGACGGAGTGTATACAGAACACTCGCCAGACAATATGACCCGTTGGGATGTATTCTACCTTACACCACCAGGGCAAAGATGATTGTAAGAGCGTTATGGGACAAGGACCAGGGCTGGGACGACCCCATACCCGAACACCTTGCCTCCACATGGAGAGAGTGGGAGACAGAACTCAGCTCACTCCCAGGTGTCAACATACGCCGCAGCTACTTCCCACCCACAGTGAGGCCGGAGACGTGCCAGATGGACCTGCACGTCTTCAGCGACGCCTCCGAAGTAGCCTACGGTTCGGTGGCCTACTTGCGTGCCCGAGAGGAGGGAGGAGAAATACATACTGCTTTCATCCTGGCTCGCTCAAGAATAGCCCCACGCAAGCAACAATCAGGATCAGCCCTAGCAGGAGCGCAACTCGCCACGTTAATCCAACGTGAACTCACCATCCCGGTGCAAAGAACAATCTTGTGGTCAGACTCCACGACAGTACTAACATGGATCCGGTCTGATTCGTGTAGATACAAGGTCTTCGTGGGAGTCAGAGTCACAGAGATCCAAGATTTAACAGAAGCAGCAAGCTGGAGGTATGTGGACACAAAACACAACCCAGCTGACGTCATCACCCGGGGAATGTCCCTGGATGACCTCACCCGTCACAATCTATACAGTGACGGGCCAGAGTTCCTCAAGCTCCCGGAAGAAGAGTGGCCTACACCCACCCCACGGGAAGCGAGTAAAGAGGAGGCAGAGAACAAGAAATCTATGTTCTGTGGATTGACCACACTCGTCTCCACAGACCCCGACATAGACGATTGCCTCACCCTTGAGAGTGCGCAGCTAAAGACATTCCTGTGGCACCACCCAGAGGTTCAGCTCACTACTGACATTACTGCAGCTAACTACGAAGAAGCAGAACTTCTTCTCCTACAACGAGCCCAGAGAGACTCGTTTCCCAATGAGCTAGACTGTCTACAGGGAGCAAAGCCCGTCCCGTCAGACAGCAGATTGCTCCACCTAGCCCCCGAGAGCGACGCCCATGGTCTCATCAGAGTGGGTGGTCGTCTGCGGAGAGCTCCAGACTTACCGGATGACGTCAAGTACCCGATAGTCTTAAACAGCCGACACAAGGTCACAGAGCTGATCATAAAGAAATACGGCGAAGATGTGCATCACGCCGGGGCAGAGAGAGTCTTCGCGGAGATCAGACGTCGTTATTGGATACTGCAGGGGAGAGAAGCAGTACGACGTTTCCAGCGGACTTGTCTAGACTGTCGTAAATGGCGAGCACAGCCCAGTATACCCCGGATGGCTGACCTACCTCCCTGTCGCCTCCGACTCGGCGACAAGCCTTTTCACTCCACCGGTATGGACTGTTTCGGCCCGCTGTATGTAAAGAAAGGAAGAGGGACCGAGAAGCGGTGGGGTATTGTATTCAAATGCATGACCACCCGAGCGATGCACATAGAACTCCTTCCAACCATGAGCACAGACTCATTCCTTATGGCCTCCCGAAGATTCACATCGCGGAAAGGCAAACCGTCTATATTATTGTCTGATCACGGGACAAACTTCAAAGGCGGAGAAAGAGAGCTGAGAGAGAGCTTCCAAGCTATGGGCCCAGAACTTAAGACCCACCTCGCTCCATACCAGATTGATTTCCAGTTTAATCCCCCGAATGCACCTCACTTCGGTGGAACTTGGGAACGAGAAGTACGTTCAATAAAGACAGCCCTGTACGCCGTGCTTGGGGCCCAGACCGTGGCGGAAGAAGTCCTGATGACAGTCCTCACGGAGATCGAGGGAGTATTGAACTCAAAGCCCCTCGGTTACGTCTCAAGTGATGTAGCAGATGTCGACCCAGTCACCCCCAACACACTCTTGATGGGGCGGCTGGACCCCGCGCTACCACAGACAGTGTACAGGCCTGAAGAAGCGAACGGCCGAAGAATGTGGAGGTACAGTCAAGTATTGGCTGACAAGTTACAGACCCGCCAGAAATGGGTGAAAGAGAGAGACAATTTGACAGAAGGAACAGTCGTCATGATTATCGACCAGTCACTACCCCGAGCTATGTGGCCGGCTGGCCGCGTAAGCAAAGTGATCACCGGTGCCGACGGAAAGGTCAGAGCGGCCGAAGTGCTCGTCCAAGGGCGGATCTACACCCGACCCGTGGCGAGGCTAATAGAGTTGCCAAGGCTCCCCGATACCATTGATGATGACCATGACCCCATGACTTTGTGATCTGCCCTACCCTCACAACAGACATTGAGTAGTGGACAGTGCGGTTAATCTGTCTCTGCTTAGCTAATTAGGTGGGACTAATTAGGAGGCGGCTGTTACGAAGGATCAGATTAAACCGAATATATATATTTATTGATTGATATATATTGCATAATATTTGTATATCGTTTGATATCCCTTGTATATTCCTTGTACATATACACGGAATATCCCTTTAGCCTAGTACAGACCATAATATTTCATTCTCCTATTGGACAGCGGTCCACAGGCGCCATGGCCATACCTTCAATGTCGGGTTCAAAGTCACCGCCGGGGACATGCCTGGACATGAACGGTACTGCGCAAGGATATGAGACAGGAATAAAGCTGGTACTAGTTTATTCACCTAAGCGTATAAATACGGCGCAGGTGAATACAGAAGCACTTAGTCAGAAGTCTTAGTAACTAAAGTTGAAGCCTCACCCACGATACGACGTGCGGTGAAGTATGGCCTGTTTGGCCCCAAATAGAGCATTGAGACCGCGTGCGAATTAATAACTGAAGTGTCAGAGTTTAACGCTGTACCGTCGAGTTCGACCTATTCTATTAAGTCAGTAATAGTCTATTTGTGTATAGTGTATCGTGCGGCTAAAGTTCTACAGTGACCAGCATCACCAACGTTTCCTCGTATCAGCTAGAGTGCTTATCCAGGCTGGGCTGCTTACCATGGCGCTTTCACCCCAGGGGCCCTAGACGAGGACCGTGTGGATTATGTACACTGGATAACCTACCGACGACTGCATAGCCCTTTTCGGCTGGATTATATTTGCTTTTGGTCCTGTAATTAATGGAGCGGAGAATCGCCGACACCCACAAGTGTGTGGGATTTAACCTGTGAGGAGCCACGTCGAGTCTGCCTCTCAGAAGTCTGAGGCCGGCTAGCTTTCTTCCATGTGGAGCTACATGCTACGGAGAACAGCTGTATTCGTCTGTGGATCAAGATCTTATTGCACCGTCTCCTGTACTCGGAGTCTCCTTATCATCGTTGACCCAGACTCTACTACCGACAGATCCTCTACCCTTGCTGGCTTACAACCGGGGGGACCCTACCAGTATCTCCCGCTATATTACTAGTGTACCATAGATATAATTCCCTAAGATTCAGGTTGTATGATTATCTCCTGCGTAATATGAGAATGGACATTCGTTATTGATTTGCCTACGCACATTCCTTTGCCTTATAAGCGCATCCAAAGTGAAGTAAAGTAAAGTATATTATGTACCTTTTGCTGCTAATAAATACTTAAATACAGCTTTGTGTGGAACCGAGTCATTGTGGGGAAGTGTTCATCATTAGATACCTGTGTACTGTATGGCCAGTAGGAATGTACATAAGACGGTAGTGGTTTAATGATACCATACTTATCAATACAGTCAGGGAATTGTACCCCTCAGTTACAGCGTGGTTTATTCATTCACATGTTAAACAGCAGTTCTAGAGTTCTCCTCTCACTGAGAGGCTGGTGGAAAAGAGGTAGAGGGGGAGGAGACATCTTTATATACTCGCCACCTGGTGGTATCTTGAGTGGCTCCGCCTAGAGCGCCCTCTAATGGAAACAGTAATATATACAGTTAGACAGTTACTAGCAATCCTACATAGAACCTCTAACTTTAACACTCCCACTTAGGGTTGTTTTAGCACACTGGATAACTTCTCCGAAAACATTTTACAAAGAAAATAATACAATCCAAAACATCAAAAGAGTATGGCAGTCAATATTTACACGTTAAACATGACCTCTGCAAATCTCTTCAATTTCAATTTGGAACAGGTTTCCTCATAGTGTCTGCTACCATGTCGTCCGTTGGACAGTAAATCAGTGTCATTATTTCTTCTCTGATGACAGATCTGATGAGATGATATTTTATATCGACATGTTTACATCTATGTCGGCACACTGGGTTCCTAGCAATCACAATGGTTCCCTGGTTGCCCTCATAAATAACAGTCTTCATATATACATAGGTGTCCATCACTTCGAGCAGTTGTTCTAGATAAACACATTTCTGCATTGTCATAGCTAGAAACATACACTAGGCTTCACAAGTTGATATTACACTGTGGGCTTTAAGCCCTAAACCCTCCCTGCCCTTTCTGAAACACAGCTGTTCGTCTGCTGTACCTTTGGGATAACGAAAAACATGTTTTTGACGTAGTTCAATGCTTCTCTGTGGGGTCAGCAAAATGCTGTGACAATTTTTACTCACTACAAAACATAGGTCAGGGCGAGTACAGGTTGTCAAACAACTGAGGCTACCCACAGCTTCTCTATACATCTCTTACATTAGTCAAAACATCTCAGGATCTTTTCCACATAATTAAATCATTTAGAACATGGTAAGTCATCCACCTCTGTATTTAAACATAGGATCCATTTCTGTATTTAAACATGGAATGCACTCAGGTATTTAAACCTGGATTCTACTCCTCCCATATTTAAACCTGGAGTATCCTCCTCCTGCATTTAAGCAGTGTAGCCACCCTCCTTCAGTATTTAAACATGGCGTACCCTCCTTCAGCATTTAAGCAATTAACTACGAACCATACTTTGTACTTGTCGTGGCCTTCAATACCCTCCTTGATTGATTACACCCATTTCCCTCCCACTGGCTGTCTGCCCTCTGGTAACTTGGTTAGAGTAAAGGTGTGGTTGTCCTCTAGGGACCTCATCTCCTCATCCCTTGCTCTCTCCCATTTACTTGGCCTCTTTAAAGGTCGGGGGTACCCCACTGACTACCCTGTAGCAGTAATCAACGGTGGTAAGTGTACTGTCATCCTCATCACTCCCTCTCCGGGCATAGTCTGTCAGATACTTTGGGGGTTTGTGTTCCCTTGAGGGATACCTCCCACTGCTTGGTGCACTTGACGTCACCCTCTGTCTGTGTCTCGCTCTCACATGTTGTCTTTGTGACAAACTTGACTAGCATGTGTTTCTGCACTCTCCCTTTACCGGGATGATGAACTAGGAAAGAGGGGCTTCCCTTGTCGTGCCCTACAAAGAGTCCTTTTTCACATCTGGACTCTGGCTTTCCCCTGTCCTGCAGGTACGCATAACACACTGATCCAAATCGGTGCATTCTAGCTAGATTACACTTCTTTCCTGTCAGTGCTGTATACGGGGTGGTGCCTGTGTGCTTATTAAAGCACCTGTTTCTGGTGTAAGCGGCTTCTTGCACAGCATAATGCCACCATAGGCTCTTAGGTAAGTTGCTGTCTACTAGCTTACACCTAGCCGTTTCGAAAAGGGTGCGCCATTTCCTCTCTGCTACTCCGTTACATGACGTCTTGTGTCTTATCTTGCACCTTCTTAACAGTGATTGGAACTCTCTGTTTGTGAACTCGGTTCCGTTGTCGGACCTCAAGCATCTTACGTTACCATAAGGGGCTACGTCTGCCAGGAATTTCTCCGTGGCCTGGAGTGTGTCACTCTTTGCTTTGAGAAAGTAAACAAACACTGCTCCTGTGCACACATCTGTAAAAGACTGTACATATCTAAAGCCTCCTATGGACTCGTTGCTTACTAGACCGGCTAGATCCGTGTTAACTAGCGCAAGTGGTACCTTTACTTTTTCTGTGGGATTTCTGTTTCTCGATTGAGTAAACTTCCCCGTTTTGCACACTACACATTTTTTGTCAGGTCTACGCTTTTCACCTTCAATGTGCATGCCTTCTGTCACTGCTTGCAGTTTCAGTAAATCCTCGTAATTACAATAATTACAAACCACGTGAACTTTGGAAATTACTCAATAATCAACTAGGATGCAGTAAAAAAACTTAAAACCAGATTCTCAAACATAAACATAAAAACGGACAACACGCTCATCACAGACAAGCTGGATGTAGCCAATTACTTAAACATTTTCTTCACAAACATAGCCACAACACTGGTAAACAAACTACCCTCCCACTCAGGGCTTTATGGGGTAGAACACATAGTAGCTTACTACAAAAACCTAGGGGTCCGCAAGGACGACTTCAAGCTGGAAATGGTAACAACAGATGAGGTACTCAATAAACTGAGCGCCCTCCAACCTAACAAGGCCACTGGCCATGACAACATCCCCTCCAAATTCCTCAGAGACTCAGCAGCCGCCATCACCCCAATCATCACACACATAATAAACCTCTCCATAAAACAGGGACACGTCCCCAAGGACTTCAAAATTGCGAGGGTGACCCCTCTGCACAAAAAGGGCAGCAAATTAGACCCAGGCAACTACCGCCCTGTTTCTATTCTCACCTCCATCTCGAAAGTCATGGAAAAAATAGTCTACGAACAGGTCGAAAAGTACCTAGCGGAAAAAAATCTAATCTACGAATTCCAATCTGGCTTCAGAACATCCCACTCCACTGACACATGCCTTCTCTATTTGAATGACCACATCAAACAAGAGGTGGACGCAGGCAAATACTGCGGCATGGTCATGCTGGACCTACAAAAGGCCTTTGACACGGTCAATCACTCCATTCTGATTGACAAGCTAAAAGCAATTGGGTTTGATAGTCTATCAGTGAGCTGGATGCAATCCTACCTTGAGGGGAGGGAACAGATGGTGGAGGTAAACTGTACCCTATCCCCCCCCTCACAGTGAGCTGTGGTGTTCCACAAGGAATCATACTAGGACCGCTACTGTTCCTAATTTATGCAAATGACATGTCGTCAGCTTGTGACTGCAACTTGTTCCTGTTTGCGGACGACTCAGCCCTGCTGGTCTCTGACAAGAACAAGTTACAGGTTGAAAAAACCCTCAGCTCGGAACTAGGCAGAATCTGCATATGGCTCGCTGATAACAAACTATCATTACACATGGGCAAAACAGAGTCCATTCTCTTCGGTTCAAATAACAAACTCAGCAAGACCGACGGCTTCTCAGTTACAGTGGGTGACAATATTGTCACAAGGAAAGATGAAATTACCTACCTGGGTTCCATCCTAGAGGCTAATCTCTCCTGTGACAAAATGGCATCCAATGTAATAAAAAAAGTCAACCAACGAACTCGATTCTTATACCGGATCTCCTCTCTGGTAAACAAGAATACCCTGAAGACTCTGGCAGGAGCACTCATTCAAGGGTACTACGACTATGCTTGCACCTCATGGTACCAAAGCACCTCAAAGGCGCTAAAAACAAAATTACAAACATCTCAAAACAAACTGGTCAGACTACTGCTTGACCTTACTCCTAGAACCCACCTCACCCCTGCCCACTTTGACAACCTAGGATGGCTTAGAGTAGACGACAGAGTACAGCAACTTGCAATGGGCCTGGTCTACAAGATACACTACACGACCAAGGTACCCATGTACATGTCGAAATACTTCCCAAAGGTCAGTGAATACCACGATCACAACACCAGAGGGAGCTCCACAAATCATGTTAAACCCAGATTTGGCTCAAATAAGGGACTAAACACGTTTCGCAATTATGCCACATCAATGTGGAACGCCCTACCCAAAGCTGTAAAGGAATGTGGATCACTACCCACTTTCAAAACCTCTCTCAAGGGACACCTACGGGAGACTGCAATTCAACACTGGCCCCTGTAAATATCCTAACCCAACCCCCTCCAATGTACAGTCATTTACCTAGTATGGTTTTGTCAATAGTCCAATGTACAATTTTGTTTGTTTGTACAGTGTCTCCTCCCCCCCCCCTCAATGTACAGTTTTGCTTGTTTATACAGTGTGCCCCCCCCCCCCCCCCCCAACCACCTCCAATGTAAATTACCCAGTATGGTTGTCAATATCCTAATGTACCCAACCCCCCCCCCCACCCAACCTCCTCCAATGTACAGTTTCTACGTCAAATGTATATACTCCCTTTTCTTGACTCCTTCTGTATCACAAACAGTACTGTATTTGCAAATCTGGTATGTCATAAATGTATAGATGTAGCAGTACTGACTATCTGTATGTCATGTATGTCATATATGTCCTGATGAATTGAAAATGGGGGACCCTGATGTAAACAAGACGAAAGTCTTTCTCTGGTCTGCATCCCCTTAACAATTGTGTGTATTGAGCTGTACTGTATTGTACCCATTCTGCAATCTGTTAATAAAGTTTTCAATCAATCAATCACCCATAATCTCGTGCCATTTCTGAATATCGTGACTGACTGTCACGCTACACATATCATTATTATCATTACACTTGTCGTTGTCATTACACTCTGTTTGCAGATAATACATTCTCTGGTACATCTTTATGTCAAACCGTGTACCGTCAGGCTCTACAAGAACATTTTTACCTTTATCGAAGAATACCTTGGCACCGCTTGCAGTAGCAGCTATTACAGAGAATAGTCCTTGTGCAAACGATGGTACGTAGAGAGCTTTCTTTAACGTCACTGTACGCCGGCGCCCCCCACTGTCCGTGAGGCATACCTGTGCGTCTCCTCTCTCTTGCGCCAACCCGTAGGTGCGCTTCCCGTCTGCCAACTCCATGCTGTGCCTCTCCGGGTGGAAAGTGTTGTCAAAGTTCTTGAACTGACTCCTGTCGTTGTTGACATGGGACGACGCACCTGTGTCCACGATCAGTCCCTTCTTCTGGGCCTGCTGCAGCTGCGCCGGCCTGGCGATACACGCTGTCCGCGCCCCGAAAGCGAAGTCTTCTTGTCCCGTTATTCTCCGGGCGTCGTCTCGATCCGTCTCACGTCGACCGTCGCCGCCATCGTGTCCGCTGCCGCCATCTTGTCCACAGCCGCCATCTTGTCCGTAGCCGCCGTCTCGTCCATGCGCGCATCGCACGCTCTGGTCGTGTTTCTTCATGCACGCTGTGTGCCCCGTGGATTTGCAGAAGCTACACAAGACCGTCTTTGTGCAGTCGCCTCTCCGATGGCCTTTCTCTCTGCATCGCCAACACGCCAGCTCCGCCGTGGTCCTGGTCCTCTCCCTTGGCGTCGCTCCCTCAGCACCCTCTCTCCCGCCTCCGCGGCGGCTGGGTGGGTATCTTCTGAGGCCTCGAAGTTTCTTAACTTGGCCTTGAACTGTCCCAGCGTCATGTCCGCTGAACCGTGTGTTACCAGGAGTGTGAACGGTTTGTACAGCTCCGGTAGTCCTCTCATCACCATCGACTTCGGCTCAGCTTCTTCCCCCAGGCCATCAGAGCCTCGAACACTGAACTCTCCACACACAAGCACACATGAGCACACACACGACACGCATGCTGTACACGCTCGCACACTAGCAGCCACTTTAACATGAGCAAGCACACACTCATGCTGCACACGCCCACACTTATGGCCACTAAGGAAAGGTCACTTTAAAAATAGTATAGTAACAGTAACAGTGTATTGCACTACCAAAGGACCTAGCATGTCCTCCATGCTCTGTAAATAACTTATGTACAAATACCGATATGCCCTACTATGTTACCTGTTTATTGCACAATGTTGTTTTATTGGATTCTATTATATGTTGTTACTACTGTATTGCACATTGTTGCGGGCAAGACCACCCGCATTTCATTGTATACTTGTATGCCGTGACAAATAAAACTCTTGACTTGACTTGACTCTTGGCCATCATTAGCCCATCGCTTGGTGCTTCTCCTGCACTCTTCAATGCCGCCATGGACTGCTCAGCTCTGATGACGTATTCGGTCACCGTCTCGGTGTGCCCCTTCCTCAGTCCCGTCAGTGTTATGTAGAGGGCCACGACTCGGGGTTTTCCTCGCCCGATGTAATGCTCTCTCAACACCCCCAGGCTTTCTCTGCCTTTGTCTTTAGTGTTGCGGAATATCAGCCCCAAGCTTGTGTCGTCGAGCAGTGGCGCTAACTCACAGTACGCGTCTGCGTTACGCTGGTCGTCCAGGGCTTGCTCTTCCGCCGTCAGTGGTCCCGTGGGGGCTGTCAAAATCGTCGCCTTCAGTCCCGCACCGTGCATGCAGCATAACATGCGCTCTTCCCAGAGCTCGTAGTCCTCTGCTTTTCCATTGAATGAGGGCCATTTGCCCCTTCCCTTGGTCGCCATCCTCTTAGTTGATGGTAGGCGTAGCTTTAGCTCTTGTTGGCCTAGCGTCTAGCCACGCGGTGCTCCCGGTGCTAACCTAGCCTATACTTTAGCTAAGCTTGCTCCCCTTATTATTTCGCCCCAGCGTGATCTGGGCCCATAACCTGTTGACAGAATCTGGCTATGGGGCGACAATAATGTGGTCAAGAGGCATGGTTTCTATCTTTAGCCTTTGGCGTGGTTTATTCATTCACATGTTAAACAGCAGTTCTAGAGTTCTCCTCTCACTGAGAGGCTGGTGGAAAAGAGGTAGAGGGGGAGGAGACATCTCTTTATATACTCACCACCTGGTGGTATCATGAGTGGCTCCGCCTAGAGCACCCTCTAATGGAAACAGTTATATATGCAGTTAGACAGTTACTAGCAATCCTACATAGAACCTCTAACTTTAACACAGTGAAAGGGTTAAGCTTCTGTAGTGCCGCAGTGAAAGGGTTAACCCTTTGTCGTGTGGTAGTGAAAGGGTTAACCTTCCATAGTGTCGCAGTGAAAGGGTTAACCTTATGTAGTGTCACAGTGAAAGGGTTAACTATTTTGTCGTGTGGCAGTGAAAGTGTTAATATAACCCCCTGGCGCCATCTGAACTCAAAGTGTCATCGTCCACTGTTGACTCAGCCCTCCGGTGTCCTTCCCCGTCGCCCTCCTCCCATCCTACTCCTCTCGTTGGCGTTTACATGACCAGGCAACATTTACTCTGCAGTCAGGCTACTGGAGAGACATGTCTCACACTGTCACAGCTCTCTCTCTCTCTCTCTCTCTCTCTCTCTCTCTCTCTCTCTCTCTCTCTCTCTCTCTCTCTCTCTCTCTCTCTCTCTCGCTCTCTCTCTCTGTCTCTCTCCCTCTCTATCTCTTTTTCTCTCTCCTTCCTCTCTTCTCTCTCTCTTTTCTCTCCCTCTCTCTCTATCTCTCTCGCTCTCTTTCTCTTTCCGTTGAGTGATTCATCTGTGCTAGCATCAGCAGCTCTCTGCTCATTCAAGTTCTCAGAGTCCCTAGTCATCAAATCACCACGCCTCCTCTGAAAGTGAAGGAGGTCCTAATCACAACTCATCAGGGTGTGCCTGAGGGGTCTGCGTTTAGCGGTGTGGATGTGGATGCATCATCTTTAGGTGTGCGTGCGTGCGAAAGCAAACAGAGAGATATTGCGTCTTCAACGTCTGCACGTCTGTCAGTTTGAGTGTGTTTGTGAGCAAGATATCCCATCCTCGACGTCCGTGCGTGTGTGTCAGTGGAGGTTTCTCTATGACAACACGTGAAACACAAATTCACTCATAATTCATAATTATTATTCATTTACATATATATATACATTTATTTTATTTATATATATATAAAAAATTAATTTTTTTAATTATTATTATTTAATATTTTTTTATTAGAAAAGTTTTCCTCTGTAAAAAAAATGCCAGTGAATTTTTTCTTTTTAAAAAATGGCCAAAATTGACAGCTCTGAGCAGGCCTGCACTGCAGTAATGACTGCAGTAATTATTCGTGAAGAAAACTTCACAGGTGTGACCCAATGTTATATAAATAATAAATAACAGCCAATCGAAATAGGCTATTAATTTCGTCTAAGCACGGTCTGTGCAGTTAAACTCTTGCCTTTGAATGGAGGATTGAATGATTGACAGCCCTTGCCATCCAATACATGGAGGTTGAATATGATTGGCAGCCTTGCAAATCCAATCAGAGATTGCTGCATTGCAAAGTCAAAACGGGTCCATCTGCAGGGTAGGTTTAGCTCTGGCCAATCTCAAGTTTCTCAAGTTTCTTTATTAGTTGTCATACAGAAGTACAGAATACTTTTATACAAAATGTAACAGAAATAAGCATTTTGTATAAAAGTATTCTGTACTTCTGTATGACAACTAATAAAGAAACTTGAGAAACTTGAGATTGGCCAGAGCTAAACCTAATCTCCGACCCTGCAGATGGACCCATTTTGACTGTTTGAAAGAGCAAGGAAGTAGTTTAGTTGTTGTTTAGTAGAAGTAAGCTGTACAGCTATAACAAGTAAAGTCAGGCTAAATTAAACTTTGCGCCAACATTAGGACCGAAGTATAAACCAGCAACTGAGCAACATGAAGAAGTGGATTTATGCATCTGGATCAGAAAAAACATTGTGGATGAAAAAGTAAGTAGGCTAGTGTTTGTAAAAGCTTGTATGCTAACAGTAGCTACCCAGTTTAGCCTACATCACAATGATAATCACCAAGCTAACTTACTGTACACACTGTAGGGCTGGGCAATTAATCAAAACAGAATCGCGATATCGATTCATAGACCTATGCAATCTCATTTCTAAGTTATGACTATTTTTTTTTATTAAATTTTTTTTTTTTTTTCTTTTATCTGGGTTGAACATGATTTGTGGAACTCCCTCTGGTGTTGTGGTCGTGGTATTCACTGACCCCTGGGAAGTATTTCGACATGCACATGGGTATCTTAGTGGTGTAGTGTATCTTGTAGACCAGGCAAGTTGCTGTACTCTGTCGTCTACTCTAAGCCATCCTAGGTTGTCAAAGTGGGCAGGGGTGAGGTGGGTTTTAGGAGTAAGGTCAAGCAGTAGTCTGACCAGTTTGTTTTGTGATGTTTGTAATCTTGTTTTTAGTGCCTTTGAGGTGCTTTGGTACCATGAGGTGCAAGCATAGTCGTAGTACCCTTGAATGAGTGTTCCTGTTAGAGTCTTCAAGGTATTCTTGTTTACCAGAGAGGAGATCCGGTACAAGAATCTAGTTCGTTGGTTGACTTAGTTTTATTACATTGCATCCCATTTTGTCACAGGAATGATTTGCCTCTATAGGATGGAACCCATGTAGGGAATTTCATCTTTCCTTTTAAGATAAGATAAGATATTCCTTTATTGATCCCCTTGGGGAAATTCAGGCATCATAGCAGCATGGGGGAAGGGGGGGGGTACAGGTAGTGAAAACAACACAAGCTGTGTAAACAAATAGGTCAATATAATTTACTATCTAACTAACTGAAATATATTTTCACAGTGTCACATAAGGTGCAGTATGCATAAGGTAGTGTTATAATTTACTATCTAACTAACTGAAATATACATTATTCATTATTCACAGTATCACAGTATCCACATAAGGTGCAGTATGCCTAAGGTAGTGTAAGTTGTCCTCCTTGGGTTCCTATAAGTCCCAGGTCGATGTCTGGCAGCAGTTGCTGCCCACTGTTGTGGAGCCTGATGGCCACTGGTATGAAGGACTGTCCGAGGCGGTTAGTTGAGTGTCGGGGGGGTATGAGTCTGTGGCTTCCTTGTCACCTTCACCTAATATGTTTTGATCTGGTCAGGTGCGCTGTCACCTAAAATGTTTTGATCTGATCAGGTGCGCTGTCACCTAAAATGTTTTGATCTGGTCAGGTGCGCTGTCACCTAAAATGTTTTGATCTGATCAGGTGCGCTGTCACCTAATATGTTTTGATCTGGTCAGGTGGGCTGTCACCTAATATGATTTCATCTGGTCAGGTGCGCTGTCACCTAATGTGATTTCATCTGGTCAGGTGCGCTGTCACCTAATGTTAATATGTTTTCATCTGTGTCCACTGACCACTGACACACAGTGGGGGATGTTTTAAAAATATAATTTAATATATAATATAATATAATAATTTGTGCTTCACCTAAAAATTTGGTCAGCAGCCTCCACTGGTGTGTGTAGATCCCGTCCTCGACGTCCGTGCGTGTGTGTAGATCCCGTCCTCGACGTCCGTGCGTGTGTGTAGATCCCGTCCTCGACGTCCGTGCGTGTGTGTGTACGGGGGGCTTGAACACTTAAAGCCCAACCTCCAGGTTAAACCCTACTGATCAATTATGGGTAGTTTACATCATTGGTATATAATTTCATTATTTATTTTTTTCCATTTGACACCGGAAATGCCACTCTGAAAGAGTTAAAAAGGTCCACGCACGAATAACATGCACGCGCGAATCAAAAAAGCTTATCAAACGCCGACGTCACTACAGGTGCATATTAATGAGCCGAATCTAAAAGCTAGCACGGCTGTGACGTCACTTCAGGAAATGCCTTGCCCGTCCGGGTCATAGTACTAGTTCAATGGTGGCCCACTCGGTGCATCACAGTTAGCCTATATAGCTCCGCCGTCCCTGCTGCCTACAGTCGGGACCACTACACTGACGTTAGCCTATGGTTCTCTCCTCTTTGTGTGCCCCCGTCCTCGCGGGTGTCCTGCGGAAGAGCTTGTGGACGCGACAACAGTGGCGGCCGTTGTTAGCTCATAGCTATCGTGTACAACTAGCCTTTACGGGCTCGAGCACCCTACAGGCTGCCACCATTGTCGCCGTTGTCGCGTCCATGGCCCCCCGGCAGGGTACCCGTGGGGACGGGGTGTACAGAGAGGAGAGAACCATTTTGGGTCGGCCGTTCATGCCGGCCAGCGAGCCGGATGTCGGGATATTTTGTTAGCACAATAGCTACCAAGCTAAGCTATGTTAGCTACTAACGTTATAAACACAATATGTGTACAACGACACAATGATTTACATTATTACAAATATGGTAACGTGGTTGTGGCTTTAGAGATGGGTGGCTATAATCATGGAGCAATAGTGTTAGGTGAAACAGATACATTTTCATTCGGCTAGTAGTAGCAAGCATATATCAGTGCCTGCCACTAGCTGTGTGTGACTCTCAGCGCCCCCTGGTGAGCCCCCTGGTGCCCTGCACCTGTTGTGACGATCATTTCGATTACACACGCACGTTATGAACCATTGATTAAAATATGCACGTGCGTGGTGATTGTGTTGGGCAGACAAAATGTTTGATAAAAACGCTAAAACTGGGTCAATTTCAATACTTTTTTTCCCCATTCTTCATGAAAGTCACTGTTGGCCTAGTCCACATTGTTTATTGAACAAAAATACAACGTGAAGGTTGACCTTTAAGGTAACCTTCTTGCGTTCAGCGCCCCACGTGACCACGCCTAGCACGCCAGAGCGGAGAGCGGCAGAGGCGCGCAGGTTGCCGCGGCATTATGCATACGCAGTCCCCCCTGTTTTAACATCGATGGTTAGCTCAACTCGTTCCTCAGCTTGCTGTGGAGCCTGCAGTCCAGTTGGTGACAAGTTCGAATCACTTCAATTTTTATTTTTTTTTGGTTTACGTTTAATTAATTTATCGCCTCTCTATATAAACGTAACTAGCGTCTGTCTTTCTTTTGCCGGTTAAGTTTAGGCATTCTTTCGGAGTTGGTTAAGGTTATGGTTAAGTTTAGGCATTCTTTCGGAGTTGGTTAAGGTTAGAGTTTGTCTTAGAGCATGGCAATAGAATGCCTGTCTTTCTTTCGCCGGTTAAGTTTAGGCATTCTTTCGGAATTGGTTAAGGTTAGGGTTAAGTTTAGGCATTCTTTCGGAGTTGGTTAAGGTTAGAGTTTGTCGCAGAGCATGGCAATAGAATGCATGTCTTTCTTTCGCCGGAGCAGCAGCCTATTTCCGCTCTGCCGCGGTCACATGGGCGTCGTGGCCAATCAGAGAAACGCTGAACGCAAGTAGGTTATCTTAAGTGTTCACGCGTACGGGGGCCATCACTCTTTCCGCGTCAGGCTCAGCCCTTCACTCCTCCTCTCTTTTTTTTCAAAACTTTGTTTATTGAAGTTTTTCGTTGCAATATGAGATGAGCACAAGGTCAAACTGTACACATATATGCCAGACGTATTGCACATATGTACATATAAGTAGTCAAAATATAGGTCTGTTGAATGTAGACAATATACATATTGCACAAAGCTACGTATAATTAGTCAAAATATAGGTCTGTTGAATATAAACAATATACCTATTGCACAAAGCTATGTATAAATAGACAAAATATAGGTCTGTTGAATGTAAATAATATACATATTGTACAAAGCTACGTATAAATAGTCAAAGTATAGGTCTGTTGAATATATAGATATCACTCCTCTCTGCAGAGCAGAACGGACGCTCTCCGACTCTCGCTGACCCTGGGAGGGGAATCTGAGTTCCTGCTGGACATTGATTTGCATCCTCGCTCTCATTAGATTAGATTGGATTAGATTGTACTTTATTGTCATTATATTTCCATACAACGAGATTTGGGACTCAAACTTAAGGTGCAGTAATAAAATCACACAAGTAATAAAAGAGAAACATAAGATACTATACAGAAACATTAAATACTATACAATAAGACAATGTTACAATCCTGTACAATATACAAAATAACAACAATATACAGAATAACAATACACAAATAACAATCACAGTGTCAGACGGTAGTGGGTGGGTATTGCACTGGATATTGCACAGTGTGGGAGGAGGGGGAAAGGTGAATTATTAGGGCATGTTAGGGTTCATGGTGGTGATGGCTCTGGGGAAGAAACTGTCTCTGAGCCTGTTTGTTCTGGCTCTGATGCACCTGTAACGCCTGCCCGATGGCAACAGGTCGAACAGATGGAAGCCAGGGTGTCAGCTGTCCATACAGTAAGCCCCTGTTAAATCAGATGTCAATGACAGCTGCCTTTATTGCCGCCCATTCACACACACACACACACACACACACACACACACACACACACACACACACACACACACACACACACACACACACACACACACACACACACAAAGTGCACACACACACACAGAAGTGCGCACACACGCAGAGAGAATCAATTGTTAATCATATTCTGCTATCCTTCTCTGTGTTTGATTTAGGGTGTGTAGTGTAATTTGTCCCTACTGTAAGATCCTGATCAAACTGGCCAGTATCACGTCTTCATCTGTTTTGGCTCTCCATCCAATTCCTCTGCGTTGTGTCATTTTAATGGTCCTGACGTCTCTTCCACACTGGCTGATAAGATCCTTATCTCCCCCGTTAGTGCAATCCATAAACCATACTAATTCTCCACCTCCGTAAGAATTCGACACTTCGACACCGTGAAATACCTTATGAGGAAAAGCGTTGTTTTATTGCTATAAACAGAACCTCATAATCAGATGTTATCAGATGTTATCAAATTGTATCGTCCTTGAAGAGTCTATTCTAATGATCTTTCGGTGTGTTCGTCTATCGTCCTTTTGTTATTCAGTCCAATAGTGTTCAGGCCTGGTCTTTAGCCTAACCCTCCTCGCGTTAGCCGGAGCTAATGATGATGTGGCATTCTCCCCCCCGCCCCCCTCCTCTCTGTGATGAGAGGAGAGAGTGTCTCCTGCGTGATCTCAGTCCTACTCGCTCTTGGTCAGATTCTAGTCTGCCTTACACCCGGAAACACCGTTCGACTTATAGATCCTCGCCGTAGCAACGATAGCCCACCCCTTTCTGGTTGTCATGTGCCGCGTTGTCATGACAACTGCGTTAATAACCTTTCACACCATTAAACGTTTCATTAAGATGAACCTCTCTCCCTCCTGCTCTGGGAGACACTCGCTCTTATCTCAGATGTTCTTATAAGGAATGTCAACAAACATTCTCTCGCTGGCAGTGTGCCTCACAACAATCACCCTGCTCTACTGAACCACTGTCTCCTGCTTCCACCGTCCGCATGCACTTCGACCTCTCTGACCCGGCACCGTTTTAGCTGTGGTCACTCCCCCCAATCTATACATCACATACATTGAAAAAGCACCCCAAATCCTTCACTACGCTAACTGCTTGTACTCTGTCTTTCAGTATTTATAGAGGGGACAGTTAGTTAATTAACCCACCAACTGGCTTCGCTTGTCTCCAGCAGCGCCCACAATAGAATGGAGCGATGGCGGGTCATGAATGATAAAAATTACAAAGGCAATTGTGTTTGCGACAAGTGGTTTGTCAATGTGTCTTACAGAGACATTGTAACATTACCCTACCCCCCTCCCCCTACCTCTGGCTGCACCTGATTGAATTAGCTGACTTCTTCCTTGTCCTTGTACTTACATTTAGTCATTTAGCTGACACACTACAAGTTTTGTACGACAAGTCAGCAGGAAGGGCACAACTCTATCAGCTGAGTAACAATGTTCATCAAAGTGTTCAATCTTGAGTGCTACAGTGTCGAGTGTATGTTAGTATATTAGGAAGAGTGCATGACAGCAGAGGACAGTAAGAAGGTTAGTATTTATTTTATAATTTTTTTATATTGATTGAAAGATTGGTCGGGTTTTGGCTGTCCTAACTGTGTTGGGAAGTTCGTTCCACCATTGTGGAGCTTGGATAGGAGTGGGTCTGAGGTGGCCAGAGGATGTAGAGCGGAGGGGTCTTGAGGGTGTGTAGTTAGAGACCATTGACCGGAGGTAGATGGGAGGAGTTCCCTTTGCCACGCGATATGCCAGGTTGAGGGCCTTGAAGCGGATTTGTGCTGCGATGGGGAGCCAGTGCAGGTCCCTGAGAAGTGGGGTAACATGGGCTGACTTTTACCTACATTGTACTGTAGGCTACTTTTATTTTGAGCCTCTTATTCTTAAAAGGGTATGTTCCGAATTGTGGACCCCTAGCTCCTGCTTCCTACTCATCAATGATGTTGTCGAATGGTAGTCCTTTCTCAGCACAACCCATGCAGTGCTTCACATGGGACATGGCAAGTTGGGAGGGGATACATGCATACATACATGGGATAACATGTTGGAACCGCCAAAGCTTTTAAGATGATAAAGTCATAAATAAATATATTTTTAGGGGGAAAAGCAATAGTTTTATTCCGCACCTTTCTAAAAGCTCTGTGGATGTATTTATCTTAATTTGTATTATTATTATTATTATTATTATTATTATTTGTTTTAATTTTTTTTATCATTAGCATACATAAACATTTTAAATTCAAATTTGGATGTTTTTATTTGTAAATTGAAATGTGTTATAGTTATTTACACATCAATGTGCTAGATCTCAAAAAAGTTAAACCCTTTCAAAGGCTTTTGATTTATAAATAATAAGTGTGTTTCTCTTAGTTCTTGACAAACTGAAAAGGTCATTGGAGGTCCAAAAACTGTTGGACAATTAAGGTTTGACCCCACTGCTAATAAATTATTACATCCAGAAGGTTATTGGAGGCCATTGTAACTGCGTATCGAGGTGTCCCTCAGTGATCTGTGTTTGGTTCCCTCAGGAAAGGAAGCGGAGGTGGTGACAGTTCATCCCCGGGCCATGTTCATCCCTGAGGAGGGATGGACCTTCCTAGCTGCAGGTAAGAGAACCGAATAGATAGCAAGTTTTATATCTTGTGTGGCAAGAAGAACTTTATATTGTGTGGTGGTTCAGTGAGTTGAACACCTCTTATTATTCATATCGGGGGTTCAAATCCAAATCACATACCTTCCCTTTCTCTTCCCAATCTTCCCTCTCAATCTCCGCTGTGCACTAAAGCGGTTGAGAATAATGATAGTGAAGTATCTCTCTTTTCTTCATTTATCTCTATCTAAGTTCATTGATCGTATAGTTTTCTATATCACCCTTCTCCTGCATTGGTTAGGTAGTTCTCAGATGTTCGGTTCAAGTAAGGAGAGACTGCTGACAAAGTGGTCAAAATAACTGCGGTGTTTATTAATAAAACCACAGCTTTAGGAATCAAAACAAGTACATCGTCTCTTTGGTATATCTAATTGTCTCTTTCAGGTTGTCCATGGCAACACAAATCTTCTCTTAGTGGTTTGCTGGTCGTCAGGGCAACCTTGCTTTCGGGTCCTCTGCGGTTTGGGAGCGCTTGTTTCGTCTACCCTCGGTGGAGTCTGGCTCCCCTGCTGCGAGGCGATCGTTTTCTGTCATCTGGTGTCAATGGCTCTCTGTGTCACTGGTTCGGCTCTCCAGTAGCCGGCTTGGCGAGTCTCCCTCTGTCGGTGGAGGTTTTCAGCGCTCCAGCTGCGAGGCGATCTCTGTCATCGTCTGTCTCCATGGCTCTGTGTCTCCATGCTCCAGGTCCCTTCTCGCTGTGTCTCAGGCTCGGCTCTCCAGGGATCCTCTCTTGTCTCCTCGCTCCCGTCACCGGGTGTGTGTGTGTCTCTGTCCGTCGCCATCAGCCCTTTTTATCAGAGCGAGAGAGAGAGAGAGAGAGAGAGAGGGGGAGGGGGAGAGAGAGAGTCCCTGCCTGCCTATATTTGGCCATATTCCTTGTAGCCGGCTTGTCTTGTTGTCTCTTGTGACAAGTTACACATTTTCTGCTGACACAACCGTTTCACCATAGAACCTTGCCGGGCTGTTTAATCATTGATTAGTTTAATGCGTGCCATCTCTTCATGCTTCTTGTGACAACAGTTTTCATAGTCTATGGGGAGACAGACTGGCTCTTGATGCATAGATAATAAAACATGAGCTATTTCCATCTACAAACTCTTTACCATTCTGTAATTGCATTTTAGAATACTAAGATAATTCTTTATTGTCTAGCCAGTGACTCACTGTCTTGTCTTCAGTTGGGTCCACTTTTTACTTTATTTGATTGAACTATTTATCTTACTGTTTGTTTTTCCTATTCTAAAGTAATCTGTAATCTAGGTTGTAGCTCTATTTTGATCACTAAGTATTTTGTTCAGTATTAACATTAATTTACAAACAATGTCTTTGTATTTGGTTCACTTATTGTCAACTTTTCATGCCTGCCAAACCTATTTATCTAAGGTGATTTGGTATGACAGCTCACTTTTAACATAATGGTCCTTGCTTTACATATGTGTTGCAATGTTTTCTAAGGCCATCTAACTAATCTCTCTGACAAAGCCATTAGTTTTCTCTATATCCTTAAGGTCTAAAAACCGTCTAGTCTAACTATTAGAGTTAATGTGTAATTGGTGGCATTCTACTGTGTAAGGGGAGATTTCCAAATAGTCTGTGTCACCTTTCTGACCTCTGGGTCTTCGTCAGCAGCTGCCGTATCGTAACCTGAAATTCCTTACTTAGGGTAAATATGACCTTTTTGATCTTAACTGTTTATTCTGAGTTTGGTTCCTGTTTCAACGATAATGATCTCCTCCTTTATCTCTTACCACTTACTTTAAACAAACCTCGCTTCCTGCCAGCTGGCCGGGTGAGGGGCCACTGTCTCTCAACCTCTTTAGCCTGGGGCCACAGAGATAACTTCACATGGTGTTCAAATCACCCTGTCTTTCAAATCAACTTCTCTGTTTTATCATTTGGTACATTTATAGTTGCTTTATTCATGTTTTCATTTAGAAATATACGACAATAGATTCAAGATTCAAGAGGTTTATTCATCACATACATACATACACAAGACATAATAGTGAAATGAAGGTGGCCACTCAATGGCGTTTTATCTGAAGTAAATACATTTCCACTTCATCAAGTGTCAAGTGTTTATTATATACAGAATACAATGCAATGCACTTGTGTGTCTTAGATTAGAATATACAGAATACATTATAATGCAATGCAAAAATAAGATAAGATATTCCTTTATTGATCCCCTTTGTGAAATTCAGGCATCATAGCAGCATGGGAAAGGGGGGGGGGTACAGGTAGTGTCAGAATACCTGTCGGACGACTACACCATGGTACACAGGTAAATTCATCACAAACAGCTGAGTATGGGTTATATATTGTATTCTGTCAAAAATGTTGTAGTTGTAGTTGTCGTTGTAGTTGTTAGGGTCAAATCGTAATTTATGTCGTTTCTGCTAATTTCTATATTGCATATATATAATTATACAATATAGAAATTAGCAAATAACGACAACCACCTATTGTTTATGATTTATGAAATGCAGTAAAGGTTCTATGGATATTTTGGTAAATGGCTGCTTTTTATATAGATATTTTGATTTCCGTTGGATATGCCTATATCTCACAAGAGGAGTGGTTCGATGTTTGTACTGAAGCACATAAGGTGACTAATTCTAATTCCTGGAGAGAATATAAATGGAAGGTCATTAGTAGGTTTTTCAAGACCCCCTTATTGACTGCTAAAGCAGGTACGACTCCCACAAGCAAATGCTGGAGGGGATGCGTGTAGCTTATTCCCAGCGGAAGAGTGCGTCGCGTGCTTCCGCGTTTTCTCTGATTGGCCATGACGCCCATGTGACCACGGCAGCGCGAGAGAGCTGCAGCGCGGAAATAGGCTGTCTATTGCCTCGCGCTACAGTGCGGAAATAGGCTGTCTATTGCCATTCTCTAAGACAAACTCTAACCTTAACCAGCTCCTTAACAGCGCCTAAACTTAACCCTTCTAACCATAACCAACTCCGAAACAATGCCTAACCTTAACCTTAACCATGCCTAACTTTAACCTTAACCATAACCAACTCCGAAAGAATATTGCCATTCTCTAAGACAAACTCTAACCTTAACCAGCTCCTTAACAGCGCCTAAACTTAACCCTTCTAACCTTAACCAACTCCGAAACAATGCCTAACCTTAACCTTAACCTTAATGCCTAAACTTAACCGGCGAAAGAATGCACGTTAAAAAAATAAAAAATAAATTGAAGGGATTCGAACTTGTCACCAACGGACCGCAGGACCGCAGCGCTGCCAGTTGAGCTAAGCGTAGAATGAAAATCATCTGGGATTACGGCTACATAATGCCGCAAGCTCTGCCGCAAGCTCTGCCGCTCCGCTCCGCGAGTGTCGCAGCCAATCAGGGAAAACGCGGAAGCACTCGGCAGCACTCTTCCTCTGGGAATAAGCAATAAGCGGAGGGCGTGTGGTGAACAAATAGGTAACCATACACACATTTTCTGGACATGCCCAAAACTATTTCACTTCTGGGAGGATGTATTCAGGGATGTAAAAAAAGTATTCGACATGGACATTCCACAAGATTTTAAAACTGCCATCCTCGGAGTCATACCAGAGGGCATTGAGGAAAGGAAGAGTGTGTATATTCTTCAAATACTGTTAACTGCTGCCAAGAAAATGATCACAATTAATTGGTTAAAACCCAGTCCCCCAACACATAACCAATGGCTAAACAAAGTTAAAGAAATTCAGGACATGGAGAGGATGACTCATCTGATCAGGTTGCAAGGTGAACAGTTCGATAGAAAGTGGGCTTGTAGGGAGCTCCAGTAGCTCACCGCGTATCTCGGCGCTATTTCGGCGTCGGGGACAACCGTGCGCATCACGGATCTGGGGTGCACGAGCTCGACTCCCGGACTCGCCGTATTTTCTCAGAGTGTCTTCCCCTGATCTATATCCCATTCAACCTGTTTCTGTCGGTCATGCTTGACCAGAAAAAGCGATAAACGCTAAAAAAGTAAAAAAAAAAAAAAAAAAGTGGGCTTGTATAGAGCGAATAGAGCTATAAAGGCAATGTATTACTTATTTTCATCTTATTATTTTCATCTCACTCCCCATTTTGTCATTTTATTTTTAAAATGGTTTGAACCACACATGTAGTATATTTTGGTTTACCTGTTTTTTTTTGTTTATTTATCTTTATTTTTATTTTAACACTATGATCGCCGTGGACGAGTTAAGACGTCATTCCTAGCCATGCTCATTCTGCCGAAGACGCCGTAACTCGTCTTTGATGTCAATATTTCAAAAATCTGTGACCGAAATCATATTTTCCCTCCGGAGCCCTGAGACACACTGCAAAGCTCCACTCAACTCTCTAGCGGTTCAAGAGCGCCATCTGGTGGCCGATCGGCAGATCGCCAACCGGAAATGACCCTTTGAACCGGTAGTGCTCATCCATATGTGGTCCGGGCACTCGCTATCGTTAGATAGACTCCGTCTTGACACAGTGAACATCGATCGGTGCAAATAACTCGAAAAAACAACATGATTTGGACGTATATACTATTATACAACCTGGAAATGGATTGGGCATTTCTCCATCCCATAATAGAAAAAATTCTGTTCCACGCTCATCTGCCAGCGGCGCGAGGAAGCCACGGTAAGATTCAGCGTTATATTCTAACGTGTTCCATATAAACTGCTATGATGAACATATGACCCACTCTGGATGAATCATCTAACGCTGCCCACGGAATTATAAGCGATCCCCCGCCCATCCGGTCATCATCAGATGATATGTAGTAACTCCTAGAAGCACATCCAGTTGACATTTTTTATCTCGCACAGATTCCTACCAAACTGTATTTGATCATCAATATAATGCATTTAGGGCTATAAATCACGTTCTGAAGAAAGCTGCAGAAAACGATAAAAACATACTTATACTTTAGACCATATTTTAGTATGAATATGTGAATGAAAAAGTTTAACGTTGCTACACCCTGAACAATACATATAGGACATTGAATGGGCCATAATAATGGCAATTTAGCAATAGAATTTAAAAAGTTATAGCCCTGCAAAGAAGGGGAACTTCTCCATAGACAAATAGAGATGGCGAGGGATGGTAAATTATGAATTTAACCCATGGCGATCAAAGTGATAATATAATTTTTTTTGTATTTTATTTTTTTATTATTTTTTAAACATAACATCAAATTAGACACACAAGCATTAACAGTAAACATCCAATGAAATCACCATTTGAATCATTATAAATGTAGTATACGAGATATATACCTAATACTTGCTATCTAATACCCTACTGTACATACATATGCTCCTGCTCGCTCACCCCCCCCAGACCCCCACTTGGATAATCCATCCATTTTCATTCGTTTCTAACCAGGCACTACAATTCATATGCTAGCTTTTATTCTCTCCACCACTTCTAACCAGATTGCAATGTTGGTTTCACTGACACCTAAAATTCTTGCTGTGGAAATTTCTAGATAAATCACATCGAGATAGGTAAGAACCCATACCTTCCGGCAAATTTTTTTCGGTTGAAACCATCGTGATGCTATCAGCTTTTTAGCAGCTGTGAGACCAGATAAAACTAGTCTCTTTAGCTGTATAGGGGCTGCAAACTGAAAAACATCATTCAACAGCAATACAGAGGGGTGTACAGGTATGTTCAGAAATAAGAATTCTGATAATTGCTGGGACACTTCTTTCCAGAATATCTTAACCGGTGGGCAATCCCAATACATGTGCATAAATGTACCCTCATCCCCATTTGTACATAAGGAACATCTGGAGTCTTGTTTAAGTCCCATTCTGTTCAATCTTATAGGAGTCAGGTATGTCCTATGAATATAATTAAGATTAATTTGTTGATGGTCCGGGTTACGTGACGCAATTCGAACGTTTGCCCAGACTTCTTGCCAATCAAAATCTATTTCCAAGTCTGGTATATCCCTCCTCCAGACTGAGTCTAGGGGGAGGATTCCATACGAGGACGTTAGTAAGTGATGATAAAAATCAGATACGAAGCCTCTCGATGTCTCTCTTTCATAGAATAATTTGTGATCTGTGGTGCTCAATTGGTATCCTTAATGGGACTCCATGAGCCTTCAAACAATCCAATAACTGTGCGTAAAAATAATATGTGGAACTGGTGAGGTTAAATTTTTTATGTATATCTTGATAGCTACAAAAACCCCGTTTGTTGAAAACATCTCCCAATGTGTGTATGCCCTGCTTTTCCCATTTGGGGTATCTTATAGGTCGTTTTCCAATGAGGAGTGCATTGTTATTGAATAGGGGAGTATGACTATGCCATTTATGTTGGTTAGAATATTTTTTTTGTGTTTCACGCCATATCCGGATCACATGTGTAATAAGGGGGCCAAATTTCAATTCGCATTGCTTAATTGATAATATGGTGTATACTATGTCCTGCAGTCTATGTGGTGCTACTATATTTTCTTCTAAGTTTCTCCAGGATACAGATGCTTGGGAATCAAACCAGGTTGTCAGTGGTCTTAAAGAGTACGCTTTAAAATAGTGGTAAAAGTCTGGAAATGCCAAACCTCCGTCGGCTTTGTTTCTCTGTGCGGTGGATCTTTTTATTCGTGGAGGTTTGTTATTCCAAATAAATGTATATGCGGTGGAGTGTAATTTTTTCCAGTAACCATCAGGAGGGGGTAACGGTAACATTGAGCTAATGAAGTTGATTCTAGGTAAAACATCCATCTTAACTATTGATACTCGTGCCTGTACTGAGTTTTTAAGTTTGGACCACCTGTCAAAGTCGTATTTGATCTTATCTTGGAATTTTATGTAATTGTATTTCACCGTTTGGCATCTAGCACATGTAATAACCGTCTTATATTATCCGTGATCAAGCGGCCTCTTATGAAGCCAGTCTGATCGGGATGAACTAAAGACGTCATATGCTTTTGAAGTCTGATGGCTAATACCTTGGAATACAGCTTGATATCGGTTCCGAGGAGGCTCAAGGGTCTATAACTACCGCAATCGGTGGGGTCTTTGTCTTTTTTAAGGAGGACTGTTAATATTATTATAATTTTTTTATTTTTATTTCTGTTAATGTATTTATTTATTTTTGCGCCTTTTCCCCAAGCATAGCTGTCTCTTGATGACACGGTACAGACAGGATGTTGGTTGAGAACTAGTTGTAAGGTATATCTGCATATCTGTACTGTCTTGATTTTGTGCTGAATAGAAGGGATATGTGAACGGGAAGAAGGACGCAATCTTAACTGCATGCATTTACATGCTTTTGAGAATGGTCAGTGATGGAGGATGAAGGGTTGGATTTGTAATGCAGTGATGGTGTCATGTACAGAGGTCTAACGACCATACAGGATAGTAACTGGGCAGGTGGTACATGGGCAGAAACAACCCCCTCAGTAGAAAATGCTTTTCAAAACAGTCCCGGGTAGGCAGATAGTAAACAAAAGACGTTTTCAAATGGTAAATTGTATTTATTAGGTGTGGGGCTTCCAACCCACGGCCTGTTCCCCAAGGGGGAAAAGCGGATGTTATTAGGGGATTTCAACCCTAGATCACACAAAGGGAAAAAGGTAAGGGGAGAACAAACAAGGTAGATATAAATGGACAAACAGACAACACTAGGGATTAAATGATAAGGCCAATAATATAGACATGCTCCCCCATGAATGTGTCAATTAACACAGAGGCCAATCTATATATATATCGCTATATGTTACCTGGTAGCAACGCTAGCACAGATACCTACCAGTGTGAACAGGACGAACACACAGTATCATACAGTTATGGAGACAAGGCCAAATACACTACAACAAGGGCAAATGAAACACAGTTCCACCACAGTGGCAACCACAGGCAACCTCCACCAGCCAGTGACACAATGAGGCGCCCCGACGTGTGTGTGCTGTCAGCTACTTGTGCACCCGTCCCTCTTGATGTGATTGCCATCAGCTGTCCCTCATTAGGCAATCAGCACCCTTCAGTATAGGGACGGGCAGCACCTGACAGGAAGAGAAGAAGAGATATCATTAGCTCTCATGTTCACACACACACACACATACAAACGATACTAATCTGATGTTCACATGGTCTCCCAAATACAGTAATAATGATAATGACCAACCCACGTACGTCACACCTCCCCCCATAAGAGCGAACCCGCAGGGTTAGCAAAACATTATCACTTATTATCAACCAACATCCGATTAGCACCAACAGAACAAAAATAAATAGAAATCACACTCCATATAGGCCACATGCCCCTATTTTGGGCCCACACGGTCAACCACCACCTCACCCAATACCAGACGCATCAGCCGTCGGACGTGGCTGGCACATTCCTCATACCGAGGCCATGACGGTATACTGTAGTCAACCATACGCGAATTGCTCAATGGTGTTCGCACTCTCAACATCAACCCTGTGCGTCCTGTAAGGCACATTAGAACACAATACAGCATGTGAAACAACAGTCCTGTCACATCTCAACTCCGACGAGACGCGAGCAGGACTTTTCATTAGCCTATTCACATGACACCAGCGTGTCCTCCTCCGCCGCCCGAGCGTATGCAACATATACTTAGTGGCAGAGACCTTTCCTCTTACCACATAAGGTCCTGAGAACCGGGCAGTGAGCACCGTACTAGGCGTGGGCAGCACAATAAACACCTCATCCCCCGCCTCAAAATGCTGCGTCACCGCCAACTTGCAAAACTCACCACAGACAGAGTCACCCAACGCTAGACCTTGGTCTCGCTTCCGCTCCTGTGCCCTAGGGACAGCACAAATAGAAGGGACATTGGGGTGATTATTAATCAATGCATCACACAATAAGTTAGTAAATGGAGCGTCTCCAACCTCCAACACAGGGACGACCTTACCCCCACAGCGATATCATTCCCCATGACGAAATCCACGCCCTTTACGGGAAAACATGGGCGAACCGCGACCGGAAAGCAACCTGTGATCAGTGCAGACTGTACATGCACCTTATGCAACGGCACGCGCACACACCCCATGTCAATACCTCTCACCAATCCGCTCGACCGACAGGAGTCCACATCCAATGGTAATACATCAGCCAGGATGAACGATTGAGAGGCTCCTGTATCACGGAGTATTCTCACCCGTTGGTAGTCCCCAACTTTACCCGACAGGGACACACAACCATCAAACAAAAAGGGCTCAAAAGAGCTATGCTGGTCAGGACATGACACCGTACCAATCAACCCCACCCCTTTCGGTTCCTGGGCTGACTCCCTGGTCTCCTGTCGATCCCTTAGCGCATGACAGTCCTTCACAAAATGCCCTTCTTTTTTACCATAATGACACACCTTTTCAGACGGCGGTGAGCGTGGTCGGAATGCTCGCTCGTCACCCAAGGCATTTCGAGACGGCGGTGAGCGAGGTCGGAATGGTCGCTCGTCACCTCCGCGATACGGCGACCCCTACGGAGAAAACGCGCCCCCTCCTACATACACACCATTTCGTACAGAAACATTTTTGTGGATCATTGCTAACTCGTCACACAAAACTGCAGCTTCCTGGAGGGTAGAAACCTTTCGCTCCTCTAAATGTATAATCATGTGTTCGGGCACACATTTTTTAAATTGTTCAATGAGGATTAACTTGCTCAAAGCCTCGACCCCATCCACCTTACATGCTTCACACCAACGAGTGAACATCGTCCGTTGTTCATGGGAAAATGCCACATGTGTTTGCGAGGGAGCTTTACTTAGTGCCCTAAACCGTTGCCTATACGCTTCCGGCACCAGTTCATATACGCGCAAGACAGCACCCTTCACTTTCTCATATACCATGCTGTCCTCCTTCGATAATAACTGGCATGCGTCCTGAGCCCTACCCGTGAGCTTATATTGCAATAATAGTGCCCACTGGTCCTTCGGCCAATGCGAAGCCCACGCTATCCGCTCAAAATTAGAAAAATATGTTTCCACCTCAGACTCTCGAAAAACAGGAACCATAGAAATATGCTGCCCAATATTAAAAATGCCCTGGTAACCTTCAGATGAGGGAGAAGAAGAGCCACCACTCTCCAACTCCATCCTCCTTATTGTAATCTGGAGCTCTCTATCCTTCTCCTCTTTCTCCCCCTGGAGCACTCTATCTCTGTCTCTCTCCTCCTTCCTCTCTTCTCTGTCTCTCTCCTCTTTCCTCTCCTGTCTGTCTCTCTCCTCTTTTCTCTCCTGTCTGTCTCTCTCTTCCCTTCTCTCTTCCTTGTCACGCATAGCAGCTCTTTCCTCTGAAACAGAAGCACGTCCTGAGTGTACAGAATTATCACTGTCAATCTCCTCAGCCTTGGCACCGCTACCCCTCCGTTCCTGTATAGCACCACCTGTTCCCTCACTGGACTCACCAGACGCCTCGTCATGCGTGACGTCCTCCGAGTCATTTCCCCCGGCTACGGGCGAACTTAATATCTCCCTATCAACCAACCCAGCGAGCACAATTGCTTTCACCTCCTCTTTACTTTTTGAACTTTGGACCGTAATGCCATAATGCTTGGCGCCCCCACACAATTCAGCTTTCGTGCAGTCATCAATCTGATCCCTCGTAGGATCCGCCACAAACAAATCCAAAGTAAAAGCCGCCCCAGCCATAGTCCCTACAGAATATGACTACACCACAAATAACCTACGCAAAATAACACAATAATAATAACGAATCACAGGTGACAAGAAAATACCCCCTCACCTACTCCACAATATCCGTGCGTAACACATTTAATCATTACATTCCGTAGTATACAATTCAACCACTCTGATTTACTGCCCACATCTACCATCTATGAAAACAATAAATGCTGGTCTAACCACCTAACTAGGATCACCTACGTCACTCTAGCATACCCCAGCTAAACTACTCCCCTGCCGGGATGAGGCTACACATATCTTCAGTCGCTTACCGATTTCATTGCGCACTCCACCGGAATTACGACGCGTGCCCCCCACCCGCTAACCAAGTAGGCGATTCCCCTGTTACCTATGTGGCAGAAAAAACAGATTAGTTCAAGAGTATCACATACAACAATGGTTTACATCAATCAAACTGTGTAGCACGGACAATGGAACCACACTAACTTACCAATTAGAAAACGCTATCTTATCTCACCTGACATGCTTCAATCGACAAGTCACCCCGTTATTTTACCAACAAGGAACCATACAATTGCGCAAACTAACGAGCCCCCATGTCATGTACAGAGGTCTAACGACCATACAGGATAGTAACTGGGCAGGTGGTACATGAGCAGAAACAACCCCCTCAGTAGAAAATGCTTTTCAAAACAGTCCCGGGTAGGCAGATAGTAAACAAAAGACGTTTTCAAATGGTAAATTGTATTTATTAGGTGTGGGGCTTCCAACCCACGGCCTGTTCCCCAAGAATATAGAAAGCGCTCTGCGGAAATCATGAAATATCGCTAAATCAGCCCTCTTAACACATTCGGGGCCATTGGGATGAGTCTAATTAATCTGAAGAGGACCGGGGAATGTAAACAAACGTGGGGCTGTTTGTAGAGCTAAATCTATACTTTATAGTATTGCTATCTGTCCATTCTCATTGTCAATTGAGTCCATAAACCGTCCCTTCAAAATGGCTTAAAGAAAAAAAATCATCAATAGGTTCTCATTTTATAGCGCCGTGAATATAAGCATTATAGCGGATTTGGTCTAGTATATTTCCTGGAAGCCGAGATACAGGGCTAATAGCTAATAACGTTAAATCCAATGGCATTTCGGTTATAGATACGCTCCAGTTAAAACTCAAACTGCATATGATCGGTACGATCCTCACGCATGTATGCATGAAAGGGGGGGGCGGGGGACGTCGTTTCTGATTATCGATTACCAATAACCGCGTTAGCCTCATTAGCCACATAGGCCGAACGCCTGGTTGGCTATCAAAACAAGGCCCGGTCGCGTGAACACTTTAGGCAACCAACATGCCCTTCCGCGTTGCTCTGAATTGCTCTGATTGGCCGAGCGCGTGCATGCGCATGAGCCGCGACGCGCTCCTCAGAGGCAGGAATACTAAGCTCCCCCTTAAGCTCCAGCAGAGAGGAGAGAGGCTGAAAACACGCAGTTCTTGCCCGACTGATGGGAGCCGAATCCCGGATCCGATTTTTCTGATGAATACCCCCAAAACATGGAGGTCCCGAACGCATGGAAGTATTGTTTGTGCCGTAACGAATCATTAAAAAATATATACCGTTAACTGGAATATGTTGTGCCTTTACACATATGTTGGATTATGTAATTGGTTTGTCATGACAAACTAATAAAAAATAGCGATTTACCCGGTGGCTACAACAACACACAGTGACTACATGCATAATTGTTTACAATGAACGTGGGGCTAATCTAAAGGACTGGACACGGACGCGTTAAACTAACCTAAAGTTAGTTGTTCACCAACAATCTACAGACACAAACAAACACAGAACTGGACTGTTATATTAAATTAATTGATTGCTGTTTAATGCGTCCGTGTCCAGTCCTTTAGATTAGCCCCACCGTTCATTGTAAACAATTATGCATGTAGTCACTGTGTTTTATTAGTTTGTCATGACAAACCAATTACATAATCCAACATATGTGTAAAGGCACAACATATTCCAGTTAACGGTATATATTTTTTAATGATTCGTTACGGCGCAATCAATACTTCCATGCGTTCGGGACCTCCATGTTTTGGGGGTATTCATCAGAAAAATTGGATCCGGGATTCGGCTCCCATCAGTCGGGCAAGAACTGCGGGTTTTCAGCCTCTCTCCTCTCTCCTGGAGCTTAAGGGGGAGCCGCGCTCGGCCAATCAGAGAAACGCGGAAGGCGCTCGGCCAATCAGAGAAACGCGGAAGGGCATGTTGGTTGCCGAAAGTGTTCACGTGGCCCGGTCGGGATGTACTTTACGTGAAAAAGATCTTACCGTGGTCCGGTGGGATCGCCCCGAGCATTTCCCCGTTATCGATCGCCATCTGGTAGATCGATATGTCCATTGGCTGATGATAAATCCCCTTATTGCATGGTGAAATCTGCGATGCAAAACGTAATCCAAGCTACTATGCTACACATCCAGAATCCTGCTACTGGAAACTCCAAAAAAAATTCAAAAATAATTGTCCACCGTTCGGCAACAGGGAACACACTGCATTATCGCGATAGCGCCCCTAAGAGGATCTGGCCGGTATTGCACCTTCTCGAATTCATAGAGTAGGGTATATCTGCAGTGCCGCTCGGCAACCTTGAATAGGTTATTAAAATGGAATAAAAGCAATAACAACTTGCCACGGATTTATCCGTGCCTCTGTCCACAACGGGTGGAATCGAAACACGGAGATATACGTCCTTGGGCGCCATTGTGTTAAGGCCGGCACTCAAGGGGGTAATTACGGCACCCCCTGGTGGCTCTGAAAGTGTTAATGTCTCTTCCAAGACTCTGTTTGTTCCTATAGCTATGCCTTTAGACAACAATGATTTAATAACTGATTGTATTTGTAAATAAGATAAAAATTCTGTGTCTTTCAGCCCAAACTGTGTTTTAAGTTCATTAAAATGTATCATATTTCCACTTTTGATCACTTGCCCCACCTGTGTTATATTATGTTGTTGCCATACATTATTTTTAAGGGTTTTACCTCCTGCAGTGAGCAACAGGTTTTTCCATAATGGACATGATGGTAAGGAATATCCACTAAAGGTCAGGCGTTTATGTAAGAGTTTCACTATTTCACATGAAAATTCTAAAAGCGGATTGTCCAGTCTGGGAGTGATTTTTGGGTTATAACACAACATTGAAAGAGATAGATCTTTGTTATGTTCTTCTATAATTTGTTCTTCAAGCCATTCCCAGCTGCCAATCTGTCTCACACTATTGTAAGCCCACTGCAAGGGGTATCTTGAGTTATATGCTATGTAATACTGGTGGATATCTGGTAGTCCTATTCCTCCACTACTTCTTGGTTTTATGAGTTTTTTATGGCTGATTCTAGGTTTTCTGTTGTTCCATAGGAATTATTTCTTTGAACCAACTAGGAGGGAACTTTAGCGGTATAGAGGACATCAAAAAAGCTAGCCTTGTTAACAAATTCATTTTTATAATATCAGATCTGCCCCATAGGGATAAAGGCAAGACTGTCCATCTTTTGATGTCCTCCTTTATATTCTTTAAAAGGTCCGATGTATTTACCTCAACCATTTTTTCAATGGGAGATCGGATTTAAATTCCCAGGTATTTAATTCCCTTTGGCTTCCAATTGAAAGGAGCAGAACCCAGATGTGATTGAAAAGTTAGGTTGTTACGTGGAATAGCTTCACTTTTACTATAATTCACTTTATAGCCCGAAAAATTTCCAAATGTATCTATAAGCTTTAGCACTTGAGACATGGAATGGCTAGGATTTGTTAGTGTTAATAATATGTCATCAGCAAACAGGCTGGCCTTATACTCACAACTACCAATACGAATACCACTGATTTCCTTATGAGCACGTGCACATGCAAGTGGTTCGAGGGAAAGAATAAAAATTTGTGGTGAAACCGGACATCCTTGGCGGGTAGATCGATAGAGATGGAATGGATCAGACCTTATACCATTTGTTCTGACTGACGTAACCGGTTCATGGTAAAGTGCCTTTATCCAGTTCATGAGAACCGGACCAAATCCGTATTTAGGAAGTACATAAAACAGATATTTCCACTCCACTCGATCAAAGGCTTTCTCAGCATCCAGTGATATTGCCATCGCTGGATGCTGGGAGGCCCCCGCCCTTGACATAACATGCATTAGCCTCCTCATGTTATTTGAAGCTAGACGACCCTGTACAAAGCCAGCCTGATCAATATGAATCAATGAGGCTATAACATTTTCCAATCGCCCTGCAAGGACCTTCGCAAACAGCTTATAATCATTATTTTAAATACTCAAAGGTCTGAAATTACACATTTGCAAGTGATCCTTGCCAGGTTTTGGAATCAATGAAATAGTAGCTTGCCGCATGGTTAGCGGCATGGATTGATTGGCCACTATATCATTAGCAATATTAGAAGTGGTGTAAGAGTGACTTGGAAACACTAAAGAAATTCACTTGTATAGCCATCATCACCCGGCGTTTTACCGGTTGAGAGGGATTTGATAGCTGATTTAATTTAATTTTCCAGGATAGGTGCATCCAATGATTCCCTTTCTTCTTCAGAGAGGGTTGGGAGATTTATATCTCTGAAAATGTTTTCCATTTCCTCTTCACTCGTACAACATTCTGATTTATACAGTGTGCTATAACATTTAGTGAATGCTTGATTGATTTGAAGTTGATCACAAATCAAAGAGCCATCTTCATCATATATGCCAGAGATTGATTGACGATTTTCTTGCTGCTTCAGTCTGAGAGCAAGCATTTTACCAGCCTTATCGCCAGATTCATAATATTTTCGACGCAACTGAAAGAGGGCAAATGCATTTTCCTCATGTAGAATTGCTTGTAATTCTGTTTTTATAACCAACACTGCATTTTTTAGTTCTAAATTGTCAGGGTCCAACATATGACTAGATTCCAAGGACTTAAGTTCAGTAATCAGACCATGTTTCCTTGCCATTTTTTCCTTTTTCTTAGCTGTTGAGTAGTTTATAATCCAGCCCCTACAGGTTGCCTTATAAGCCTCCCATACAGTCTGCACTGACTGGACTGATGTAAGATTAATACTAATGTACTCCTGTGTTTTCTCCTCAATCATAGACACAAAAACTTGATCTTTCAATAAGGAGTTATTAAATCTCCATTGTTTGGTTTTATTGTTAATTACAGCAGGAGTAAAAAGGACTGACAGGGGCGCATGGTCTGATAAAAGTATGTTGTGAATTTTGCAATCAATTATGAGCTTGGGAGTAATAAGTATATTCACGTGTGTCAGGGTTGACAACACGCCAAATATCGGTTAATGCAAGTGAGTTTTGCATTTCTTTAAGTGCACTTGACAATGCTCCGTCTAGTGGGAGGAGGCGCCCAGACCTATCAATCGAGGCATTGCTAACCAAATTTAGGTCCCCACCCATCAGAATGGGATAATCTGCAAATTCTGCCAGCACCAGATTCAGCTTTGACAAAAAAGTATTCTGTCCCGTATTAGGGACATATACATTTACTAAAGTAAATTTTTCATTTTGTAAAATACCTGACAAAATTATATATCTACCATCTTTATCAACTATTTGTTTTGAAAGTTTAAATGATATTTTCTTTGAAATCAGGATGCTTACCCCTCTAGAGGCTCCACTGCCTGGTGCTGAGAAAACTTGACCTACCCATCTTTGTTTCAATTGACCTGATTCTATTTCATTTAGATGGGTCTCCTGGAGCATTGCCAAATCACATGATAGGGATTTCAAATATGTAATAATTTTATATCTTTTCGTTTTGTTTGAAATACCTTTCACATTCCAGCTAATCAAATTTATATTATTAGGTCCCATTATTTTTATCAAGCAACTTTACAGCTTCCTCCTTGTAAACTCTGCAACAACATGGATAGACAAAGACATAAAAAGTACAAGACATACACATACTGTACATAAAATAAGCCATTAGGCAAAGGAAAAACAGTAAACAAAACAGATATAGACTTAATGTCCATCCCTTGTCCGCGAGCAGAGCAGGCGCGGCCGTGCTACATCCTACACAGTTCCGTTCTCAAAGTTCAATCAGCTTGCGCGATTTAAAAATATGCGATTGCGGGCACCAGCGTTATGTTTATAAGGGAGAGAGTGTGATTTGTTCATTTTGCACTTGTTCATTGTGTAACATAAAAAATATCTCAATTCCATCAGTCCCAGTAAAGCATAATGAATGAAGGTATAGAAGGGGGGGGGGGACAGGGGGGCTTACAGTGACGCTGGTTCAGTTCTGCCTCTGGTCCTCTCACTCATGTCAACCAAAGATCCTGGGTAATCGTTTCTTCAAATCTTCAACAGCCTCCAATGCGTTGTTGTATATATATTTCACCTCATCAATGGTGATGATAAGCCTCGCTGGGTAAAGTATACCATAGCGCGGGGACGTTTCTCTGCGGAGTTTCCCTCTGATGTCATCATATTCTGCGCGCTTTCTTTTAATCTCCGTTGGTAGATCCTGGAAGACTCTCAGTGGTTGTCCTTGCCAGGATAGTTGCCTTTTCTCCGCCACGGCCTGGAGGATCTTCTGTCTGTCGCTCCATCTCCGTATGCGCACCAGATACGGCCTCGGTGGCGGGGACATAGGCTACGGTGCTGTCTTTCAATTTCTGGTGTTGGCTCGTCTTCTTTACCATCCAGAATATATTTTAATATGTCGCCCATCATCTTGTCTGGGTTGCCTGTCTCCAGTCCTTCTGCCAGGCCAACAAAGATCAGATTATTTCTCCGATTTTGTGCTTCCAAGTTACTAAACTTTGTGTGTAGCGTGTTCAGTTCTTTGGCTTGGACTTGCAGGGTTTTACTATTGGCTGCACACTGGTCTTCTAGATCTCAGATTCTTTTTTCTGCATTAGAGACTCTGTTCAGAATAGCCTGTCTCTTTTTTTAAGTCTTTCATTGAATTGCCAAGTTCATCCAGTCTTCGTTCAACCGATAATTTAAGGTCGCTCACCTCCGTTAGGAGTAGCTGCGCCCATGCAGGTGTATCCTCGGTTGACATAATTAGTTTGATTGCTGCACGCCGTTCACCTTTCTTTGTCTGGGTTTGGGTTTCTCGGCAAGAGCCAGAAATAGACATGCAGACAGGCAACTATGTTTGAACAAAATAATCCAGTTCTTCAGTTTAAATAGATGATCATTTAGAAGCAAAATACTATATTTTAAGGACAGAGCTGTGCAGAGTACTCGGCACGCCATTCCTCTCAGTCACGTGACGTCATCACACACCTGAAAATGCTTCTTTCTGTTACGCTCCAGAGACTGTGCTAGACAAAAATAGATAAGTATAAAATAAAATAAGTATAGCAAGTAAAAAATAGAAGTGACGTACGTAGACACAAGTGTTCAGTATGTACATATGTTCAATGCAGAGCAGAAGTAACTGAGTTACCATACAATATACTATACAATATATTAATATACAATATACTATATAGTGCAAAGCAGAAATGGGATGAGGTACAATTTAGGTACAATTTACAGGAAGGTGTAATGAGGTATGGGTTGTAGTGCACATTCTTTACCAATACATTTAAAGTGTGTTTAGGTGTTCTAAAGTGTGTAAAGTGGGTGCTGCAGTGAGTTGTTTGTTTAAAGTGAGTGTGTGCGTGTGGATGTGTGTGCTGTGAGTGCATTTGATGGTTGTTACATAGTGTTATTGTTCGTTGAGCATCCTGATGGCCTGGGGATAGAAGCTTCTTCTGAGTCTTTCTGTGCTTGCCATGAGACTCCGGTATCGCTTGCCTGACCGCAGCAGTTCAAAGAGGCAGTTGTTTGGGTGGCTGGAGTCTTTGATAATTCTCTTAGCCTTACCCATGCACCGCTTGTTGTAAATGTTCTGGAGAGTGGGAAGCCCCCCTCCAATTGTGCGTTCGGCTGAACGGGCCACTCTCTGTAGTCTGCTACGGTCTTGTGCGGTGCTATTCCCAAACCAGGAGGTGATATTGCCAGTCAGGATGCTCTCTATTGTGCATGAGTAGAAGTTCTTAAGGATCTTCTGACTGACTTGGAACTTCCTTAGGCGCTGGAGGAAGTAGAGGCGTTGCCGTGCCTTCTTCACAACACTGTCAATGTGTGTGGTCCATGTCAAGTCCTCGGATATGTGGACTCTGAGGTACTTGAAACTGTTCACTCTCTCAACCGGTGCCCCGTCGATGCTGAGGGGACTGTAGTCCCTGACCCCCAACCTCCTGAAGTCCACAATCATCTCTTTTGTTTTGCTATACTATAACTATACTATACAAAAACATCCAGTTATGTTTTCTTTCCTTTAAAGTGACCTTTTCTTATGTGTTTAAAGTGACCTGTGGTGTGTTTGTGTGTGAGAGAGTGCAGAATGTGTGGTGTGTGTGTGTTTATGTGTGCTTGTGTGTGTGTGTGTGTGTGGAGAGATCAGTGTTCAATGTTCTGATGGCCTGATAACCGACCTACAGTAGGTATAAATTCTGTCACATTCCCTCATAAGATATGTCAGTGAAGTGAGTGTTTGTGACCCCTGTGTGTGAGCATCCTTGTGTTCGCCCCAATGCACACTGTCATCGCTTCCAATCAAACATGAATATCAATGCGCTGGCCTGGAGAGCGCCTGTCACTAAAAGTCAACATTTGTTACCCGTTCATTTTAAATATCTGAATTTCGCAAGGCTCCAGCTGGCACCTTGAGGGTGTTTTTTGATGGATCACGGCGTGACGTCTGCCTCCCGCTTCAGTTCCGTGCTGCGAGGGTGCCAGACAGTGTCTGCCATCCCTAACGGTGTGCTGGGGGGCTTACATAACCAGAGAGATATCCACGAGTTATAGCACAGGGACACGAGAGGGATCCCAGCGCACACTGTGTGCTATGTGCACCCACACACACACAGAGAGAGAGAGAGAGAGAGAGAGAGAGAGAGAGAGAGAGAGAGAGAGAGAGAGAGAGAGAGAGAGAGAGAGAGAGAGAGAGAGAGAGAGAGAGAGAGAGAGAGAGAGAGAGAGAGAGAGAGAGAGAGAGAGAGAGAGAGAGAGAGAGAGAGAGAGAGAGAGAGAGAGAGAGAGAGAGAGACACATGGAAACAACCCCTTCTGGCATGTCCTCACCTAAACTCCCCTTGCACGTTGTCCTTTGATGTCCTTCCCAAATTGCTGTGCGTGTGCTTGTGAGTGTGAGTGTGTGTGTGAGTGTGTGTGTGCAGACCTTTTCCTGCATAGAGAATTTGAAGGTGGCCACTTTGGTGAATTCCCGGGGTGGCATTGGTATAAAAAAAGAAGAAGAAGAAAAAAGCCTGATGTCTGCAATCAGATTATCTCATCCTCCTCACAACCCAGCGAGAGGATTCGGGTTAAAGTAGGCAAAAGGCCTCTTTAACTGTATTGAAAGAAGTGATAAATGAATATGATGAACATCACTTGGATTGTTTTACATGTGACTTTCCATGCCTAAGCAAATATCCTCATTATACTCTATGTCAATGGAAGAAAATCACTCTGTTATCGTGCCCAGACCCTACTCTTAGTGCAGTGGTTATTTTCAGTTTATTTTGTATGTGTACCTTAGTGCAGTGGTTATTTTCAGTTTATTCTGTATGTGTACCTTAGTGCAGTGGTTATTTTCAGTTTATTTTGTATGTGTACCTTAGTGCAGTGGTTATTTTCAGTTTATGTTATATGTGTACCATAGTGCAGTGGTTATTTTCAGTTTATTCTGTATGTGTACCTTAGTGCAGTGGTTATTTTCAGTTTATTTTGTATGTGTACCTTAGTGCAGTGGTTATTTTCAGTTTATGTTATATGTGTACCTTAGTGCAGTGGTTATTTTCAGTTTATTTTGTACAGTATGTGTACCTTAGTGCAGTGGTTATTTTCAGTTTATTCTATATTTGTACCTTAGTGCAGTGGTTATTTTCAGTTTATTTTGTATGTGTACCTTAGTGCAGTGGTTATTTTCAGTTTATTCTGTATGTGTACCTTAGTCACAGTGCAGTGGTTATTTTCAGTTTATTCTGTATTTGTACCTTAGTGCAGTGGTTATTTTCAGTTTATGTTGTATATGTACCTTAGTGCAGTGGTTATTTTCAGTTTATGTTGTATATGTACCTTAGTACAGTGGTTATTTTCAGTTTATTACATGGCGTTTTAACATTCGCCAAAATGCTTGATTGTGATTGGTCAATAGCGCTCTGTTACCCCTAGCAGCGGTAAATTATTTCTCCGATAACTGACCGCTGCTATGGGCAACAAGCAATAATGACCGCTGTTATGGGCAACAGAGCGCTATTGACCAATCACAATCAAGCATTTTGATCGCAGTTACGAAAGCTATAACATACGGTTATCCTATAACCATAGTTATATGAGTAATAGCGAGCGCTCTGCGCTGCTTAATGGAACATATCCTATATCAGTCTAACTACTGAATACATTTCTCCACATGTACATGTACACACCCATCCGCCTGGCCACACCCCCATCCGCTCCTCTACATAAGCAGGGGTGTGGCCATACTAACAGCTCCTTCCCAAGTCTTTCACCACCGAAGGCGAAGACCACGGGGTCCTCAGTGAGTCCAGCGCAGAGCGCTCGCTATTACTCATATAACTATGGTTATAGGATAACCGTATGTTATATTACGTCATAGCTTACGCTCTGCGCTGCTTAGTGGAACACAGGAGCTGAGCAGAGCGGAAGCTCGACAAATGTACCCGCTGAGGCACCCCACAACCATCAGAACCGGGGAGGACCTGAGCCCCCGGACCCCCCTAGTGGAGGACGGGAGGGAATCGGATCCGACTGTGCAAAGAGGGTTTAGCAACTCAACGCACAGGGTGAGCAGACCCTGGGACTTACCTTCCCACAGAAGAACCCACGACTACACAGGCGCGCAACCCACATGCCACTAGGGAACGAACGGGAAGAAAAAAACTCCCGTTACAACCCCTAATATCACGGGGTCAAGGTCAAGAACCCAACCCCGTGGCAAGGCCGTAGCAGCGGAGCGCGAAGGAGGACCCAGCCCGAAAAAGGGGGCCTGGTGAGGCCAACGACGCCGCAGCATCGAGACCCCACCAGGCGGTCACTAGTGATACCACCCCCCACATCGCCAGCGTATCGGACAGGGCCCATCCAAGAGCAGGCCCTTCCCCCCTACAGCACGCCGCCCTGAAGCACTCAAGGGGCTACACCCCCACAGCGGGACCAGGCAGTGCACCGGGGAGACAACCCCCAAAGAGGTTGATCTCTCAATCCAGGCAACAGGTCAAAAGGACTCGACCTGAGCCTGGAGCACTGCGGACTAGACAGGCGCCAAAGGGGTCTGCTGAAAACAGCACCCCGGCGGAAGGGGCGTACGGTATGCTGTGCACCATGTCGCAGCCTCCACACAAAAAAACCCACCCTCTAGAGGGGCCGAGGCAGAGAAGGCTGTCACGATTGGCAGACGTCATGAAAGGTGCAGGGGCACACTCGCAGGCAGATGGGGTCAAGCCCGGCCTAACCCGAGAGTCGACTCCGCTACCAACACACCTGGAAACCAATCATCACCTAACAGGAGGTGGTTGTTCTTATAACCCCCCCCCCCCCCCCCCAAGAAAAAAACTCTAAAACACAACTGCGGGTATACACCGGCTATACAGCAGTACAAGTGTTTCAGTTCTCAAGAAGGGGTTAACCCAGGCCAACAGGTCGACGAGAACGAGTCCGGAGCTGGGCCCGGTGGACCGGGACGTATACAGGGATGCCAGAGGAGTACAAAACCCACCTCGACAGCCCCCTCCCAGCCCCGCCAAGCAGGAGAAGAGAGGGGCGGAAAAAAAGAATGGAGAAGGACCAGGCTCCTTCAGCACAGCGCAAGGTACAACACAAAACGGACCAAGCTATAGTGAAGGATAACACGCAGTGATATAACCACGAACACCTCCATAACATCAACCCCTGCAACGCCCGGGCCAACTCGGCATTTTCCCCCCGAAAAAGCACAAGTTCTTCAGGGTACCAGAACAGCAGATCTGCGCCCCGGCGGACAACGGGTTAACTGACCTGGTCCGGCGTGACCAGAACCAGTCCTGTGTCCTAATCACGCCACCATCCCCAGTCCTAAGAGGGGGGTAGGAATGCGTGTCGATCTAGAACATCACAGAGGGCGCCACCAAGACGGTCAGAACATAAAAGCACTGCGCCCGGTGGCCCACCCCAAAAGCGTGAGACCCCTCTGCCAATGCTCCGATCTATTAGAATAGAATAGATAGAATAGAAATACTTTTATTATCCCGTGGGAAATTTGACACTGCAAATCGCTCAACATTTAAACATTTAGACAGAACAGGTCACGAATTAGAATAATAAAACGAATCAAATCAAGTTGCCTAGGATAAGAGTAGAGTAAAATAGAATAAAAATGGAATAAAATATACAGTAAATAAATACAGTAAAAATATACTGAGGTCTACAGTAGGTGTAATATTGCACAGTGCTGTTTCAAACTAAGTCCAGGAAGATGCTAACTGCCACTCTGTGCTCAGTGATGCAGTGAGGCACAGTGATGCATTGTATAGTCTGATGGTGTTGGAATGAAGGACTTCCTGTGCCGTTCAGTGCTGCATTTGGGTAGTGTGAGCCTAGCACTGAACATGCTCCTCCTGTCAGCCAAGTCTGTGTATAGTGGGTGGGAGGGTTTTTTCCCTAATGGCCTGGAGCTTAGCAAGGCTCCTCCTCTCCGCCACCCTCGCTAGGGAGTCCAGCTCCACCCTAACCATGCTACTGGCCTTCCTGACCCGCTTATCCATCCGTCATCTCCCCCAGAGATGAACGAGAATTCATCGAGACTAACCTAGTACACTGGTTATTTTCAGTTTATTCTGTATGTGTACCTTAGTGCAGTGGTTATTTTCAGTTTATTCTGTATGTGTACCTTAGTGCAGTGGTTATTTTCAGTTTATTCTGTATGTGTACCTTAATGCAGTGGTTATTTTCAGCTTATTCTGTATGTGTACCTTCGTACAGTGGTTATTTTCAGTTTATTCTGTATGTGTACCTTAGTGCAGTGGTTATTTTCAGTTTATTCTGTATGTGTACCTTGGTGCAGTGGTTATTTTCAGTTTATTCTGTATGTGTACCTTAGTGCAGTGGTTATTTTCAGTTTATTTTGTATGTGTACCTTAGTGCAGTGGTTATTTTCAGTTTATGTTGTATGTGTACCTTAGTGCAGTGGTTATTTTCAGTTTATTCTGTATATGTACCTTAGTGCAGTGGTTATCTTCAGTTTATTCTGTATGTGTACCTTGGTGCAGTGGTTATTTTCAGTTTATTCTGTATGTGTACCTTAATGCAGTGGTTATTTTCAGCTTATTCTGTATGTGTACCTTCGTACAGTGGTTATTTTCAGTTTATTCTGTATGTGTACCTTAGTGCAGTGGTTATTTTCAGTTGATTCTGTATGTGTACCTTGGTGCAGTGGTTATTTTCAGTTTATTCTGTATGTGTACCTTAGTGCAGTGGTTATTTTCAGTTTATTCTGTATGTGTACCTTAGTGCAGTGGTTATTTTCAGTTTATTCTGTATGTGTACCTTAGTGCAATGGTTCTCAAAGTGGGGAATGGACAGGGGTCCTTGTGGGGGTCCCCAGCCAAATGATTAATAGTACAAGTTAGAACAATGACAGAATGTACAGTATAAGAATGACTATTCTGATCATAGGTTTTACTCTCTCCACCGTACGACATACATTATAGACAGTAATGGAATTCTGGACTACATCACATCTATCAACAAATATCTTCTCAGATGGAGGTCCCTGACGTGTTACATATCGATTTGGGGTTCCTTGACATGAAAAGGTTTGAGAACCAATGCCTTCGTGTGCCTGCATTCTCTGTTTGAGACACAACGAGGACAGAGGTAGACATCATCATCCCTTACCATCACCATCACTTTCTATTACACACACACACACACACACACACACACACACACACACACACACACACACACACACACACACACACACACACACACACACACACACACACACACTCACACACTCATAAACATTTATCTCTACAGGAAATCGAATATGAAATGGTGAATTGCTTCAAGTGGCAAAAGAACTATGGAGATAAGAACCAATCGTTTTGTATTACTATGTTTCTTTTATTAGCCTAGGTCTGGCTCTTATTTGATCATGCCTAGGGCATAGTCAAAACAAAACAAACCCGCTACTTGGCCTCCAGAGAATTCTATGTGTATAATAAATTAATATAATAATAAAATAATATATATATATAACAATCTCCTACAGTAGGGAATGCGTATCCTCTATCAGTGTTTCCCACAGGATTTTGTGAGACTGTGGTGGGTGAACCTCCGACCCTCTAGGGTGGTCCGGGGGCATGCCCCCCCGGAACTTTTTTTTGGTACATTTTAAAGTTAAATGCATCAATCTGGTGCACTTTGAGAGCAAAATAAAGATCTATGATGAACTATGTGCTCAAAACACAAAATCGACGGGGCGGTTAGGTGGCGTAGCAGAGATTGCGTTCGTCACCAACCCCGGAGCTGTGAGCTGGATTCGCCTGTTCACAGCTCCGGGGTTGTCACCAGCTTGGCTGGCCGTTCACACTAATACAATTGGCTGTATTAGAGGGTGGGAGAAGCTGGCGGGGTGGGTCCGGGTCGTTGTAAACAGCGACTCCTACAGTTCGGTCGGGGCGCCTGCTAAGCGCGGATAGGACCTGAGTGGGATAGTGTGATCCTTCCACACGCTACGCCCTCTCAGGGAGGATCCGCGCTGCCAGGTGAAAAGAAGCGGTTGATTGGCTGGACGTGTGTCGGAGGAAGCACGTGATAGCCTCCACTCTCCCAGATGATCTGACTGTGGGGGGTAAGTGCGCAGCGACCAGGAAGGGGATTGGGAATTGGCATACGACTAACATTGGGATGGGAGAAAATCGGAGGAAAATGAAAAAAAAATAAAATAAAAACACAAAATCGACTAGACTAGTGCTTCCCAATCCTCTCCTCGAAGCACCCCAGCCGTTCAATGTATTTGTTAAATTCCACCACCAGCACACCTGATTCAACTTAACTAGCCCTTTATTAGTTGAATCAGGTGTGCTGGTGGTGGAATTGAACAAATACATGGAACGGCTGGGGTGCCTCGAGGAGAGGTTTGGGAACCACTGGACTAGAGCGTACATTTGAGCCATCAAAGAAATGAAGCAAAAGTGGTTACCTGTGTTGAACTGGTTTATTTTTTAGAAAATAAAAAAATATACTGGATTACTATTACGACTACTACCACTGCCAATACTACTGATACATCCCTATTGGCAAACTTCATATTTAAAGCGGGCCGCCACAGTCTAGGTAATTAATGGGAAACACTGCTCTATGCATAATGTATATCTGAGTTCATCAGTTGGCCTCAGCTCCCATGAGGCTGTTCTTATCCTATATTCGCGTAGTTGGGGTCAGATCCATAGATCTACTGTATATATATATATATATATATATATATATATATATATATATATATATACACTAACACACAGTAAAGGTCAACTGTCCTCAGTTGTTGGTCAATGACCATTTCCAGGAAGCCCCACTCAGCCAAACACAGCCCACCAGGGACAGTTCTAAGTGCTGGTCTAAGTTCAGCTCTCAAGCGCTGCATCCATAACTTTCATAGGCTACTGTACATTTGAAACCATCACTTATGGATGCATCCCTGCACTGCATTATTTATGTATGAAGGTATCCAGGCAGTCCTTCTGAGGAACCACAGCACCAAGACCTATAGTGCCATTTCTTTTGACTGTGTAGTCTCTCATATTATTAACCCTTTCACTACCACACTACCAAAGGGTTAACACAAAGCCATTGACATCATTTAAAAACATTGAAGGTTTTTTTGTTGTTGTTTTTCTTTATGATACAGGACCAACTATGATTGATTGATTGATTATTTTGTTTTAATGTCATGCACACCAAGTGCCCAACCCTCATGGGTTTATAAGACACCAAAAATACCATTTCAGTGTTCCAATATTACATTACACGTTACATTTCATTATCTAAATACGGATTACATGATTACGGATTACAGCTCGGTTTTAGCTGTAGCCCTATTTTCAGACATTTCGCCTAAAGGTACATGTCCAAGTAAATGGAAGATTGCTCCACTTCTACAAGGTCAATTTGTATGTTCTTGGTATCTAGGAACATCTAGGGACCTGGGGGTATGTATTCCCAGTGTCAGAGATATTGTGTCTGTTACTAGGCTTGAGTAAATTGTGATGAAACAAAGGAGAATATAAATTATGATAATTATTTTGCATCTTTGCCAGTGAATAACACCATGTTATAATTGAGGTTCTTCTGATTTGAGATCAAGTGTAAAAACAATCTAAGCAAATGAATAAAGGGAACATGATTAAACAGAAGGATTTGTAGATACAGTAATACATTATAATCCATTTGAATTATACATTCAAAATTGAATTATGAACTATAAATGACCTATTATGGCCACATCATACATCTATGGATAGGGAAAAAGCTCCTTTTTCCAATGGCATTTTTTCGATAAATTCTTATTTTCGGAAAATCTTAAAAACATCGGTAAACAAACTTAGTGCTGAAAATATACACGTTGACTGCTGTTTTGATAGGGTTAAGGTCTTTACTCTTGGCTACATTTGAAAAAGAAACACAACATTAATTAATACGGTCTGTATTGATCAATTTATGATAAAAACCGCAGGGTCCCCCAATTGGGGGACCTTACAGCTTAAGGCGTTAAACAAAGTATTCTGTCTTCTCTCTCCCAAGCTTGACAAATAAAATCTGCAAAACCTGAAGCACAACTCAAGTTGTTCATCTTCATCCTGCTCAAGAAAATCAACATGAAAGGAGGACATTTGACTAAAAAGTACTTCCCTTACGTCCTCGTGGACAGGACAGTAAAACACAAAGTGAACCTCAATTTCACTTAACTCACACACCAAACAAAAGACGTCTGTCCTCTGGGACGGTCTCTAGGGCTAGTGGTGATGTCCCTTTGTCTTTGTTTAAATTATATTTCACATAGATTTCTGCACTGTAACTATCCTTTATGAGACAGTAAATTCGTACCAGATTCTCCTGAATGTCACACAATAATCACTTCTGGAAAATGAATGCCAAATCATTCCCATAAAATAAGGATTTGAATAAGTGAATTCGTAATAAATAAGGACTATGAATATGATTGACTGAGTTGACCTGCCGATGAACGCCATTTTGCCAGTGCAGTGTTTTATCACGGTTGGCTTTATTGATCTGCAACGGAACGGGTCTCGTCTTCATGGTGTTTCTGCATCATAAACGTGTTGCCGTCACATAGAGAGGTGGGTTATAATAGACTGTGCAGCTCTATCTTTAGACCAGCTATCCTGGGGCACAGTTATTCCTGTAGGGATCGATTCAAGGATTCTTGCTTGTTTTTTTAGCACAGAGACCGATTCTTCCTGGGTAGAGGCTCTATAAGAAGACACAAGCGTGGATATGCATGAATGAGCACATGGAAATACACACACACAGAGTTGTTTGTTTATGTGAAATATGGGGACTTACATGCATTCTGTAACTAACCCTAACCTTATCCATAACCTAACCCTAACCATAACATAATGAAGGATTTGGGTGTTTTCCATTGATCAGGACAGTTTAGGTATTATATACCTATAGTGCCATAACCCTCTGAGGTCTGAGCTATTTTATAATTGTGACCCAGCACAGATTCTGGGCCCTTTAGAGGGATCTTCAATAATCAAAATAAGCCATCACTTGTACAAATCAAGCAGATACCTTTCAATATGTCTTATGAATCATGTTGATAACACACTATTTATTCCAGAGCCTTCAAAGAAACCGGAGCCATTTCTCTTGCTATGCATAATGACTACTTTACCCAGAAAGCAATGTAACCCCCCCCCACTTAACACATTCTAGTCTGAGAACAGCCCTGCCTTTGTTAGTCTAATGACTTGTGACCCCGCTTCTATCCCCAGGCCATGAGGATGTTCAATGGGTCTAATTCACCAACAGACTTAAGACAAAAAAATCTGACAAAATGTTGTCAAGTCAAGTCAAGTCAAGAGTTTTATTTGTCACGGCATACAAGTATACAATGAAATGCGGGTGGTCTTGCCCGCAACGATGTGCAATACAGTGGTACAACATATAATAGAATCCAATAAAAACAACATTGTGCAATAAACAGGTAACAGGTAACATGGTGTGACATCTCGGTATCTGTACATAAAAAATATTTACAGAGCATATAGGACATGCTAGGTAGCTTTGGTAGTGCAATACACTGTTACTGTTGTTATACTAATTTAAAGTGGCCTTTCCTTTTGGCCATAAGTGGGTGTGTGCGGCACGAGTGTGTGCCCGCTCATGTTAAAGTGTTAAAGTGGCTGCTAGTGTGTGAGCGTGCACAGCGTGCGTGTCGTGTGTGTGCTCATGTTTGCTTGTGTGTGGATAGTTCAGTGTTCTGTGGCACTCAATGTTCATTGTTCAAGGCTCTGATGGCCTGGGGGAAGAAGCTAAGCCTAAGCCTCTCTGTCCTAGTAGCTGGGGTTCGCAGGCGTCTGCCTGACCTCAGCAGCTGGAACAGGCTGTTATTGGGGTGGTGGGGGTCTTTCATTATTCTGCAGGCTCTGGATTTGCACCTCTTGTTGTATAGAACCTGCAGGGGAGGTAGTGCCATACCCGTGGTACGCTCGGCTGAGCGCACCACTCTCTGTAGGGCCTTCTTGTCCTGTGCCGTGCTGTTTCCATACCAGGCAGTGATGTTTCCGGTCAAGATGCTCTCTACAGCTCCTGAGTAGAAGGACTGGAGTATCTTCCCCGATACTCTGAACTTCCTTAACTGTCTCAGGTGGTAGAGGCGCTGCTTCGCCTTCTTTACTACTGTGTCTATGTGTGTTGTCCATGTCAGATCCTCTGAGATGTGGACCCCCAGGTACTTAAAGCTGCTCACCCTGTCCACGGTAGCCCCGTTAATCATCAATGGTGTGTGTGTCTCCTGCTGTCCTCTCCTATAATCCACGATCAGCTCCTTGGTTTTACCAATGTTCAGGAGCAGGCTGTTGTCCTGGCACCAGCGTTCCAGTACCTCAACCTCCTCCCGGTAGGCCTTCTCGTCGTTGTCCGAGATCAGCCCCACCACCACCGTGTCCTAGCTCCACTTAAGAAATTTTGGGATTCACGAACGGTCCCTTCTCCTGGATTCGGTCTTAACTAAGAGCAGGATATAGGAGCGCTAAAGAGCAGTCGTAAGTCGGACAGACTGGTGTGCGCCGTGTTCTTAGCCTATGTGTGTTTGATTGATTGATTGTGTTATGGAAAATATTAAAGGACAAAAGATGAGCCGTTGTATAAATCATTCTGAGTCGTTGTTTAAAAAAATATAAAGCATAGTTATCAGGACAGGGGAGGGAGAATTGGCACGAGAGGAAATTGGGATGGGAGAAAAATCACAGAAAAAGGAGGAGAAAAAGTGGGTTCTCAGTAGGGGAAGTAATAACACCACCTTGCTTTGGCTGGCTAGGAAGAGAAAATATAACCTTGAAGTCCTAACAAGAGACACACACACTGTAGTAGTTATCTGAGCGTATTAACCCAGTCAGGTTGTACAATGACAGAATATGTATGATATCTCAACACAGATCTATAATGACTTACTTGACTTAAGCCTTTGCACTCCCTGCAGAGCATAGGCCACTGACGATTTATTTCCATGTTGCGCAGTTTTTGGCCTCCCGAACGATGTTGTGCCATCCCAGTCCAGCCTCTTTCATTTCCCCTTCCCAAGAACGGCGCCAGGTGTTTCGAGGCCTGCCGCGTTTCCTCTTTCCAGGTGGGTTCCATCGTAGGGCTTGCCAGGTGATGTTTGTGTCTTCCTTTCTCAGGGTATGGCCTATCCACATCTACTTTCTCTTCTTTATTTCTTCTGGCGGGGGTAGTTGTTTTGTGCCCTCCCACAGGTCCAGATTTGTAATGACATTTGGCCATCTCACTCTTAGAATGCGGCGGAGGCAGGAATTTATGAAGGACTGTACTTTCTGCTTCAGCCCTACGGTTGTCTTCCAGGTCTCCGAGCCATACAGGAGGACTGATTTAACATTGGAGTTAAAGATCCTCAGCTTTGTGTTGGTTTTTATTTCGTGAGACCTCCATACTCTACCAAGTAGGTTGTATGCCATTCTTGCTTTTCCGATTCACACTCTGATGTCTTCTTCTGTGCCAGCCGCTGTATCTACTACGCTCCCAATGTAGGTGAAGGAGTTAGTTTCTTCGATGGCCTCTCCCTCTAGTTCAATGTTTTGCTGGCACTTTGTGTTGATCTTCATAATCTTGGTTTTTACCCTATTGATCTTCATTCCTAGAGTTGAGGCTGTTTCCTTTAGTTTGTTGGTCTTTTGTTGCATTTGCTGGTGACTGTGATAAGAGAGCTAGGTCATCTGCAATATAGATCTATAATGACATGATAATATTCCCACGATACTCCACCCTTTTGATAATATATATTACATAATCACTTATCATAACAACAAAAATATGATCATTCTTTAACCTCTAAACGCTGTCTAAAATATTAACGCTAAAGAATGCCAAAACAAGATGCAGAATACGGGTAGACCACTGTCTCTAATATCAAACTGCAAAAACATAACTTTATTGATCAGAAATAGGGAGAAGAAAAAAAACGATCTTTATTACATCAACCAACCCCTAGAGGGAGATATTAGTCCACACATAATCATTATCCTCCGGACAGTCGATCACCCCTTAGATGACGTAGGGGCGTTGGCATGCCACTTGTCGGAGAGAGGCGCTAATCTCACCCTCATCTCATCTTGATGAGCGATGCGTCATTATGACGTTTGTGTCTCTTTGCAAATGTTCATGTGTGGTAAGAAGACTTGCACACAATCCTCAAAATCAGACCATGGATTCTATACTACCAGATGACGGGTGCCCCAGTTGACCGAAGTTGGTCGAAGGATTCAGAATACAGTGTCCAGTCTCTGGTTGGTCAAAGGTGGATCAGCTGCAAGATAGAATCACAAAAAAAACAGCCAGTACCTTGTTGAACAATAACAATTCCTCCTCACAGAGGCAAAGCTCAAGGCTGCTACACTCCCTCAGAGCAGAGAGATAGACAAGACAAAACAAACTTGAAAACAAGTGACTACACAGTTTCTCTGCTATGAGACAACTGCAGGACTTCTAAAGCTCTGAGAATAATGAAAAACACTTTACAAAGAATTAAACTAAATCTCACATAGACCAACACAAAACAAAAACATTCCAACAACCTCAATACAATTTGCAAAAACATCTTCATTCTGAACAAAGTTCAGTATATATTACCTAATATTTTTGAGATGATACTGTAATGTCTGTAGAGTGTGGTTCAAACTTGCCTCCTAATAAATTGTAGAATCTCGGAGTGGCATAGGTCTCTCCCTCCTCCCTGTCCATCCAAACACCCCCCGCCTGCAGTCCATGGCCCCATCTGCCGTGGCTCGGTTCTGATGAAACAGGCTGTCTTCCCCTCTGATGCAAGGAGCGGTCTGGTGAATGGCTTAGACCTGCTGGCTTAGATCTTTATCTTCGGCTCATTGCTCAATGAGAACAGTCTCAGTGTCTGATGGTCTTAGCTGTAGCTGCAGAGTGGAGCAAGCTGATAGGCCTCTGGTTCAGTAGGTCAGCTGGGCCAGCACCTGCCTCCCTGTTCTGGAGCAGTGGGCCTCAGCCTCCTCTCTCAGTGGTCAGCTGTTGGCAGTGTCTTAGCTGCGTCCCATAGCTGGGTTGGTGGTGTCCAGCTGTAGTGGAGCAGCAGATCAGCCAGCACCTGCAGTTTCAGCTTCCCCTCTTCTCGGGCAGCGGCGGGCATTTGGACCGGGAGGAGACGGAAGAAGACACCCGTCCACCGAGAACCCACAAAAGAGAGAGAGCGAGAGAGAGAGAAAGAGAGAGAGAAAAATAAAAATATGCTGTAGTGAGTACATCACTAGAAACATATGTTTACAATGCAACAGAATTCTTCTGAATTACTGTCCAACAGGTCAAAGCTGTCCGGTACCAAATTTTTTTTTATTTTTTATTATCAACTTTTTCCTACCACTGGTCGGCTGCAATGTGGCCGAAGCCTTGCATCACGTGTCCCCTCCGGTACACGAGGAGGCAGCCGTCGCATCTTTTCACCTGCACAGCGCGATCTCTCAGTGGCGAGGAGTAACGCGTGGGAGGCTCACGCTGCCCCAGAAACTTCCTGATTCTGCTGTACAGGCGCACCAACCGACTTGTAGGAGTCGCTGTCCACAACGTCCGATCCCCACCCACCGGCTTTCCCACCCCCTAATACTGCCAATTGTATTAGTATGAACGACCAGCCAAGCCGGAAGCAACGCAGAGAGCTGGGCTCGAACCCAGCATCTCCTGCGTTAGTGGCGAGTGTCTTGCCTACTGCGCCACTTAGCCGCCGTCCGGTACCACAGTTCAAGAACATGACAGTCTTCTCTCATGACAGTCTCGATACACACACAGTACAATACCCGCCAGTTCTGAACCTGTAATAAACAATAGACAGAAAAAAAATTTAATATAGTGTAATAGAAAACCTTTTTCTCATATTTTCCCCTTATTTGTTTACACACTAATAAACAATAGACAGAACTCTTTTTCTCGTATTTACCCCTTTTCTGTTTAGTACACGTAAAATGGCTCCACGAACAGAGCAGGAAAATTGTCAGTTTCTTCCAAACACTCAAAATAAAAAGCTCTACTTGCAGCGCTAAATTCTAAATTACTTTATAGAACAGTCCGAACAACAGGGCAGCTCCTTCTTACTTTGACTTTCTTTACAAAGTTCAGTCCTAGATGTTTTATAGAACAGTTCTGAATTACTTTACAGAACAGCAGTGCCTTAAATACTTTGAGTTTCTTTACAATGTTCAGTTCTAAATTAATTTATAGAATAGTTGTTCGAACTATTAACAATATGGAGCGCGCCCTTATCCTAATTTCCATTTGGAAATAACTGCAGTTTTGACCAGATAAGGTGCTAGAAATAAGTCACAAACAAGCAAAACAGCTGTCTCTACTTCTGACCCAGGTAAATTTCCCCACGCACGGTCAACTTCCCACCTCTCCTTGAGAAAAAATCCCCTATAAAAAACAGCAGCGCCTTAAAAGATCCTTGAGATTTCAAAAAAATAAAACAGCCGTCGCCCTTCTTCCGGAGCCATTGTTTGAACCAAATAATATTTCTAGTATACTCGCAGTACACTTTACCTCGCCCTGCTTTCGGGTAAACAGTGCAATCCTCGCCCTACTTTCGGAACCTACCTCTTAAACCCAAGTGTTCAGAAGGAAAAAAAATACCTGGAGCAACCACACAGTAATATATACAAACGCAATAATATTTCAATTTTTTTTGCAACACTCTGAAAAATATTGATTTATGATCAGATGCCGTTTTGGGTACCGGATCCGGTCCCGTCGGGTGGAACAGGTTAAACAGAAATCTGAATTTCAACAGCTCACAGAGTGTCCCTTTCACGCGTCCACAAGGTTAAGTTATGCCGGAGGTGACAACCAAACGGACGGCCCAGCGGTACTCTCCCCTCCGAGTGCACAGAGGAGGTCGAGACAGGGTCGCACTCCCTGGATCCCAGGATTCACCTTCTCTGCAGAGTCCGTTGGGCGGCCGACCTCGACACCCATCGGTTTAAAAAAAAAAAAAACATCTCTTGTCGCCATCTGTTATGGAAAATATTAAAGGACAAAAGATGAGCCGTTGTATAAATCATTCTGAGTCGTTGTTTTAAAAAATATAAAGCATAGTTTAATTATTTCTCTGTGGCCACAGTAGAAAGTTCAGTTTACAATCAGAGAACACATGTTCTTACACACAAGAGTCTGACCAGCAAAGTGACAAAGAGGTCTGGTCAGAACATACATTATACACAGAAATAGACGTAACATTATACATCAGATATGATGATGAAAGTATAAACAAACTGGGTTCTCAGTAGGGGAAGTAATAACACCACCTTGCTTTGGCTGGCTAGGAAGAGAAAATATGTGACTCGACGTGACCAAACCCGATTTGATCCGGTGAGAAACAAGTGCCAGATAAGGAACAATTGTCTTGCTCTTCAGAAAATCGAAAAAAATCGAAATCTGTTTTTTTTTTACATCTTTGAAATGTCAATAATGTGTTCTCTTATTTGCCCTTATTTGCAAACTTAAATACAACTTGTAAATGAGGTAATTATTGTTATATAGTTCGACAGTATTGTCTCTCAATACTGTGGAAAAACTACACGCGAGGGCATTTACGGTGTGGGTCTGTCAGCTTAACAGGTACTTAAGAGGTGTTGAAACACACACAGCCAAACGCTCTCCTTTCTTAGCAGGGAGAAGAACAATGTTTATACACTTTATCTTAATGTTATAAGTTATAGCAACGCAACAAACGCAGTGTCCTGTCCATATAAAAAAGATTAAAAAAAACGCGAGTCCGCACGGGTGTATTGTCATTAAATTAAACAACATTAAAACACATTTAGAATGTCACGAATTTGATGAGCGAACGAATTTCATTCGAGTGAATTTATTGCAACCTAATGGTATAAGAAGTAAATTCATTCAATAGGGAAACTCAAAGAAAATAACAAACAACTTATTATCATTATAGGACGCGTTGGTTGTTGTTGTAGACGAACGCGCGCTGGCAATTCATTTGATGACAAGACAAACGTCTTTCTGGGTCTGCATCCCCTTAACAATTGTACTGTACTGTACTGTACTGTATTATTGCAACTTGGCTTGAATCCGCAGCAATAAGCCAGATAAACAAAATTGTATTAACGCGTCTCGTTAAATCCTCCGCTGTTTCCTCTCTCTCAGTGCTCCACTGTCCGGCTGGCTGCTCTGCCTGTCTGTCTGGCTACTCTGATCCAATCACATTCAGCGTTTCTCCCCCCCCCACCCACAGTCTGCGAATCAGAGCAGAGTAGGGCGGGTTTTCACGGAATGGAAACAGTCTCTTTGCTTGTGAAGAGTGGCAGAAAGTAAACGCAGCTACGAAACAAAACAGTTATTTTGATGCAGCCTTTCCTTGCTGGTGTTTGTGAGGTTTAGTGAGTTAACAGAAGGTTAACCTTTCACTACCACACTACAGAAGGTTAACCCTTTCACTGCCACACTACAGAAGGTTAACCCTTTCACTGCCACACTACAGAAGGTTAAACTTTCACTACCACACTACAGAAGGTTAACCCTTTCACTGCCACACTACAGAAGGTTAACTTGATTGATTGAAAACTTTATTAACAGATTGCAGAATGGGTACAATACAGTACAGCTCAATACACACAATTGTTAAGGGGATGCAGACCAGAGAAAGACTTTCATCTTGTTTACATCAGGATCCCCCATTTTCAATTCATCATAGAAAATAATGTTATGAATGCCCGAAAACATTTGTGATGTCACAGTATGATGTCATAATCAAACATTCTAGAACATTTGTGTATCTATTCAACAATTCTCTCACAGCTACAGAAGGTTAACCCTTTCACTGCCACACTACAGAAGGTTAACCTTTAAATCTAAACATCTAAATGCTTATTGATGTAGCCTTTCCTTCAGCCAATACCTTGACCCCCAACATTACATGGCTTATGTGAGGCTTCCAACAAACCTTTCACTACCACACTACACACGGTTAACCCTTTCACTACCACACTACAGAAGGTTAACCTTTCCTTATAATACATTTACATTTAGTCATTTAGCTTTTAGACTTACAAGGCAAATACTTCAACTGCCACAACAACTTGCCACAAGACAGAGTCATTGCCATAACAAAAGAGCCTGATGCAAGGTGTTAATGTCCCCAGAGAGAGGGGGGCCATGGAATACAATGCATTCTGGGTAGGGTTGTAGTTGATTAAATCACAGGTGTGAACCTCTCCACAAGTTCGAAGACCATTCATCTCTGAATGCGTTTACTGATATCTCCATGATTCATAGGATGTAGTTTGAAAAATATCCCACCAAAATGTTCAAGTGATGGCTTATTTTTAAGGTATGAATCTGTACTTTCACAATATGTAAAAAAAAAAATTGGACCTTACCTCAACAAGTCCCGCGCCCCCATGCCCAGTCACATATAACCTTGAAGTCCTAACAAGAGACACACACACACTGTAGTAGTTATCTGAGCGTATTAACCCAGTCAATTTGTACAATGATAGAATATGTATGATATCTCAACACAGATCTATAATGACATAATATTCCCACGACATTGAAAACTTTATTAACAGATTTAATTGCAGAATTGGTACAATACAGTACGGCTCAATACAAACAACTGCTAAGAAGATGCAGACCAGAAAAATACTTTCGTATTGTTTACATCAGGGTCCTCCATTTTCAATTCATCAACTGTAATAAATGAACAGTAGGCTTATATTATTCGAATTACTTGTTTCATTAGGAGATAGTAGATACTGTATGCGCTGCCCTATAGTAGTATGTACAGTACGTACAGTACACATCTTAGCATGACATCTTAGTGAGCAGACCGGACTCTGCGCGCCATGTCCACAATCGTTTGAGGTTTCAGTCAAGCGTACCACCGCTTACCAATTTACTACATTTCTCATGCCAGTTTACTACATTTAATGCAGGTCAATGTCAACCAACACACGAGCAGCCTTTTGTGTGACACCGGTGTGCGACGCCTCTGTGGAGTCTGGTCCGCTCACGCCGGACTCTGGCGGCCTTAAGATGTCACGCTAAGATGTGTACTGTACTGTACTGTACTATACTGTACTGTAATAGAACTACAGTATGTCTAGGCATCACCGGTACAGCTCTGTCATGGTTTCATTCATATCTCACTAATAGATCTCAGTTTGTCAGCGTCAGCGGCTCATCCTCCCCCCCGGCCACAGTCAACCACGGTGTCCCCCAGGGCTCTGTGCTGGGTCCCCTACTATTCACCATTTACATGCTCCCCCTCGGTCAGATTATACGTCACCACGGACTCAACTTCCACTGTTATGCTGATGATACTCAGCTCTACATCAGCACCTCACCATCCTCCCAGCTCCCCCCACAGTCTGTAGTCAACTGCCTCCACGCTATAAAAACCTGGATGGCAACCAAATTACTTAAACTCAACAGCAAAAAGACAGAGCTCATGGTTGTGGCCCCCAAGGCACTGCTCGGGAAGGTTGGAGATCTCCTCCTCCACGTTGACGGCTGTTCCATCTCCCCGTCTCTCGAAGTCCGTAACCTGGGCGTCACCCTTGACTCCACACTTTCATTTCACTCCCACATCAAATCTGTCACCAAGTCTGCCTTCTACCACCTCAGGAACATCTCCCGTCTCCGACCCTCACTCTCAGACTCTGTGGCTGAGACCCTGATCCACTCATTTGTCACCTCCCGGTTGGACTACTGTAATGGAGTCCTGTTCGGGGTACCCAGCAAAGCCCTGGACAGGCTCCAGTATGTCCAGAACTCAGCTGCCAGGGTTCTCACTCACACCAAGCCCTGGCAGCACATCACCCCCACCCTCATCCATCTCCACTGGCTTCCAGTCAGGTTCCGCATCACCTTCAAACTCCTGCTCCTCACCTACAAATCCCTCCATGCCCTGCTCCTCACCTACAAATCCCTCCATGCCCTCGCCCCCCGGTACCTGTCTGATCTCCTCCACCAGTACACTCCATCCCGGAACCTACGATCCTCTGATCTAGGTCTCCTCTCCATCCCTCGCACCAGGTTACGGACTTTTGGGGACAGAGCCTTCAGCGTGGCATCCCCTACCCTCTGGAACTCTCTCCCCCCCCGAAATCCGCAACGCCCCAACCCTGGACACCTTCAAATCCGCTCTAAAAACACACCTCTTCACCAAGGCTTTCCCCATCAGTTAGTTTTAGATTAAATTAGGTCCATTATCCCCTACTTTCCCTCATCCCCTTTTCCCCCTCCCCCCCCTACTTTCCTTGCCCTATTTTTTGTCCTGATTGTAAAGCGACCTTGGGTTCTATGAAAGGCGCTATATAAATTTGATCTATTATTATTATTATTATTATTACTATAGGGCAGCGCAGTATCTGCAATCTCCTAATAAAACAAGTCATTCGAATAATATAAGCCTACTGTTCATTCATTATGCACATAGACTATACAGTACGCATGTGGTGGCCAGGGTCGCGCAACAAGACGGTATAAATATGGAATATTAATACAGTCTATTCCACTATATAGCTATAGTGTGCTGTATGATGACAATACATTTGAATCTGATCTAATTTTGATTTGATTTGTCGCAAAGCGCTCCAGCGCTACCTGTTGAATACGGGGTTCAGCTCATGCAATGCAGACCCTTGTTTGGCACACGGCCCTTGCATTATAAGCTGGAGGGGCGTGTCTGTATGCAAATGAAGTAATTCACTCACAGCTCGGGCTATCATTGTGGTCGAGACATGATCATAATCAGTTTTATGCACATGAGTCTCCCGAACTATTTAAAACCAAGCCAGAGTCGATCAGAGCTTCCTACGCTGAGGTATGGTCACTTTTCCTCCTGATGCGTCTTTATGCTACGTAGATATACACGTTTCTAAAGATATTAAGCTTTCTCTGCATATTTTCACACCGCCAACAAAGTAGTCTACTGGATCCATTGTCTCTAAATGGATTTGATAGCTGTCATTTCTAGCCAATGAAATAGTCAACACTGGGAAGATTTTTGCGGTGGAAGATTGTGGCGAAAGAAACCCTGCTTCAATATCTCTGGGATCTGTGGAGAAAGAGGACATTATTGAGATGGTAAACAAATGCATGAATAAAACCTCCACAGATGGGGATGACATTGATATGTCTCTGGTAAAAAATATTATTCAAGGAATTGTGGAGCCACTATCTCATATATTCAATTTGTCGTTCAAAATGGGAGCATTCCCTCAAAAAATGAAAATTGCAAAGGTTATACCATTATTTAAAGCTGAAGACAAGCATTTGTTTACCAATTATAGACGGGTATCCCTGCTATCACAGTTCTCAAAGATACTCAAAAAACTATATGTTGCAAGATTAGACACTTTCATTGAAAAACATAATCTCCTAATGGACAGTCAGTATGGTTTTAGAACAGCTAGATCTACCTCCATGGCATTAATGGAGCTTGTAGTGGAAATAACGGACGGTATAGAGAGAAAGAAATATGTATTAGGAATATTCATTGACCTAAAAAAAGCTTTTGATACAATAGATCATGAGATTTTACTGAAAAAGATGGACAGGTTTGGTGTCAGAGGGGTTGCTCTAGTCTAGACTGGCTGAAAATCTATATTAGTAACAGGCAGCAATTTGTTCTGATGGGTCAGCATAAGTCACAATGCTTAAACATTACCTGTGGTGTTCCACAGGGGTCAGTATTGGGACCCAAATAGTTAATTTTATACATAAATTATATATGTAAAGTATCTGACATACTGAAACTTGTTGTCTTTGCGGATGACACAAACATTTTATGTTCGGGGGATGACCTTCAGCAGCTTTTAGAAGTGGCAAACATAGAAATGGACAAATTAAAAGGTTGGTTCGACACAAATAAGTTATCACTCAATTTGAAAAAAAACAACTTCATGATATTTGGAAATTGTAAAATAAACACTGATCCTCAACTGAAAATTGATAATGTAAAAATTGAGAGAGTATATACAAACAAGTTTCTAGGGGTCTTAATAGACCACAAACTCTGCTGGAAACCCCATATAAAATATTTGTTTTCAAAGTTAGCGAGAAGTATTGGTATACTGGGCAAGACTAGATATATCCTGAATCAGAAAACTCTATATACATTATATTGCACACTAGTTGTACCATAACTATCATATTGTGTTGAAACCTGGGGAAATACTTATAAAAGCAACTTACAAAAGATATGCACACTGCAAGAAAGAGCCATACGGATAGTACATCATGGTAGATATTTAGATCACACAAATAGTCTGTTTGTAAGGAGTCAAACATAAAAATGCATGGACTTAATCAAATAAAAATCTGCACAAATTATGTTTCTGGCAATACAAAACAAATTACCAAGCAACATTCAAAACAATTTCATGGCTAGAGAGAGTGTTTATAATTTTAGAGGGACATTAGCTTTAAAGCAACCTACGGTACGTACAACTCTTAAAAGTATGTGCATTGGAGCTTCCGGTATGAGAGCGGAAGAGTAGCACGCATGCGGTGAGGCTCCTGGTCAAAAGAGCGAAAAACGGAGAAATAAGGACCCGAATTTTTAAAATGAAGATGCAAACGAGAAGGAAGGAGGAGAAAACAAATATGAAGGAAAGAGAAATGGAGAACTCACAGGAAGAGGAGAGTTCGATGGAGCAAAACCCCAGAGGCGAGACCGAGAAGGAGAAGGCGGAGGAAGGGGGAGTCTCGGCTGAGACAGACAAGGAAATGCCAGGATGGGCCGTGCTCATGCAGGCCGGGATATTGGCGACCATGAAATTGAAAACTATACACACAGCCAAAAGCAGCGGGAGAAGAGGAAATAGAAGCATATCTGGAGAAGCTAGAGTTACCATCGATAGGGAAAGAACAGAATGAAGAATTAAATAAAATAATTACGGAACGCCGGGGACCGGCGTTAGCAACCGGGAGCGTCGCGGAGCATTCAGCCTGCTGGCTACCTAGATCCACTTCAACCAGCGTCGCGGAGCATTCAGCCTGCTGGCTACACAGCTTGTCGGTGTGCTAATAGCCTCTGCAAGCTAACGGTAGCTGGCTACACAGCTTGTCGGTGTGCTGGAGCCTCTGCAAGCTAACGGTAGCTGGCTACACAGCTTGTCGGTGTGCTGGAGCCTCGGCAAGCTAACGGTAGCTGGCTCCAGGCTATTAGCACATCGACAAGCTGCTGGAGCTCCCGACGCTCGGCTGGTTGAAGTGGATCTAGGTAGCCAGCAGGCTGAATGCTCCGCGACGCTCCCGGTTGCTAACGCCGGTCCCCGGCTGGTGCTAACTAGCTAGCGATCGCTCCCGGTTGCTAACGCCGGTCCCCGGCTGGTGCTAACTAGCTAGCGATCGCTCCCGAGAGCTAACGCCGGTCCCCGGCTGGTGCTAACTAGCTAGCGATCGCTCCCGAGAGCTAACGCCGGTCCCCGGCTGGTGCCAACTAGCTAGCGATCGCTCCCGAGAGCTAACGCCGGTCTGTCTGTCGAAGACCGAGGGAACCGCATCAGGCTTCAGCCGATTAGTGGTCTTCTGGACAAACCTTCCACCCCCAACAACATAATCCGAGGCAATGAAGTGTTCTCTGGGGATCTTCATTCCCTGTCCAACAGGCTGATCACGCCGCCTGAGTGCAGCCAGCCTGAGCCAACATGCCAACAAACCTGTTTTTTTCACTGGTAGTTTGTGGAAATTAACCAACTTTCCTCTCTCTCACATGGTAAAATTAGTTTGAACAGCCAGGAGCAATACAAACAGAACCACCGCGGTCCCGTTGTTTTGTAGGCAACATTTTATTTACTTACTGACCCATTCACTATAGGCAGCTAACCAGCAGTGTACACCAAACAACCCCCATGACCTCAGCCATGACGTCAGCAACAAAATGGCGGCGCCCATGTTGAAAACAGGGATATTATATTTGATTTTTCAGACAAATAAGATAGATTTCACATTTGATTATAGAACCCTGTCTTACACAAGGTACACAACAAACAAACTAGGATCACATTGCTCACTGCTTCATTTCCACTTTAAGATTGTTTTTAAAATTGAATATTTTTAAGAATTGCTTTTAGAATGCTCATCAGTATTACTAAAACATCAATTTCACCATACCTTTAAAAAGAAAAGAAAACACAAAGTAATCAGAAGAAGTTTTGGATAACATGGCTGCAGCTACACTCATGCATGACATATATTAATCTCCTTCCGGATTATGGCTCCTTTGAGTCTCTTTTTGAAACTGTCCTTGTTTTCCGTCCGTATAATATGTAATGGGATCCTATTCCAGTATGTTATGCCTCTATACATTGCAGTTTTCTTTAGAGCGTTGGTTCTAGGCAGAGGTAGGGTGAAGCGACTACTTGAAGCATGTCTGATATTATGGTCATGTCTATCATTGGTGGATAAAAGCATAGAATACAATTGAGTGGGTTTACCCAAGGTACAAATGTTCTTTAAAAACCTAATCAAACTGCATGCTAGTCTCTCCTCCACCCTCATCCACGACAGTCTAGCATGCATTCCCTCCACACTATTCCTTATAGAGCAGTGAAGAGTGAGTCGGGCAGCTCTATTTTGAGTGAGCTGGAGTTTACTAAGCTCTTGCTTTGACGCGCTAGACCAAATTGCTGGGCAGTAGTCAAGATGGGACAAGACTAAAGATTGTACTACCATTTTAATTGTTGTATTCGTTAGGAGGTAGGCATTTCTTCTTATTATGGAGATGTTTCTACTCATCCTGGTAACCATATTGTTAATCTGGGTAGACCAAAGTAGTGCCTCGTCAATAGTTACACCCAACAATTTGGCCTCCTTCACTTGTTCAATACCAGCGTCTTGTAATGAGTCAGTCTATGCTCCGACCTTAAGGCATATTTAGAGCCGAGTATAAGACATTTTGTTTTTGCTACATTTAGTTTTAGTCTGTTTTCAGTTATCCAATTCGAAATCATAAATAATTCACTCTGAAGTATCTTATTCACTTGTTCTGTGCTCTCAGCGGATGCATATATAGTTGTATCATCAGCATAAATCGCTGTACCTGCACTTTCCAATACATAAGGCATATCATTTACAAATATAGAGTAAAGGAGGGGTCCAAGACAACTTCCTTGGGGAATACCACACTGGAGTGTTACCATATTTGACATGGAACCATTAAATATAACACATTGTTGTCTATTAGACAAGTAGCTTCTCATCCATTCCATGGCAGTGTCTTCAAACCCATATGTTTGTAATTTCAATAATAATAGGTAATGATCTATGATGTCGAAAGCCGCACTGAAATCCAAGAGCACTGTACCCACTACTAACTTCCTATCAATCAGCTGTAGCCAGCTATCTGTAAGAGATGTTAAAGCAGTTCCTGTAGAGTATCCTGCTTTGTATGCATGCTGGAAATCAGAATTAATGTTGTTTTCATTGAAATACTTTTGAATCTGCTTGAACACAATTCCTTCCAATAACTTACCTATTACTGGTAAAATACTAATGGGCCTACTGTTTGAACCTGTAAATGGCTCTTTACAGTTCTTTGGTAGTGGAGTTACTTTTTTTTACTATTTTCCAAGGCTGAAGAAAGACCCTCTCTTCAAAACATAAATTAAATATATGTGATAGTGGCTTAGCCACAAATTTTGCAGACATTTGTAGCAGTTTGCCATTCAGATTATCAACACCGCAAGGTTTATCTGGTTTAAGTGCTATGAGGAGCTTTTCAATATCATTTGGACTTGTGCTCCTGAATTTAAATCGGCATTTCTTGTCATACATTATATGTTTTTTAATTACAGAGTCTGACAGCTTACCACTCATTGGCAACATTTGATTTCTAATTGTGTTTACCTTGGAAACAAAGTAGTTGTTGAAATGGGTTGCAATGTCAAATGGTTTAGTGGTGAATATACCATCTGACTCAATAAATGATGGCGTTTTGCCCATTTTATTTCTACCCATAGCTTCATTCAATGTTTTCCATAGTCTCTTACTGTCCCCTTTACACTCCTCCAATCTGGTTTGATAATAATGTTTTTTCTTCTGCCTATTCATTTTGGTTATTTTGTTTCTCAATGAGCGGTAAACTTTCCAATCTTCTGGATTCTCTAATGCAATAGCTACTTTTTTCAGTCTGTCTCTTTCTTTCATGCCATTTTTCAACTCAGGATCCAGCCAGAGTGTTTTGATTGCTCTGACGGAGAACTTCTTTACAGGAGCATGTTTGTCACAGACATCTGTAAATAATTCCATAAACCTCTCTAATGCAGCCTCTGTATGCCTTGTCTCTAGCACATTATTCCAGAGTAAATTTTTTACATCATTAATAAACTCATCCTCAGAAAATTTCTTATATATTCTTTTATAAATTATTTTTGGTCCTACCTTAGGAACCTTCATCTTTAAGGTTAACGCAATAATGTTGTGGTCACTGAAGCCCACAGGCTCAGATACAACTTTTGAACATTTTTCTCTGGCATTCGTAAAACAATGGTCTATACAGGTCGATGAGACTGATCCTGCAGTCCTGCACTATTATTAATTCTTGTTGGTACATCAATAATTTGAAACAAATTACATACAGCGGCCGCATCATTCAGTTTCTTCCTCAGTGTACAACTTCTGGAAAACCAATCAATATTCATATCTCCTAATATACAGATTTCATTATCTCTGTCGGTTACATTCTGCAGCATTGTACATATATTGTCTAAGTATACAATGCTAGAGCTTGGTGGCCTATAGCAACAGCATATAAGCAATGGTTTCAAATAAGGCATGTGAACTTGTAGCAATAAGGCCTCCACCCCTGTAATACTTAAGTCCTTTCTTACTTTGACCGGGATATGATCTTGAACATAGAGAGCAATGCCCCCTCCATATTTGTCTCTATCTAATCTAAAAATATTATATCCTTGTATATTCAGTGGTGTATCCTCTATTATTTCATCTAGGTGTGTCTCTGAAATAGCCATTATGTGTAAGCTGTTATCTAGCATTATAGAGCTCAGCTCATGCACCTTATTCTTCAAGCTACAAATATTCAAATGAGCAAGTCTTAGACCTTTTATAGGTATTTTAAGTGACATTGTCATGATTTAGTTTAATTAAATGAACAAGATCAAATAAGAAATCAAAATAAAATAAGATAAAAACAAAATAAGATAAAAACTGGAAAACCGTGTTCCTTAGACTACACACATTAAAATGAGCAAGTAAAGCCTTGGGCGACAGTTTATTACTTCTACTTATTAGAGCTGTTTTGCTGTTCTCTCCTGGGTTGTTAATGCAGGAATCCTTGGTAGGCCTACCAGTCATAAAATAAAAAGATCAGTTCATCTACCTTGACATTAAAATAACCAGGGTGTGATGTTGGAATCTCTGAAAAGTTGGTGTTCAATGTACAGTCTGTCAACTACCAGAGCGACCCATCTGCCTTGGCTTCGATGTTCTTTCAGGATAGGGATAAGTACTTTACGCCTGTCATTAATCTCATGAGGGAATTGGTCATTCATGCCAAAGGTGGTATTTCTCAGCTCTTTGCCCCTCCCCTTGACAAGTTCCTTTTGCTTATAGTGTTCGAAACGAGCCACAATTGCACAGGGTCTGTCCTTTGAGGGTCTTCCCATTCTGTGTACCCGAGAGAATGTGATACCCCGAACAGTGTCCGTAGGCAAACTAAGCTGGTCTGACATGAACTCCCTAATGACAGTTTCACAGTCCTTTCCCTCCTTCTCTGGTAACCCAGTAAACACAATATTGTCTCTCATTGAGCGGCACTGTACATCAAGAAGAGATTCTTTCATCTTTTTGTTTTCTGTTTCAATTATGTTAACTCTGGTTTCCATGAGTTCCATCTTACCCTTCATCTCCGCATTATCCTTAACCAACTCGACAATTTGTTCCTGACTGAACTCTAAGCTTTCTCTAAGGCTTATTATCTGCTCCATCATCAAGTCTAACATTCCCAGTTTGTCCAGTTTCTTGTTGATGGACTCTAATGTTATCAAATGAGTGTCCCCCTCACTGGTTGCCTGTGCACCATATGTGGAGTTCTCCTCAGTACTCTCAGCATCAGAGCGTGCCCTTTTACATGGAGAAGGCTTGACAGAGTCTGTGATCTTCTGTGATTTAGCACCTTGAAGCTGCCTCTGTTTGTTAGTCTTTACCAGTGATTTGACCATGTTGTCGTAGTGTAAGTCAATGAAGTTCTCAAGCTTACTTAACTGTTTCGCCTGTTCCAGTGTGCCTGTGGTTCACCTGGTAGTGCCAGGTAAGCTGCTGATGCTTTGGGCTGTTTAGGTGGTTGGAGGCTAGCTGCTGTGCTGTAGCCCGAGATAGTCCTGGTGGTTGCAGGCTGGAAGGCTGCTGGAGAATGGAGATGTCCAGTGGAGCCTAGGGCTAGCAGCTAGTAGCTCCAGTAGCCTGGGCCTGGTGTTGGTAGGTTGCTCCAGAAGCCTGGGTGTAGCCTGTCGGAGTCCAGTGGAGCCTGGGGCTAGCAGCTAGTAGCTCCAGTAGCCTGGGCCTGGTGTTGGTAGGTTGCTCCAGAAGCCTGGGTGTAGCCTGTCGGAGTCCAGTGGAGCCTAGAGCTAGTACTCCAGTAGCCTGGGCCTGGTGTTGGTAGGTTGCTCCAGAAGCCTGGGTGTAGCCTGTCGGAGCCAGCTGGCTGAAGATCAATTAGTGCCTGGCTGCCACGCATGCAGCATTGTAGTATCCACAACTTGCGATTAAAGAAATTAAGACTACTACTTACTTACTAAAAATGGATATTTAAAAGTATTAAAAACCAACAAAAAGTACTAAAAACCAACAAAAAAGACCAAACATTAACAAACAATTAGCACAGACAATTGGGATGCTGCCATCTTGGAAAGGGGTGTATCCAAACAAATGCAATGTCACAAGCCTTTGACCATGGTTAGACCATGGATTCAGAAGGTGGGAGAGGGGGCAACAGCGATATGCAAAATGATAGAGAAGGGGGAAATGCAGACACTACAAAAATTAAAGGAGAAATTTGGACTAGAAAACAGGGACCACTTCAGATATCTACAGGTTAGAGACTACTACAACAAAGAAATAAGGGGGGCCAAAGACGAAGAACAGAATGGAATAATAAAGATGATAGTATGGGCATACGAAGGGGGGCAAGGAAGAGTAATATCAGCAATATACCGGGCTATAATGAACAGCAAGGGACACACGACCGATTACATAAGGGAGAAATGGGAGAGAGAGCTAGAGATAGAAATAACAGGGAAGGAATGGGGGAACATATGCGAGGTGCAACATTCAACAACAGGATCGAGGATATGGAAAGAGTTTGGATGGAAAAACATAATCAGATTCTTTATAACCCCAGAACTGAAGGGAAAATATGCACCAACACAAAGAGCTTGCTGGAGGATGTGTGGGAAGGAGGGGGCAAATCACACGCACACAGGGACGTGCACAGGACTTTAGAAAGGCAGGTGCCGAAAAAGTAGAAAAGGGCATCTTTTATAAAATGCAATGCGAGCGCGCACAGCGCGCAAGCCCGATTTTTTTGGTTAATACAAGTCTATGGTACATTCAGTTTCACCGATGTCACCAAAACTACATAGTGTCCTTTTAATAACACAATATGCGCTCCAGACCAACAGCTGCGGGCGCGCTGTGTTGAGAGAGCAAGAGAGAGAGAGAGAGAGAGCGAGAGAGAGAGAGAGAGCGAGAGAGAGAGAGAGAGAGAGAGAGAGAGAGAGAGAGAGCGAGAGCGACAGAGAGAGCGAGAGAGAGAGAGAGAGAGCGAGAGAGAGAGAGAGCGAGAGAGAGAGAGAGCGAGAGCGAGAGAGACAGAGAGAGAGAGAGAGAGAGAGAGAGCGAGAGAGAGAGAGAGAGAGCGAGAGAGAGCGAGAGAGAGAGAGAGAGCGAGAGAGAGACCGCATTAACTCACTTGTTAGTTGAAACGTGGTCCAGGTCAGCAGGGCTTGATGAAGTATTATGTCCACTGTCCCACAGGCCACAGTCACAGACTGTTGTCTTGATGTTTATCCACTGTCCAGACTGCATCCAGCCAAATCGCTTATTGTTAGCACTGTAGCTTTGTTGTTGTCAGCACACATTATCTCTTGAGATAAAGCTGGGAACGAGGTTACAGCACACGGGACATTCAGGAAGTCAAAAACGAATAGTGCTTGCCGATTGGTGCTAAGAACAGCAGGGCGGGTACAAGCGGTGTGACGTAATTGGCAGACTCGACTGTCAATCAAAATTATTCTGTTTTCCGTCAGAACGAATCCAGGCTGGAAGGACCTATTATTTACGAGAGGGGTGGCATTTCTCTCTCTTCCTTTACCTAATATTTAGATGCTATCGTGACATCTTTCATTTGGAAGGGCAGGGCAGTATATCTATATGTGCAACAGTAAAAAAAAAAAAAAAAAAAGAGGGTGGCATAAAAAGGGCACTTTCTAATGAAAAATGAAAAAGGCAGGTGCCCGGGCACCCCTTCACCCCTATGTGTGCACGTGCCTGCACGCACATATTCTGGGGATGTCAGAAGCTGAAGGGGTATTGGGAGGAGATAGGGGAGGCAATGATCAGAATATTAGGATACGGATTACCACAAACAGGACTGGTGCTTTACTTAGGAGACCTGACACACGAGGGAATACAAGGGGGGGACAAATATTTAATAAAGATAATGTTGATAGCGGCCAGAAAAGCAATAACGAGACTCTGGTACAAGGAAGACCCACTGACAATAGCACAATGGGTAGGAATAGTGGAAGATATACAGGATATGGAGAGGATAACACACATGCTGAGGTTACAGGAAGAGAAATTTGGGGAAAGATGGGGAAAGTGGGAGGACTATAAGGGGAACGAAAACGACATCACAGAGGAAGAAACAAATGCAACACAAGAGGGTTAAAGGAGGAAAGAGGGTAAAGGAGGAAAGAGGTTCAAGGAGGGTCTCTGAACCCATGTCGCACATTTTTGCTTTAGTTAGTATTTTCTATCTCTATCATTTGGGTAGGACAATTGTTTTATGTTTTTTCAATTTATTATTTATGTCTGTGGAACTTTTGCTTAAGTCGGTATTTTTTATTTCTGTTTTTGGATATTAGAATCTTTACTTTATTGTTTATATATGTTTAACGGTGTTGTACATTATGTCTATGTATTATGTACCTGGAAGACCGACTGAGATGATAATAATATTCAAAGATGATGTTGTTTGTATGCTTGTAATCCAAAAATGCAAATAAAAATTGAGTTTAAAAAAAAAAAATTTATGTGCATTGCAGTTGTGGGGTATCACTCTGGAATGGTCTGGAGTGGATGCGAGTATAAAATTAAGCAAAAATATAAATAAATTTAAAGGTAGCTATAAACAAGCACTTATGGACACATATAAGAGAGAGGAGCTTGAGCAGCAATGTGACTGCCTATTATTTTTTCTCATTTGGATATTTGGATATATAAAAACTGTACTTTTATTTAATTTTTTATTATTTGTTATATTATTTTTATTTTTATTAAATTATAATGTCAAATATTGTAAGGAAGGGGCAGGGCTTGATACGTTGTTTTACTTCCCCCTGTTCCTTCTCGAACACTTATTGTATGGAAATAGTCTTTGACTATTTACCTTTTTGTTTTTTAAACTTGTTTTATGTTTCTATGTTCGAGACAAATAAAAATCAAATAAAAAATCAAATCAAATAAAATTTCTGCGTGTCTGTCTTCGACACCTGAGACTGAAAGTACTCAGCCCCTCCCCTACGACACAACTGTAGTTCTTTAGACAGCAAGGGAAATTATACAGCCGGACAAGTTAACAATAATTAACACATTTACAAGTCGTTTAAAATGTAGTAAATAACAGATAACAGTTCAAAGCACTAGAAATTGTGAATATCTCTTTGTTTTTTACCTATTTCTGAATCGTGCAACGTTTTCGGCATTTCTGAAGAATCCTCTCCGCCGAGATGAGGCGGCCTAGACCGCGCCGCGTCATTATTGTAAACCCGCCTATGGAGGTTAAGGCGAAATCGGTATTTAGACATTGAGACATTCCACTCCATTTCTGTATGAGTTCAGGGCTCTGTGAGGAGGAGAGATATATGGGTCAAAAGCAGTTGCTAGGGTGACGAGCCCAGTAGCCAGGCCAGGGACAGGGAGTCAAAATAAGGCTAGAAGCCAACATTCCTTAGTAGATAAAACAACGTTCTATGGGCCCTGAGCAAGACCGAACTTACAAAGAGACAGCCGTTGCTAGGTGACGAGATAGCCGTTGCTAGGTAACGAGACAGTTAGATTCAAGAGAAACATCACGAGAGAAAGAGAGAGAGAGACTTTAAGCTGTTGGTTCTGCCGGTAGGAGGCTAGTCGAGTCTGAACATTGAAGACAGGGCAATCCCCCTGCTGGAGAGCAGAGCAGGGGGAAAGGGAATGGAACACATGGCAGAGGAGAGCGAGACAGACAGATGGATATTTTCTTAGCTTTCCTTATACCTCTAAAGACTTTCAATTTGTTTCATTCTGTATGAGAACCTTTGTTTATGTAAATAAACTTTTCTGATACAACCTGGGCCCTGTTCCTCGTACCTGGCTAACTGAGTTAGCCCGGTTAATTTTCAGCATAGCTTGACTTAAGCCAGACCTTTCCGTTCCCCGACGTCGGATTTTCTAAATCGCTATGGCAACATATCAAAAAGTTTGAACCTGGTCGAGGGCAGGGTTTAGTTCAGTTAGCTCGATAACCTGCATGGCCACACCCTCGCAAAGAAATGCAGCTCCCTTCCTGAAATAATTCTCACAGTCTAGATCCCATTATACCATTCTGAATTATGTTTTTGTGCTTCGTTTTTCTAGAGGGGGCTTTTGAAATGTAAAATAATAGACCTAAAATGCTGATAATAAATCATATTCAGCCTATAGATTTACTTTGTCCTAAATAATGCACGTCATATTTATACGGATATGGCGCTCGCGCGTCGCGACACACAAGTGGTTATTTTAATAACGCGGAGCATTGCAAATGTGAATCCCGCGGGATATTTTTAATGAATGAAACGTTTGGCTCTGATTAGTTTCATATTCTCGGCTGTGGATGTATTTGCTTAACGGAGCGCCCGGATTGTGTTTCATTCAAGCATAAATGTAAGCGTCTTTATGCGTGGACTGTGGATTATGAATTACGAGGAATCTGAATCTGTGGATTGTTTAATTGTATCACTGTTACTCACACGTTATTGTGATATTGTAACTGGGATTAAAATGTCTGATGAGATGCGCTGTTTGACGGATTTGAGAAATTGAATGAGCCGTTGACATTAATGAATTTGAGAAAATGCATTTATCTGTTCAAGCACTGTTATCTGATGATTAATATGACTGGTGTCACTGGTATAAACCAAAGGTTAATCAATTAAATGCATGTATGGATGATGTCCGAAACAGATTAAAACCTGATTAATAGTGAAACTGTATAGCCTCCCTCCAAGCCTCTCTGACACGTTATTTCAGGTCGCGCCTTGAAGATTTTGGGAACCATGTATTTATATATAAAGTACATGATACCTAAGCTGAGCACATACAGTACAGATATCCTCAAGTATGTATCTATTAATTCGTATCAATTAGATACTCTTTGGGCTTGTTTGTATCTACTTATTCTGAAAGAGTTGAACAAATAATTTTCGCTAGCAATATAGATCTCATTTGATTATTCATTCCATTAACACATTCGGGGCCAACCACATATATATACGTGTTTCGGATCCAACGCTTGGCGGCCAACCATGTATATATACGTGGTAAGGTTGTTTTGGCTTTTATTCCATTGTAATATCCTACTCAATGTCACCGAGCGGCACTGCAGATTTACCCTACTCTTGGAATTCGGAAAAGTGCATTACCGGCCAGATCCTCGTAGGGGCGCTGTCTCGATAATGCAGTGTTCCCTGTTACAGACCGGTGTTTTGATTTTTTTGTATGAATGGACTTTTCTGTTAGCCTAAAGCTATGCGTGTAGCCGATGGCCTGGAATAGTTTTTGGGACGCTGAATTCAGTATGCAGTAAAGGAATATATCATCAGCCAATGGACATATGGATCTACCAGATGGCGATCGATAACTGGGAAATCCTTTTTGCAGTCCAACCGGCCACAGGTAAGAGCTTTTTCACGTAAATTACATGCTGATCAGGCCTTGTTATCATACCCAACCGAATAAGGCTACTGAGGCTAATGTCGTTATTGGTAATCAATAATCAGAAACGACGTCCCCCGCCCCCCCCCTTTCATGCATTCATGGTGGACCATGATACCGACAATATGCATCTAGAGCTTGTCTATAGCCGAAACGCCATTCGATTTAACGTTATTAGCTTAGCACCATATATTTCGCGTTCCAGGAAATACCCCAGAACATTCTGCTATAACTTTCATATTCACGACGCTATAAAATGGGAACGTATTGATGACATTTTTTTTATTTAAGGCATATTGAAGGGACGGTTTATAGTGTCAATTGACAATGAAAATGGACAGATAGCAATAATATAAAGTATAGATTTAGCTCTACAAACAGTCTCACGCACAATGGAAGTTTGTTTTGATATGCTGGCCGTATAGAGTGGGCCCCATCTAATCCCAATGTGTTAAGCCTACTGCCAGCAGGCACATTTAAAGAAATATAATCTGATTGATTGGGGTAATGAGGGACTTAAAATTAGCCTATAGATTATGCATTTAACTTGTCGGCGAGGCTATTGAGCCGTACTGTATTGTACCCATTCTGCAATCTGTTAATAAAGTTTTAAATCAATCAATCAATCAATGCCGTTAGAAAATCAGGATTTCTGCGATTGACACCTGCTGTCTTTTCAGCTGAGGCGGCCGTGCGCAATTATCCTGAGTATCAAGTCTGGTTCGAATTAACGGGACTGAATCAGCGTTCGAGGAACAGGGAAAGCGCGGATTCAAACATTGGGTTAATTGAATCTGGATAATGGGACTTTTGATCGACTTAGTTGAACCAGGTACGAGGAATAGGGCCCTCATTTATCAACAATTCTTAGAAAGTGTTCTATTTTCGTTCTTAAGCACAGAATTTAGAATGTGTGTACGTACAGAAAAATCGGGATTTATCACACGTGCGTACACAGGTTCTATGCACACTCTGTGTTGATAAATGCCACTTGTTCTACGCTCCACGCTCGTGCACGGTTTTACGTATTTGCATATAGCACTGCCCGTAATTAACCATATATGGTAATGAACACCCCCATGAAATGTGGAAAAGTGGACTAAGCCGAGCGAATGCCTGGGAGAAATATGCGACAGGCTGACAGACATATATTAACTTCCTAAAGACCATTGCTGCCTCAGGGCAGCGCAAACACTAATAAAGACCGTTAACCACTGTTTGCCATTGGTGTCATTAATAACCATGCTGGAATATGACTGCTTTTTCTTCGTTTCGTTCGATTAATACCCAGGGATTAAAGTTCTCCGTCAATTTCATTCCAAATCGCGACGGATTTTCCATCAATTTTCTACCTGCATATGATTTGTAGAGGCATACAATCTATTTTGATGTCGGTATTAGGTAGCCTATATATAAAGAATAATACGAGAGCATATACAAGAACCTTTCTATTCACATAACTGCATTTGTGATGGAGCTTTGACAGCTACATGGGTGGACCGTGCCATGTTGATTTGATTTGATATTTTTTATTTTCGTGTCTTACATACAGATGTATGCCCAGCCCATATGGGCTTACAAGACACATAACAATAAGTATATAATAATATACTTTACCAATTACTTAACAAATGACATAGACCAAGATGGCCATAAAAAAAGAAAAATACAATAAAACGTAATATAACACAAGCTGTACTCAATGTAAATAAACAGAAAAACAGAAAAACAAGGTGAATTCAAATACAATTATATAGGATACAGTGTGTCATGTACTATGTTTAGCCTGCCTATGTGATCAATAAAAACACGAACTTGAATCCCATCATCATATTTATATGTTGTGTCTGTCCACTATGTTTGTTACTTTGTTATTTTTTCGCCCTATGTAAAGCGACATTGGGTCTCTTGAAAGGCGCTATATAAAATGAAGCTATTATTATTATTATTATCATTATTATTATTATTATTATTATTATTATTATTATTATTATTATTATTATTATTATTATTATTATTATTATTATTATTATTATTATTATTATTATTATTATTATTATTATTATTGTTATTATTATTATTATCACGTCTGTGCGGGAGCTCACAAATAGACTGTATTTTAGTCTCAGTGACATTTCAACGGAGGTCATCTATTCTAACCAACAAATTGAAGTTGTGACCAATCTTATTTGGAAACATGACACACAAAATAATAGTATTTAGCTTTTTATTTTATTTTATTTATTTTATTTTAATCGCGTTTGGAGGTGGGTGTTCTGCGTCGCCCCCCCCCCCCCCCCGTGCCAAACAAGCAGGCCAACCTCTTGTTCGAGCGTGAGCCCGTTATAATTACACTACTGTCGCTATTTTACAATTAACTATAATGAATTACGGTTCATACAGAACAGTGTTGGAAGTAATGCACGAAAGCTTATTTCCGCGTCTGCAGTCTCCATATTCTACCACCGGGCGCCAGGTGCGCACGGTCGGAGTTGTGCGTAAATATACGCACAAAGTCAAGCACACATTCAAATTGATAAGTCCCACACTTTGCTTAGAAATTATCGTACGCACGGGTTACGCACATATCTGTGCGTACGCAACATTGATAAATGAGGGCCCTGGACTTTCAACGTACGTCATTTTGGATGCATTAACACTTTGAGTGCCAGCAGGGGGCGCACGATTTATCGCTTGAATGCCAGCTGTTTGAGATTGATTTTCCGATATTTCATGATTTTCGTGGAGCTATTTCTATATTCTATATTATGGCTATGTGTCTAATACGCCTGTCGCTTATCAATGACTTGCTTGCAGTCAACATGTACAAAACGGATAGTTTTTTCATCTGTACATTTCCGTTTTATACCATTTTGAAAAACGCTCGTTTTTGGAAATTTCCAGGGAAAAAAATTATTCTGTGATAAACGCCCTTTAGTGGAATACACAAAACAAGTTGTCATTTTTCGGCCTATTTATGAATCGTTTTCAAATAAACGCTAGATTATCGATAGTATATGTGTACTTATGCACGCTAGAGAAGCGGGCTGAAAAATGTATTATCTATTTCCTGGTCATCACACACACACACATACACATATAGGGGACACGTTGTGAAAAAAACTCTGATTACCCCAAGACTGGTAAAATAGATTCCTTACCTCACATCAGATGTTCTCCAAAAAGATTATTCCAATTCCTGATCGCCATTCCAAATATCGATCGTGTTTATTGATCCAACGCTGGGTACTCGAAACACATAATCCACGCTGTTCTGAGGGTCCACAATGAATCCGATCGGATTTTTCTTTTCTCATCCATTTTCATTGAGTCCAATCCAATGCGTGCATTACCATCCGGGAGACGATAGGGGGCGGTATTTTCCCTGTTCTAGCTCAGAGACAGTCCCAATGCTAACGTGAGGCTAGATTTATGAAAAATGAATGGAAACCGCTAATATAAGAAATAACGATTAAATAACGAGATTTCTCATCCTTGGCACTCAACGCATGGCATGAACTAACGAGATTTCTCGTGGCTGTCACTCAAAGTGTTAACGGGAAGAGACAGTGCTTTCTGACAGAATTCCACCGAACGAGGGCCTCAACAATACTAAATAAACACAACGCAGATACTTCACGGAAGGCTGATAACAATCAAGGAAAGGCTCAAAACATTGAAATCCAACACTAATCATAACCTAACCCTAACTGTAACTGAGGGGTACAATTCCCTGACTGTATTGATAAGTATGGTATCATTAAACCACTACCGTCTTATGTACTTTAATTACTGGCCATACAGTACATGATATATAAATATGATGAACACTTCCCACAATGAATCGGTTCCACACAAAGTTGTAATTAAGTATTTATTGCAGCAAAAGGTACATAATATACTTCTCTATTTTACTTTGGATGCGCTTATAAGGCAAAGGAATGTGCGTAGGCAAATCAATAATGAATGTCCATTCTCTGGTTACGCAGGAGGTAATTATACAACCTGAATCTTAGGGAATTATATCTATGGTACACTAGTAATATATAGCGGGAGATACTGGAAGGGTCCCCCCGGTTGTAAGCCAGCAGGGGTAGAGGATCTGTCGGTAGTAGAGCCTGGGTCAACAATGATAAGGAGACTCCGAGTACGGGAGACGGTGTAATAAGATCTTGATCCACAGACGAATACAGCTGTTCTCCGTAGCCTGTAGATCCACAGGGAAGAAAGCTAGCCTGCCTCAGGCTCTCTGAGGCGCAGACTCGACGTGGCTCCTCACAGGGTAAATCCCACACACGTGTAGGCGTCGGCGATTCTCCGCTCCATTAATCACAGGACCAAAAGCAAATATAATCCAGCCGCAAAGGGCTATGTAGTCGTCGGGTAGATTAATCCAGTGTACATGTCCACACGGTTCTCGTCTAGGGCTCCTCGGGTGAAAGCGCCATGAAAGCAGCCCAGCCTGGATAAGCTCTCTAGCTGATACGAGGAAGCGTTGGTGATGCTGGTCACTGTAGAACTTTAGCCGCACGATACACTATACACAAATAGACTATTACTGACTTAATAGAAATATGTCGCACTCGACGGTATAGCGCCAAACTCTGACAATTCAGTTATTAATTCGCACGCGGTCTCAATGCTCTATTTGGGGCCAAACAGGCCATACTTCACCGCACGGAGTATCGTGGGTGAGGCTTCAACTTATTGGGTAACATACTTCTGTATTCACCTGCGCCATATTTATATGCACGGCGAACAATCTAGTGCCAACCTCATTTCTGTCTCGTATTCTTGGGCAAGGCCGGGCATGTACAGACATGTCTTGACGGTGGCTTTGAACCTGACTCTGGAGGCATGGCCTTGGCGCCTGTGGACCGCTGTCCAATAGGAGAATGAAATATTATGGTCTGTACTAGGCTAAAGGGATATTCCGTGTATATGTACAAGGAATATACAAGGGATATCAAACGATATACAAATATTATGCAATATATATCAATCAATAAATATATATATTCGGTTTAATCTGATCCTTTGTAACACTAACCATAATCTAATCATAACCATAACCTGTATAGATATACAGTACTGTATATCTGTATGTCATGTATGTCATAATGTCTTGATGAATTGAAAATGGGGGACCCTGAAAGTCTTTTTCTAGTCTGCATCCCCTTGTATCCAATGTACAGTTTCTACGTCAAATGTATATACTCTCTTTTCTGGACTCTTTTCGTATCACAAACAGTACTGTATTTGCAAATCTGGTATGTCATAAATGTATAGATGTAGCAGTACTGTCTATCTGTATGTCATGTATGTCATATATGTTATGATGAAAATGGGGGTCTGCATCCCCTTAACAATTGTATGTATTGAGCTGTACTGTACTGTACCCATTCTGCAATCTGTTAATAAAGTTTTCAATCAATCAAACTCTTTCTCTGCCACGCAATAGCCTCATCCTTAGCAGCTGATGCCAGCACTGTAAACGGTGGGAGTCGCTCACCTTGTTTGCAGGGCTATAACTATTTAAATGTTATATATATGCAATACTATGGCCCATTTGACATCGGGTATCTATTGTTCAAGATGTGAAAAAGGAATATTTTTTCAGTTTTGCAGGATTTTTGGAGAAAGCATGGCACTTGAGACAAAACACACTATATCCTATATAATTTTATATGAATTCCTCTTGTTTCATTGTTTACAGCTTGTTATATTACATTTTATTTTTTATTTTTTTTTGTGGCCATCCTGGTCTATATAAATTATTGTCAATGTCAAATATACTATTATATACTTATTGTTTGTGTCTTGTAAGCCCATATGGGCTGGGCATACACCTGTATGTAAGACACGAAAATAAAAAACATCAATCAATCAATCAAGTACACACACACACACAATGTAACCTTTCACCTACTTTGCTCTCTGTCACACACACACACACACACACATACACACACACACACACACACACACACACACACACACACACACACACACACACACATACAGTACACACAGTTTCTGAGGCTACAGACCCTGCTGGAGGGATATGTGATCCGACTCATAAAACATTAATGGAGAGAGATATCTTTAGAAAGTCACTTTCCTACCCCATCACAACCTAAACCAGCCATCCCATCCCTGGGTTCTCCTCCTCCATCCCTCCCTCCCTCCTTCCCTCCTCACAGTCACTCTATCTCTCCACCTCTGCCCATCCATCTATCTTGATCTCTCCTTCATTTCTCCACCATGCTCCCTCTCTCTCTCCTCTCTCTACCATACTCTGTCCATCCTTCTCTCTCTCCCCTCTATCTATCTCTCCACTATACCCTGTCTATCCTTCTCTCTCTCTCTCTCTCTCTCTCTCTCTCTCTCTCTCTCTCTCTCTCTCTCTCTCTCTCTCTCTCTCTATTTCTCCATCTCTATCTCTTGCTCCATCTCTATCTCTTCCTCCATCTGTCCATCTCTTCCTCTGTCTCTACCCCCTCTATCTCATCCATCATCTCTATCTCTTTCTCCGTCTATGCCCTCTATCTCTTCCTCCCTGCCTCTACCCTCTCTATCTCTTCCTCCATCTCTCTATCTCTTTCTCCGTCTATGCCCTCTCTATCTCTTCCTCCATCTCTATCTCTTTCTCTGTCTATGCCCTCTCTATCTCTTCCTCTGCCTCTACCCTCTCTATCTCTTCCTCCATCTCTCTATCTCTTTCTCCATCTCTCCCCCCTCTATCTCTTCCTCCGCCTCTACCCTCTCTATCACTTCCTCCATCTCTCCATCTTTTCCTCCGTTCTCTCCTCTCCCATGTGCCCACTATGAAGAAGCCATTACAGCTGATTGCTTCATACAGACTGGGCGCTGAGTCTCCCTCGTTTATCTGTCCATTTTCACTAGTCGCCCACCCTTCGTCTCGTTCTGATTGGATTTGGGAGTGCAGCCGAGCTAAACGTGTGATGGCCTGGGTGGAATAAGAGTCATGGAAAATTGGAACGGGGGTAATAGGGTATGTGTGTGTCTAGGTATCTGTAGGTGTATGTCCGTGTGTCAGAATGAATGAACGAGGTATATTTTTATTAATGTGTCATGCCACGTAAGTGCTTGGCCCACATCCCATATGGAATTACAAGACACCATTATACAACAAAACAGAAGCATGTGGCCTGGTGCTCCTGACAAGGGAAATCCCACTGAGAACAAAGACCACAGAACAAAGATACAACCACAGCATCCAGTATAAAGATACCACAGCCACATGCAAAGATACAACCACAGCCTCCAGTATAAAGATACCACAGCCACATGCAAAGATACAACCACAGCCTCCAGTATAAAGATAGCACAGCCACATACAAAGATACAACCACAGCCTCCAGTATAAAGATAGCACAGCCACATACAAAGATACAACCACAGCCTCCAGTATAAAGATATCACAGCCACATACAGAAATACAAAGATATCCCAGCCACATACAAAGATACAACCACAGCCTCCAGTATAAAGATAGCACAGCCACATACAAAGATACAACCACAGCCTCCAGTATAAAGATATCACAGCCACATACAGAAATACAAAGATATCCCAGCCACATACAAAGATACAACCACAGCCTCCAGTATAAAGATATCACAGCCACATACAAAGATACAACCACAGCCTCCAGTATAAAGATATCACAGCCACATACAAAGATACAACCACAGCCTCCAGTATAAAGATATCACAGCCACATACAAAGATACAACCACAGCCTCCAGTATAAAGATATCACAGCCACATACAAAGATACAACCACAGCCTCCAGTATAAAGATATCACAGCCACATACAGAAATACAAAGATATCACAGCCACATACAAAGATACAACCACAGCCTCCAGTATAAAGATAGCACAGCCACATACAAAGATACAACCACAGCCTCCAGTATAAAGATATCACAGCCACATACAGAAATACAAAGATATCCCAGCCACATACAAAGATACAACCACAGCCTCCAGTATAAAGATATCACAGCCACATACAAAGATACAACCACAGCCTCCAGTATAAAGATATCACAGCCACATACAAAGATACAACCACAGCCTCCAGTATAAAGATATCACAGCCACATACAAAGATACAACCACAGCCTCCAGTATAAAGATATCACAGCCACATACAGAAATACAAAGATATCACAGCCACATACAAAGATACAACCACAGCCTCCAGTATAAAGATATCACAGCCACATACAGCTTAGTGGTGAGAGCACTTCTTGCGCGCGACCATAATCATTGTTTGTTCGGCTCCCCGTCGCGGTGGACTTTTGCTGATACAAAACGTAAATATATTACATACAAGACATAAATATATTACTTATACGAGACTTAAATATAATACTTATACAAGACGTATATATATTACTTATACAAGACATAAATATATTACTTATGGCTATACCATAAGGTACATTATGTACCCTTTTTACTGTGGTCAATTAGTACTTTATTTTAGTTTTCTGATGAGACTGTGTCCCTCACATCTGTTCACTATCTGAAGCAGGAGGATGCCAGTAATCTATCAACAGAAGCATAGCCACACTGCTTCTCCTCTGAAGACACATTCTTCGTCACAGTCAGGATCAGATAATTTTTTTTATAAAGGATCTCATTTTCACATGAGAACATGTTCTCCGTCACAGTCAGGATCTCATTTTCACATGATGACATGTTCTCTGTCACAGTCAGGAACAAACTCTCTCTGCTGTCTTTGTCTAGAATGTTCACACAGTAATGACCAGAGCTGGTAAATCAAGAGTCGCAGGCTGCTTGGACCTGCCTTGTCATTCTCCATATCCAGCACTGTTCCTACTGTCCTAAGGGAGGCCTTTACTCAACAGCAATGGAATGTCAACTGGAACCACCTCTGTTTCCACTTTGCGTGCCCTATATCATCTGGAATCGTCACCTTTTATTGTGGAATGCACCACTTTTCTATCTCCAAACTTGAAAGCTCTGCAACTGGGTTTATCTGCATTTAACACCTTGTACACTTTTTCCGTTTACTTGGGTATGTACTTTCTAGGTGAATTTTCTGAAAATATGGCTAGGGCTTAACCCTTTCTGCGCCAACAACGAGTTAACTTGTGTTAGCCCGCCAATCGTTGAGCGCCAACAACGTTGTTATGATTGTTATTTCTTTTATTCGCTATTGCCATTCAGAATTCATCCGGGCAGCCTGTGCAGGCTGTTCTGAGTGTGCCTGAGATTGCAGACGGTCAATACCGCCGCCTAACGCTGTTTGTTTGGGAAGAGTTTCTGGGAAGAGCTGAGCCGTGCGGGCGGGGTTTAAATACTCCGGCAAGATAAGCGCTTACAACGATGCATCAACTAGGCTGCCCCCCCCCCCCTCATTCATATGCAATGCCGGATAACGTGGGATGTCCTACCGCGACCAGTACTTGGAATGGCGATCAGATAATTGGATTCTTTTTTTTGCATTACATCAGAGACAAGGTAAGGACAGTATATATCCAATCTTGCATTGATCTGATATATTTTTTTCTCCCGCAATCGAAGCTGTCTGTGTGGAATGTGTGTGTGCTGTTTCCCATTGGTCACATCACAGCACGGAGGGGCGCCCCGCTCCAAGCCCCCTTTCATGTGTGCATGAGGAGACATAATAACGATAATCTAGCGTTGATTTCAGGAAGATTCGATAATCAGGCGAAAAATGGCAACCTCTTTACCTGGGATTACTCAGAATCACTCAAACTATACTCATATTCACCACGGTATAAAACGGAAATCTACGGATGAAAAAATTATCAGTTTTTTGCATGTTGACCAGAAGAAACTCACTGACAATCGTTATTAGATCCATAGCTATAATATTTAATATAGTTTTAGCACTCGCAAACACAGCATTCTCTCCATTGAACAAAGCGCTGGCACAAACGGCCATACGCCCACAGCGACCTCCGGTGGTCAATGTGGTTAAGTGGTTAAGTAAACAATACAAAATAGACAATACTGAAGTCTACAAGCGGGCAGAAAAGTGGACATTTTTTAACTTGAACTTGAGGACTGCATACTTTTTTTGCAAACCAAAACAACATACTTTATACTTATAGCACATGCATGTGCCTAGTCTCTTTTGAAAGATGACATTCTGAAGTTTCTGATTCCCGAAAAATTATTCACTTTTAGTGCTAACGTAATACAGTTACATAGATCTGAACTTGAGTTGTAAAAAAACTTGTTACTCAAGTTTTTCTGTAGTAGTTAGTAGTCCAGAGGTAGTATTTCCCCAGAAGGTGGTATGGCTTATAAATCCAGACGGAGCCATAGCCTGACGCCTTATGTACTACATATCCAAATTTCATAAAAATCCATTCAGAAATGAGTGATTAGGAGTGATTTTGGTAAACTGTGTAGTCTCATAGACTTCAATTCATTCATTTTCGAGATCGGATCTAGATTGACGGAACTACTGCAGCCTGAGGGCCCGCGTCCACCTAGCGCATATTTCTCCGTGAAACATGCTGGGAGTGCGCCGGCAGAGCTGGCTTGACGCACATCTTGTAGATGACAGAAAGAAATCTACAGCCATGCCGCGGTTTTGCACATATTATAGCATATTTGAATAACTTTATTGTATATTAATTATATATATAGTTATTGCCTGACACCACAGTTCGCCCTTTGCTTTTTATTAGCTTTTTAGTAGTGTATTCGTGTAGTTATTATTATTAGTTTTGTCGCGAATCTCAATGGTCTGTGTGGAGACAGCCAGACAGGCAGGCAGCTCCGGTGTCAGGTTACAAACAGAGTGGTAGATGAATGGCTGTGATTGGTTGTCTGAAAATGAGCCCAGCGCATCGCTCTGAAAGTTGAGAAAGTTTCAACTTTCGACCGCACAAAAAAGCTGAGAAAAGAAGCCGACGGCAGCGCACTTCCTAGAGGCGGCCGCATGCGGCCGCATGCGCTCCCTCCCCATTGGAATACATTGAAAACAGACGCGTGCGGTCCTAAATATGCGCCAAGTGGACGCGGGCCCTGAGTTGGGAGTGGTATTTTGCGCAATACCGTGTACTTTGCACAAGCCTCAAATACCGGCATGTAACTCGAGAACCGCTGAACGGATTTTGTCGGATTTTGTCGCTATCGACAGGCAACAAATAAGCCTTCAATGCGATATATATATATATTGTATTACAAAATATGCACACCCGAGCCACTAGGGGTCGCCAAAGTGCCGGTTGCAAAAAATCCGAAAAACGTCCCATATGAGGGACGTTGCAGCTTAGCGTTGCTTTGTCCATAACCTTCCTAACCTCCATAACCTCAAGCCCACGATATCTCTGCATTCAAATATTCATAATCTTCATAACCTTCATAACCTCCATAACCTCAAGCCCACGATATCTCTGCATTCAAATCTTCAGCTTCACTAGAAATCCTCCTCTGCCCTCTCACTCTGATAGTTATCATCAAATAATTGTGCGAAGAGACCTTTAGAATCAGTCTCCCGCCTCCTGAGTACAAGCTGAATATAATTTTCTCTGTTTCCATTATTCCCCACACCTCCATTGACTATATTCACACAGCGGCCAGGAGAACAGGGTGGAAAGGAACCCAACCTGAGCATGACATAAGAGCAAGATGGCCGCCATGGGAATGTATCTGGCTCGGTTGGCCCTAGTTTATTCTAACTACTCAGTTCATACAGATTTCAAGTATCCAAATATCAATGATGAATATTGCATAAGGTTTACACAGTTAATATAGGTGTGTGTTTGTGTGTGTGTGCGTGTGTGTTTGTTTGAGCATGTGTGCGCAAAAGTGTGTGTGTGTGCGCATGTGATTGTGTGTGCGTGCAGTGCACACAAGTATATGTGTGCGTGTGTATGTGTGTGTATTCATGTGCGTGTGTGTGTGTTTTGACTGTGTGAGTCCTATGTAAGCTCTGCAGCAGGTCTGAAAGGATTTGATCTCTAAAGCCCTTTCAGTCCACTGCTTTCATGTGACTTCATTCTCCTCTCCAGTCATATCTCTTCTCTGCATTAACAACTCCTGTCTATAGAACAAAGGCTTTTGTTTTGATTTGAGTGGACCATCCCTTTGCTTGTGGCCAGCGGGTGTGTGTGTGTGTGTGTGTGTGTGTGTGTGTGCGTGTACGCGTGTGTGTGCGATTGCGTGTTCATTTGATTGAGGGTCTTAATCAGGTTTGTTTAAGTGAGGAGGGGCCACTCGGGGCTTGTCTATCGACCCGCTCCTCAGAGGCCTGTTTAAAAACACACTCCCAGTACATCTAGATCCTTGCTACCCATTGACCACTCAAATAAAGTATTTATAGTGTGTGTGTGTGTGTGTGTGTGTGTGTGTGTGTGTGTGTGTGTGTGTGTGTGTGTGTGTGTGTGTGTGTGTGTGTGTGTGCGTGCGTGTGTGCGTGCACGTGTGTGTGCGCGTGTCAGACTTCTGCCAGGTGGAGCTGCGGCTGCTAGCCCACCTGTCCTCCGACCCAGAGCTGCTCCGCATCTTCAGCGACCCACAGGCTGCTGATGTCTTCACCATGCTGGCTTCACAGTGGTGGGTGGGGCACACACACACACATACACACGCTCACACACATACATACATACATACATACATACATACATACATACATACATACATACATACATACATACATACATACATACACACACACGCTCTCACACACACACACACACACACACACACACACACACACACACACACACACACACACACGCTCACACACACACACACACACACACACACACACACACACACACACACACACACACACACACACACACACACACACACACAGAGTCTCTCTCCCTCTTCCTCCTTTCTCCCTCTCTTTCTCTTACTTCTAGTAGTGGTTGTTTTGCCTTCTCCTCCTCCCTTCCTTCCTTCTTACATTTTAAATAAGATAAGATATTCCTTTATTCATATAAGAATATGAGAACGTCAACAGTGTAATCAAAGGTGCAGATGATGGTCTGTATTCCCTATCAGTTATATTATACGTTACAATAAATATGGTCAATAACACTTATAATCTGAATATATACTATGTAAGTAAAGTATACAGTATACACAGGTGCAGTATACACAAGGTACCCTAACTGGCATGATATACGTCATATGTTATACGTTGTAGTCCGTGCAGGTTAGGTGGTAAGTAGGCTGGTAATGATATGCCTCCTAAAATGTCTAAACGGAAGTACAGGAAGTACAGGCTACAGGCTTTCCGGTTTCGACAAAACAATTATAGAAACGTGTGAAGTGCACAATATTTCCTCGTTTAAGCCACTGCAACGCCTTTGCCTGAAGAATTTACTACATGACCGGGACGTTCTAGCTTGTTTGCCGACAGGATTCGGGAAAAGTTTGGCCCGTTTGGAGGCAGCTTCCAGGGGAAGTACATACACCGGAAACTCTACCCCATAGACACTTTTGGCTGTAGTTCTTTACCAGGCTTTATCTCACGGAGATACAACTGGGAACGAGGTTAGGTGGTAAGAGTCAGACACACTTGATGATTGTGTGATCAGACAGTTCTGGAGTTCTGCTGGCAGCGCTCCCTGCCCACTGCTGTGGAGCCTGATGGCCGCTGGTACGAACGACTCAATGTCTCTCTCTCTCTCTCTCTCTCTCTCTCTCTCTCTCTCTCTCTCTCTCTCTCTCTCTCTCTCTCTCTCTCTCTCTCTCTCTCTCGCGCGCGCGCTCTCGCTCTCTCTCTCTCAATCTCTCTCAGTCTCTCTCGCTCTCTCTCTCTCAATCTCTCTCAGTCTCTCTCGCTCTCTCTCTCTATATCTCTGTCTCTCTCTCTCGTCTCTCCTCGCCTCACACGGCCCTCATCTCAGCCCCCTGTGTTCCTCTGAGCCTGGAGGAAGCTGATGACACTGAGAGCCTGGCAGGAGGAGAGAGCCCCGCGGGTTGGGGAGCAGATGCAGACATGTTAGCGCTGTAGTCCGATTCATCTCAACTGTAGTGTTTATGGAACACCCGGACATTTGGTCTCCATGACGAATGCTAACAACGCTAACAATGCTAACGAGGCATCGCCAGGAAGCTTAACCCTTTCACTACCACACTACAGACGGTTGACTAAATCAAAATCCAATCAAATCAACAATTCAGGCTGTTAGATTAAGATTAACCTCTTAAACCCGATCGGCCCGGTACCGAGATTTATTTCATGTCACAAATAGATCAATACAGTCCGTATTAAGTGATGTGTTTCTTTTTCAAATGTAGCCAACAGTAAAGACCCTAACCCTATCAAAACAGCAGTCAAGGGCGGCTAGGTGGTGTAGTGGGCAAGGCGCTCGCCATCAACGCTGGAGACGCTGGGTTCGAATCCAGCTCTCGGCGTTGCTATCAGCTTGGCTGGTCGTTCACACTAACACAATAGGCAGTGTTAGGGGTGGGAAAGCTGATGGGTGGGTCCTGGGCGTTATGGACAGCGACCCCTACAGTTCGGTCGGGGCGCCTGCACAGCGAGGGTAGGATCTGGAGGGAGGTAGTGTGACCTTCCACACGTTACACTCTCCCGGTGAGAATCTGCGCTGCCAGGCTGGCTGCCGGCTGGCTGCACATGCGTCGGAGGAAAGCATGTGATAGTCTCTGGCCTCCCGGACCAACAGTAGGGGGGAGTGCGCAACAACCAGGAAGGGGGTTGGGAATTGGCATAACGACTAACAGTGGGATGGGAGAAAAATCGGGGAAAAAAGAAAAAAAATTAAAATAAAAACAGCAGTCAAAGTGTATATTTTCAGCACTACGTTTGTTTAGCGATGATTTTAAGTGTAAAAATCTCAGCGCATTGCATCGGAAACCGGATGATTTAGACGCAAGGACATGATGCCACGTCATGAAATCGTTGTAGTCGTAAGAAAGAGGAGACCCAGGGCTTTAGACGGACGTCGAAATTTCATAAAACTACACTACCCAACTCACACCAGCCGCAGTCAAAGCTGCAGCCGCTCTGTCACTCAAAACGCATTCCGAGTATGGGCGGAGCCCAGCCTCAAAACGGCTTAAAATTTTGAGGTAGAAAAATGCTGTTTTTGAGTACTTGATTAAAAATACAAAACAATGAATTTTTTGGAGAAAAAAAACTTACAGATGTGTTCCATAAACTCACAGGAATTGTGTAAAATTGCCCAAATAGTGAAAAAAATTGTCAAATAGTTCCCCTTTAACACTGAATGCCCAGCAGGGGGCGCACATTTAGTGCTTGAATGCCCACATCCACTTCAATGTTAGCATTAATATCGCCTAATCTATGTTTTAAATTATGGCTATGTGTCTAATCTGCCCGTCGCATTATCAATGACCTATTTCCAGTCAACATTGTCGAAGCAGATTGTTTTTTTATCGGTTCATTTCCGTTTCATAGCATTTAGAAAACCCCTCGTTTTCATGGAAAAAAAAGAGGATTCCATGATAATCGCCCCGTACTGTAATATTCTAGAACGTTGTCATTTGTCGGCCTATTTATGAATCGTTTTCAAATAAACGCTAGATTATCGATAGTATATGTGTACGTGTGCGCGCTAGTGCCGCGTGCTGAAAATCGATTCTCTCAGTTCCTGATCGCTCTTAGAGTCAAACAGCCATATCACAAAAAAAAAGAAAAAGCTTATATCTCTGTGAAAACGGGTCTGATTATCCTAATACTGGTAAAATAGATTCCTTGCCTGAGATCAGATGGTATCCAAATGGATTATTCCAATTCCTGATCGCCATTCCGAAAATCGATCCTTTTATTGATCCACCGCGTATACTGTACAACACATAATCCCCGCTGCTCTGAGGGTCCAGAATGAAGCTGATCGACTCCGGTCACATGCGTGAGAAATAAAATGTGGAATCCGGGTTTTTTTTTCTCATGCCTTTTGATTGAGTCCAATCCAAAAGGGTGAATTACCATCTGGGAGACGATAGGGGGCGGTTTTTTCACATCTGAGCGCCTGGAGTGGCTGATTTACCAACGGTAGAAATATGAATTCAGATCGCTAATAAAAATAAAAAAACGAATATTCTCGTTATGGGCATTCAACCCGCGGGGGGTAAACCCGAGAAAACTCGGGTTGGGCATCCAAAGTGTTAACACTTTGAATGCCCATCACGAGATATCTCGGGTTATCAGCCCGCGGGTTGAATGCCCATCACGAGAATTCTCGTTAAATTTTTTTATTAGCGATCTGAATTCATATTTCATCAACCGAGTCTATCGTTGGTAAACCTGCCCCGCCAGGCGCTCAGATGTGAAAAAAGCGCCCCCTATCGTCTCCCAGATGGTAATGCACCATTTTGGATTGGACTCAATGAAAATGGATGAGAAAAAAAAACTCCGGAATCCACATTTTACTTCTCACGCATGTAACCGGAGCCGATCAGATTCATTCTGGACCCTCAGCACAGCGTGTAATATGTGTTTTACAGTATACGCGTGGGATCAATAAAAGGATTGATTTTTGGAATGGCGATCAGGAATTGGAATAATCCATTTGGATACCATCTGATCTCAGGTAAGGAATCTATTTTACCAGTCTTAGGATAATCAGACCCGTTTTCACGGAGATATAAGCTTTTACCCTATAATGTGATATGGCTGTTTGACTGTAAGAGCGATCAGGAACTGAGAGAATCGATTTTCAGCGCGCGGCACCAGCGTGCACACGTACACATATACTATCGATAATCTAGCGTTTATTTGAAAACGATTCATAAATAGGCAGAAAAATGACAACGTTCTAGAACAGGGGTAGGCAACCCTAGGCACGCGTGCCTGCATAGGCACGCGGGGGCATTTGCATAGGCACAGGGGGCAGCACCAAAAAATTAAAAAAATACAAAAAAATACAAAAAAAAAAATAATTTTTTTTTTTTTTTTGCTTTGAAATATTATAGTGAACTATTTTGCACTGTTGTCGCATTTATCTTGTTGAAATCCTCCCACAGGTTCTTTTTACTTCCACATATTTAATTGAGACCCTTTATTTGTTTATTACGGTATTTCAATTTAGCTGGAAATACATTGCTACATCATTCAGTAACATTTGCAGAGCCTTATAACAAAAACATTATTACGGTCACCATTGTGACCAGTGGGATTAATCAACAAATTGTATTATTTATTTTTCTATTTCATTGAACATTGCACATGTTAAAAGCCATTTTTTTACTCAAAATGTGAGTATTACCAAGTCAACTTGTGTTCTTAAAACAATGACAATAAACATAGTTTTATTAGGTTGAAATAATGTGGTTGTGTACTTATTTTTCTGTTAACTTATTATGGATTGAAAACTGAAAACCTTAATGCACAGTAACTGAACTCAATATTTTTAAGTTCTGGTAACTAATTTTTTTTTTTTACAGTGTAGTCTTGCGATCAATCAACACTTATTTACACGATATACCTCACATTCACCCTCCATTCACATCCTGGTGTTCTCCTGGTGTTCTCCATTAGGCCTGTAGGTGGAGCTATGACAGCACACGTACAGTACACACACCGATGGTGTGTGATGTGTCCAAAAATGAATGGGCAAATGTGAGTGAAATGGTCGCACTGTATGCAGCTGTTTGTCTGCATTGCATTCCCCCCCCCCCCCAACTCAGATTTAGGGTTGATACAACCATCATAATAATATTGTTAATAATAACAATAACAATAATGATGTAATAATGTAAAAATTATCATTAAAAAGACCTGATTATGAGAAAAAAAAATAATTACGATGCATGGAATATTGTTGAGGCACACTAGTTACAACTATATTTCAAACAGGCACTCCATGTCAAAAAGGTTGCTGACCCCTGTTCTAGAATATTACAGTACAGGGCGATTATCATGGAATATTTTTTTTTCTCGTGAAAACGAGGGCTTTTCAAAATGCTATAAAACGGAAATGAACCGATAAAAAAACAATCCGCTTCGACAATGTTGACTGGAAATGAGTCATTGATAAGAGACGGGCAGATTAGACACATAGCCATAATTTAAAACATAGATTAGGCGATATTTGTTATGGTTTGACACCGACCCCAAACGCACGACACAAGAGAGTAGGAATTCAGAGTTGCCAAAAACAAGGGCTTGTTTATTGAGACTAATTAATGAGCACAGAATAGGCAAGTCAAACAAGACAGGTACACAAGCTAGGGGGAAAATGTTCTGCTGCTCTGCAGCTTCTCCCGTGGTGGTAGTAGAAGGTAGCAGATGCTGACGTCTGAGCCGCTCTGCAGACTTCTCTCGGCTGAATCTCCGAAGTGTTGCGGGACCGAGAGAGAGAGAGAGGGAGCGAGTCAACAAGGGTGCAGGTGGAACGAGCAGGAGAACAGGAGAGGTGACTTGTACCCAAATACAAAAGTTATCCAAGTGAACTAATCTTCGTGTAAATACACACAGTGAGCAAAGTTCCACAACACAATCCCAAGTGAATATCTTCGTGTAAATACACACAGTGAGCACTGTTCCAAAACACAATCCCAAGTGAATATCTTCGGTGCAAAAATAGACACTGAGAGTGAAGTCCAAAAAACAATCCAATGTGAATAATATCTTCGGTGTGAACAACACACAGTGGGAGATGTAAAGTCCCAAAAATATTATCCCAGTGAGAACAACAAAAAGGCGATCGCTGGGTGAGTGACTGTCTGATAAAAAAGGTGGTAATCTTCAGTGTTATAGAAACACACGAAAACGGAATTTGATCAAGACAGTCAGTAAAAAACTCACCCAGACGTAGTGCGTAATGAGTGCTGGAACAGCAGCGGAGCGAGCGCGTCGCCACGGGGAAAAGGTGTCCAAGAGGAAGGCTTCTTGGAATATCCTGGAGGTAAAGCACAGAGAGCAAACAGCAGCAGCAGCAGGAACGGAGAATGCAAACAGAGAAATATCAAAACGATCCAACAAAACTAGAGTGGAGAAACGGGGTATAAATAATACGGGATTGATTGATTGACAAGCAGTGACAGCTGGGGAATGTGATTGAAAAGCGTGCGGACGGGAGAGAACCAATCAACGACGTCTCTGACGACGTCACTGGGAAGAAGCGTGTGAATGGGGGAATTGAATGATTAACAGAAAGCTTAAAGGGACAGAGCGAGTGGGAGAGCAGCGGACCAATCATCACGGTACTTCAAGAAGCCCGTGGTGGGGAAAGAGCCAAACCTTACAATATTAATGCTAACATTGAAGTGGATGGTGGGCATTCAAGCACTAAATGTGCGCCCCCTGCTGGGCACTGAAAGTGTTAAGATTAAACTGGACTTTGAAGAAGCCTTTATTCATTGCACACATTGACAATGTAGTCATGCAGCGACACACACATTCGATGGCCGACACACACAGGAACACACACACATGCAATTTTGGGTCGCCGATTACATTTTGTCTCTGCGCATTTTGTCTCTGACCCATCCCGTCGTCCTTCCCCCCAAGGGCAGCCAGGAGCAGACATTTCTTACTTTCTTTCCCCAATCTGTTACATCTTCTTTACTTCTTCCATCTTGCTCACCCCCCCCCCCCCCCCCCTCTCTCTCTGCCTCTCTCTCCCTCTCTCTTTCTCTGTCTCTCTCTCTGTCTCTCTCTCGCTCTCTCTCTCTCTCTCTCTCTCTCTCTCTCTCTCTCTCTCTCTCTCTCTCTCTCTCTCTCTCTCTCTCTCTCTCTCTCTCTCTGTGAACCACGATCTCTGGTCTGGACTCTGATGCGCACCAAGCGATTCCAAAACCTCGGCCCACTTCCAGTCGGACTGTGATATGGACCATCTCTGGTGTGAAAGCAATTTCAATAAAGTCCCACTCAAAGTGAGGAGATCATTAATCAGTTGTCGTCGTTGTCGTCGCCTGGATTTTGTGATTTTTAATTAACAATTATAGTAATAATTATTCAAAATCAGGTCATTTCCAAAGTCGTGCAACACATGAATGACTATCCTACCTCACTACACCACCTCCCAGTCCCAAGTGATCACACGAATGACACAACTCCAGCTGTGGTAGAGCCGGACTGAGGGAGTTGAGCTTGAGTCCACTCCTACACATCAACAGATATAGAGCTATGACTGTAGTCCGGGAGTCAACTCTTTTGGGATTGACTCTCCACCACTATGTGTTCGCCCGGCCTTGGAAACAGCAGCGGCATTACGTACGTCTCCGTCAGTTCATGATTCTGACTGTTTTGAACAGACGTTTTTAAATGATTTCCTTGGTATCTCTGGGGGAGCATTAAAGAAGGATGTCAAAGTCTCTATACATCGCTATAAGTCTCTTTAAGTCGCTATAAGTCGTTATAAGATGCCGCAAGGCTCCATCTCGTCTGTGTTGTTGCTCTGCTCCTTTTGTAACTGCCGCCCAGAATATCTAACCAGATGGTGCACTTGGTATTGGGCAACAATCTAGTGGTTTCGGACTTTTATACTATTATATGAGAAAAATCGAAGTATTTATACCAGTTCTGTACAACAAGTCAGCAGGAAGGGTACAACTCTGGCAGCTAAGGGTAAGTAAGATTGTTCGTCAAACAGTGTTGAACTTGAGTGCTACAGTCTTGAGTGCATTGTAGTGTAGACATAATATGACATATTGGACTATTAAATGGTAAATGGTAAACGGCTGCATTTATATAACAGCTTTTATCCGAATCGCTTTACAATTTGTTCCTCACATTTTACCCATTCACTCACACATTCACACCGACGGCAGAGGCAACAATGCAAGGTGTCAACCTGCTCATCGGGAGGTAGTTAGGGGTTAAGTGTCTTGCTCAAGGACACTTCGACACTGCCCGGGAGGAGCGGGAACCTCTGGATTACCAGACGACTGCTCTACCTACCGAGCCAATGCCGCCCCCGATTAACATAGTAGGTAGTAATATACGTAGATTACTTAGTAGCAGAGTGCATAATGGTAAAAGAAGGTTAGTAGTTGAAGAAGGCTGTTTTTAGTCGATGGCGGAAAACTGGGGCGGTTTCAGCTGTCCTGACTGTGGTGGGAAGTTCGTTCCACCATTAGGGAGTGAGGACAGAGAATAGCCTGCTTCAATTTGATGACCTTTGATCGCTTTGAATTGCTGCCTATTTAAAGTCCAGTCGGTATGCATGAACCGCTCTCTGCTGACACCACTAATCAACCTTCCAATTTGTTATGTCGACTGGATCAAATGTGGGGCTGCTCCGTAGAAAGTTATTGAAGCACTGATTTGAATGATCCATAGAATGTGTGTGTGAGCTCTTACACCCAGTTGAGGTTTCCATTCTGGTTCTGGTAGCAACACTTTAGCTTTAGGAGAGAGAGACGTGCATGTTGACCGAACTCTCCTAGAGCACAGAAATAACGGCAAATTCTTAAAATGGGTGGCATTCCCCTTTAAAGCTTAGTGGTCTCTTGGTGGGTTAGTGCTCTGTCCAGCAGGTGGCGGTGAGCCCTCAATGTGACACCTGCTCACTTGACAGAGAGATCTATGTGTGTCTGAAAGGTCAAACTGCCTACTATTTAGTAAGCATTTTGAGTACACCAGCTCAGATTATTTAGAAGTTTAATGGCAGCAAAATGCCAGAATATTTACCCAATTGCTGAATAAACAATGCACAACTTTTCTTGTCATGTTATGCATTGAAATGAGTGCTTTGGTCGTTTTTAGTTTTGTTTTCCATGTATTTCAGACACTGTGTG
>NC_140168.1:179613015-179670515 GCF_963971535.1 Notolepis coatsorum | reverse complement strand
GGCTAGGGTCCTTTGTTTAGCCGTCTAGGCGACAGAAGGCCTTGGTCTGGCGACCATTATAGTTTTAACTAGTGGGCCGCGACCATTGACACTGGTGATCCCTGTGTGTTCTGGACGAGTGGATTCTCTCTGTCACCGTGTTAAGACCCCATCTTTCATATCCAAATGAGAGTATTCCTTCACGAGGGGATATGTGCATGTAATGTGCGATAGCGGCAGATTCATGTTCAAAGTCAGCTATACAGGCCAGTTGGTACTGTGCTGATTCCGCCGGACGTGTTATTATCACCGTTGTGAAGCGGTGTTGACGTCTTGTTTTTCCTTTTCTCTTAAAAAGTGAGGAGGGTTCAGAACGGCGGCCTGTCTGGGTGAGTGTTATGTCATTGTTTACATGTTCATAGCTTACGGTTAGCCGGTCGGTGGCCTGGCGCGGGGTGGCTTGGCTTCTCGCGCGCCGCCGGGAGCTCGCTCCTGATCGCGTGCGTCGTAGATCGGCGTCTCGCGAGCGGAAGCGATAGCACCCGAACGGCTGGAGCAGCCGTTAGCTTGATGCTATTCTGTTGAACGTGCTTTGATTTTTAACATGTTTTACACTTTTGACCACGACGTCATCCTTGACAGGGGATGTTCGTCAACCCTGCCCGAGCCTAGACGGGGATTGCGTCAACAAAGAGGACTGTAGCGACTGGTGGAGCGGCGACGCTGCCCGGATCGAACAACACGGGACGCTTGTGACTGCACTTCGCTGATCTGCGTTCCGGGCAGGTACGGGGTTGGCCAGACCCTCATAACACGTCTTCTGGTTTTACCTTGCTAAATGTATTGTGAATGACGGTGTTTTTTCCCAAAACGTGTGTTGTTGCAATGCATTTGAGATACGTTGCGGGTTGTGTGTGAGCTGTTTTTGTCACTGGCAGTAGCTTCTCCGTGCAGGTCGTGATGTATTGATCTGGTTGTTGTGTGAGAAACATCATGGTGTTTATGTGTACCGTGTACTCACTACTAAGGCAACTAACCTATGAAGCTATGCTTGGTGACGAGTGAGTAAAAGAATGTTCTTTCTCAGACTGTAATGACAATGAACAGTGAGTTCACACATTAACAGGTTTTCCTGTTTTAACTGGCCGTATTGAGGGTGAAATAGGAGGATTGTGTTTCCCCCCCCGGTTCCCTGGGGACTTTATCACCTCCTATCAGACATGTTGTGCATTAATTGTGTCTTTTGTGTGGTAGGGATACGATGTAACTCTCAGCTTGATTGCTGAGGTTGTGCTAAATCTGCTGGAGAAACTTATTTCCTAAAGGGAAATTGGTTTGGTTGCTGTCGTGTGCTTAGCAAGGCCTGTGGTCGATACTAATCAAGAATGATGTATTCTCTCATTGTGATGATGATGGGTTGTGTGTGTCATGTGACCTACAACTGGGTTGTACTGGCCACAGAAGCACATGTGTATGTTGGACCGGGGTTCTTAGAGCCCTCTCTATTCTGTGTTTTTCCTTAGTAAAAATCAGATAGCAGGTTAGCTCGTGCGCTGTGTGGAGCTGTGGAACGCTTCATAGAGCTGACTATGACTGTGTCATATTCTCTTTTTGTCGTTACGTCGTATCATGGGTGTGGGGTCGTAAAGGGGTGAACTGGTAACCTTTCCTCTCCCCATTGTTCTGTCGGTCAGGGGTACACCCCCTGTCCTTCAAGGTTCCCGTCACGTGGCGGTTCGGCACGTTACGGGGGGGGGGGGGGGGGGGGGGAGGGAGTTCCTGGTCCCACGGCCTGGTATATTGGGCGTGTGCACCGCAGGAATTCCCCCGCCATAGAGTACGTCACCGTGCGCGTCTCTGTTGGTAGGACTTCCGTGTGCTGTTCAGGTCCATGTGATGGATCTGTTTTCAGGGGGGGTGGTCAGGGCTCCTCCTCACCAAGCGCCTACTCAGGCCTTCTGTGAGTTCGGACTCCTTCTTCCATGTGATCCATGTGAGGAAGCCTCCATCAGAGTACAGAGCCTTCCTCCTCAGATTGTCAAAGTGAGTGGACCCTCTAGAAGGGTCCTTTTCTATTGTATGTATATTCGATTCAATTCGTTTATTGAGTGTGTATGGGTTCGGTGCCTCTTCCCCGGAGGCCCTAAAACCAGTTTTTTACATGGCTCAAGGTGCAATATATTCTTTTCAATCTGTACAGCTCGCGTGGGAAGTCTCTCTGGGGATCCCCGTCTCTTTCCTATGGGAGGGTGGTGGGATGTAAAAATGTGTACATTTTTTACCCCGGCTGTGTAGACTGGGATACATACTGTTGATGCTTCCTTCTTTCTATTCCAGAAGTGTTGGAGTTAGGGAGTGTCACACCCCTCTTGTCGTTCCCCTGGGCGCCTTGGGGATTCAATGGCAGGTCTAAATAGCCTGTTCATTGATGGGGGTGTGTCCCGACGCACGTATAGTGCTAGCTCGCTGTAAACAGGCGATTGACTGGCACGCCTTAGTTGCTTGTGGTTGAAACAGCGTTTTTATAAAGCAACTGAGATGGGGGTTTTTCCTCTTCCGGCGACCACATCCCATGACCTGGGTGGGTTGTCGACGGATCCTCATTCATGTCTGGGGGATGATGACGGGATGGATCTGAACATATGTAGTGGGGTCTCACGCCCTTGGGGTGGGCCACCAGGCGCGGTTCGTCCCGACGTCTGGGTGGCGCCTTCTTTTCATGTTAAGATCAACACGCATATCTGCCCTTTTCCTGGGGCATGTCGGCGTGGTTAGGGCACGGGACTGGTTCTGGTCACGCTGGTCCAGATCAGTTGAACCCGTTGTCCGCCGGGGATGCAGATCTGCTGTTCTGGTACCCTGAGGGACTTGGGCTTTTTTCAGGGGGAAAAATGCCAGGTCGGTCTGGGTGTCACAGGGTTAAGCGCTATGGAGACCCTGGTTGGGTATGTTTTTACTCAGCACTGTCGTCATGGCTTACAGCCATGCCATTCTGTACGCGCTCGATCTCGTCGGATCTCGGCCGCTACACAGGTTGGTCCTGGTTAGTACTTGGTTGGGAGACCGCCGGGGAATACCAGGTACGGTGTGCTTAGGGGCTGGTTCTCCATTGTTTTTCGCTCCTCTCTCACGCATGGCGAAGAGGGGCCTGTGGGGGTGGTTTTTTGACCTCCTCTGGTGACCCTGTGCTTCCCGTACCGCCAGGCCCGGTCCGAAGTGATGTTTGCGACCCGTAGGCCTGGGTTAACCCTTTTTGGAAACTGAAACACTTGTACTGCGGTATAGCCGGTGTATACCCGCAGGTGTGTTTTGGAGTTTTTTCTTGAGGGGTTATAGGAACAACCACCGCATTGGGTAACACCGAGGTGGTTGATTCCCTGGTGTGTTGGAGCAGTGTCAACTCCCGGGTTCACCGGTTGAGGGTGCCCCTGCACGTTCATGACGTCTGCCAATCGTGTCAGCCTTCTCTGCCTCGACCCCTCTGGGTGGGGGTTGTTAAATGGAGGCTTGGTCATGCAACACCGCCAGCTTACGCTCCTTCCGCCGGGGCGGCTGTGTTCAGCTGTCCCCTCTGGCGCCTGTCTCGTCCGCAGTCTCCAGGCTAGGGTTAACAGCCTGTTGCCTGGTTTTTCCCCGGTGCGCTGCCTGCTTCCGTTGGTTAACCTTTTTTGTGTGCTTACGGCCATGCTGACTGCCTATTCTGCAGGGTCAGTGTGCCAGGCGGTGTACTATTGGGGGGACGGGGCCCGCTCGGCTTACTGGCCTGGTTGGTTCCGCCTGGGAATACCAGGTGCAGTAACTGAGGGGCCTTTGTCCGAATACGCTGGCGATGTGGGGGGCGGGGCACTACGTGCCCACCTGGTGGGGTCTTGATGCTGGCATCATGGACTTCTCCGGGCCCCCATTCCAGGGAGTCCAGTCCTTTTGGTGGGTCTGGGTCTTCCTTCGTGCTCCGCTGCTACGGCCTTGCCACGGGGTTGGGTTTGCCCTTGACCCCGTGATTCTGGGGGCAGTAACGAGGTTGTTCCTCCGTTCGTTCCCGGGTGGCATGCGGGTTGTGCGTGTGTGTAGTCGTGGGTCAAGCCACGGTCTGCTCACCCTGTGCGTTAAGTTGCTTGAGAGCTCTTCGCACGGTCGGGTCCGTCGCCTTCCCGTGAAGCCTCTAATAGGGGGGATACCCTCCATTAGGGGGGGTCGGGGGGGCTCGGCCCTCCCTGTTCTGATGGTTTTGGGGGGCTGTCAGCGGGGTGTATTTGTCAGCCAAGTGGCTCCGCTTGGCCTCCCTTGTGCAGAAGGCGAAGCCAAGCTAAGCCACTAACGATACAGAACGTTAGGTTATGACTATAACCAAGTTCTGTTAGTTAGGGGCGATGCTTGGCTTCGGACGGCCGCTGCAGCCCTTGACCTCACCTTGTGGTGAAAGCTTGGGAAGGAGGAGAGCAGGTGACCACACACCTGCTTATGAAGGTAAGCTGATGAGGGGTGTGGTCAGACTAATACTGGTATTAGAGGTACATTTGTGGTTTATTCAGTACGCGTGCACGTACGCGAGATAGTGCAGAAGGCGAAGCCAAGCATCGCCCCTAACTAACAGAACTTGGTTATAGTCATAACCTAACGTTCAGATTACCTTATAATTATTACGTTATTATTTATTTATTTTTTTGATCAAATATTTGTATTTCTCTTTCTGCATCTGTGGCTGGAAAAAGATAACATCAGAGAGGGGTCTCAAGATCCACCAGGGCAGGAAAAAGTGCCTGAGAGAGCTTAGCGAGGGGCCTCGCATTGACCACTACTTCCTCAGAGGTAGGCCAAATCAGTCGAGTGAAGCCCAGCGGCAGGATATTCACCACAGTCCACAGGGTATCAGAACCCCAGACGAAGCTCAATCAGGCACAGATCCACCAACGGACATGAGTCCAGAGCCCATCCAGCCACAGACAGCAGTAGAGAGGAAGATGAACGGACGAAAGCCTCAAATCTTGTGGCCTAAATCCTGCCAGAAAAAGGAGTGGGAAACCACAGACACAGACCTTATCCATATTCTAGAAGGTCTGAAAGGGTGCGTGGAAAGAAAGCTGGACAAGATTGGAGAAATCATTTACAGCTATGGAGCAGAGAGATTTGGGGTGAAAAGTCAGAACCTTAGGACACAGAAGGAACCATCAGCTCATCTCAAGTCCAGGAGACAACAAGAGATTGAAAGACTTGTGAAAGAAAGAAGGTGCCTGAGAAAGCAGTGGAAGAAGGCCACAGAAGTGGAAAGGAAAGGACTTGAGGCTCTACAGGGGGACATCAAGCAGCGTCTTGCAACACTGCGAAGAGCAGAATGCTTGAGAAAGCAACACAAGAAGAAAGAGCGAATGAGGACCACCTTCTACAGAGATCCCTACAAGTTTGTCAAAGATCTCTTTGTCAAGGAGAAAACTGGGACCCTCAAAGTACCCATAAGGGAACTAGAGGATCACCTGAGGAAGACCTACTCTGACAATCAGAGGCATGTGCCAGCCAGCATTCCGGATGACATGCCACCAATACAACCACCTGAGCACCAGCTGGAAACAAGGCCCCCCAAATGGAGCGAAGTTGAGAGCACAGTAAAGCGGTCAAGAACAGCCTCAGCCCCTGGGCCCAACGGCGTTCCATATAGGCTCTATAAGAACACTCCGGGTGTCTTGAAGTACCTCTGGAAGCTAATGAAAGTGGCATGGGAAAAAGGAATTATACCAAAGGCATGGCGAAGGGCAGGAGGGATCCTGATTCCCAAAGAGAAGAACTCCTCAACCATCGACCAGTTCCGCCAGATCAGTCTTCTGAATGTGGAAGGAAAGATATTCTTCAGTGTTGTGGCCCAGAGGCTCTCAGTATTCTTGCAGAAGAACAACTTTGTCGACACCTCAGTGCAGAAGGCAGGGATAAGTGGTTTCTCAGGATGCCTGGAACACACAAGTGTCATCTGGCACCAGCTGCAGACGGCCAAGAAGGAGAAGAAAGACCTGCATGTGGTTTTCTTAGATCTTGCCAATGCCTTCGGATCAGTGCCTCATGAGATTTTGTGGACAGCGTTCAACTTCTTCCAAGTCCCAGAGGGCATCACAAGGCTGGTCAAAGCCTACTTCCAAGACCTCCAGTTTTGTGTTACAGCACAGGCCAGTACAACTGCCTGGCAGCACCTCGAGATAGGCATAATGGCGGGCTGCACCATCTCTCCACTGGCGTTTACCATGGCAATGGAGCTCATTATTCGAGCATCCCGATGGGTGGTTGGAGGGGAACGGTTGAAGAGCGGGCTGCGTCTTCTTCCAATCAGGGCGTACATGGATGACATGACGACAATAACAACAACAAAGGCATGCACCAAACGCCTGCTGGATAAACTCCAGGAAAACATCAAATGGGCACGAATGGAGATTAAACCAAGCAAATCCCGCAGTATCTCCATTGTCAAAGGCAAGCTCGCCAATGAGAGGTTCCACGTTAACAACGAGCCAATACCAACTGTTCTGGAAAAGCCTATCAAAAGCCTTGGCCGCTGGTATAGCGCAGAACTTAAAGACTCGAAGCAGGTGGAACAACTCAGGCAGGATACAATCATTGGCCTCAAGCAGATCAACAACACTGCTCTCCCTGGGAAGCTGAAGCTGTGGTGCTTTCAGTTTGGACTGCTGCCCCGTCTCATGTGGCCAATTGCCATCTATGAGGTCACTCTATCCCATGCCAATCGGCTGGAGAGACTGGTGAATGCACATGTGAGGAAGTGGCTTGGACTGCCGAGAGGCCTTAGCAGCATAGGCCTGTATGGCAACGGAGCCCTCTCCCTACCAATCTCAAGCCTGGTGGAGGAGTACAAATGTGCCAAATCAAGGCTGGAAATGACTCTCACAGAATCCCGGGATCCATTCGTCAGAGGTGCTGCTCCAACCCTAGCAACGGGGAGGAAATGGAAGCCATCTGCAGCAGTTGCAGTGGCAAAGACCGCCCTCAGACACCGGGATATAGTGGGGCATGTCCAACATGGCAGAGGGGGCCTTGGATTGGAAGCAACTACACCCACATGGCAAAAGGCTACTCCAACCGAACGGCGGCACATGGTGGTGGAGGAAGTGCACCACCAGGAGGAAGCAGCCAGGTGTGCCAAGGCAGTCTCTCAAGCCCAGCAAGGCCGGTGGATGAAGTGGGAGGGCGTGGAGAGGAGGAAAATCACGTGGAACGAACTGTGGAGCATGGAGTCTAATAGGCTAAGCTTCATCATCAGAGCCACATATGATGTCCTGCCCTCACCAACCAACCTACATCTCTGGTATGGAGAGGACCCAGCCTGTCTCGAGTGTGCAGCCCCAGCAACCCTCAAACACATCTTAGTGGGTTGCAAGACCAGTCTAACTCAAGGAAGATACACCTGGCGCCATAACCAGGTACTGAAGTGCTTGGCTGCCGAACTTGAGAACAAGAGAGTAACCACCAACGCCATGCCTCTAAATGCCCAAACTACCTTCCCACGGAAAACAACCTTCATCCGGGAAGGGGAGAAACGGCGGACCAAGCCGTCACCTCCGAACTCAGGCCCACTGAACGCAGCCCGGGATTGGGAAATGCGGGTAGACCTCAGCCAGAGGCTTACCTTCCCATCTGAAATTGCAGCGACCAACCTGCGCCCAGACCTGGTCCTCTGGTCCAAATCTTGCCGGCGTGTCTTCATCGTTGAGCTGACGGTCCCATGGGAGGAAGCCATCGATGAGGCATTTGAACGGAAGAAGCTGCGATATGCCAACTTAGCAGCTGAAGCAGAGGGGCGGGGCTGGAACGTGAAGGTGTGGCCAGTGGAGGTGGGCTGCAGAGGCTTTGTAGCCAGTTCCACCACAAGGCTCCTGAAGGAAGTAGGGATCAGAGGACAGGCCCAACGAAAGGCAATCAAAGAACTTGCCACTGCAGCAGAACGGAGCAGTCACTGGTTGTGGCTGAAACATAGAGACGCATCATGGGCTGCTAAATGAACACGTGGTGCCACTGTGCGACACACACCCAGGCCTGATCAGCCTGTGGTGCGCCAACCTCGGCAGAGGGTGTATTGTGATAAATGGCCGAAACACCCAATGAGGTCGGGGAACACAACTGAAGATGTGTCGTACTGGTGATCATCACGTGATCATTGCCAAATTCCACCCCACTCCAACCTCATTCAATTGTTGTGCTGAATATTTAGGGATCTTTAACAACTAGTCCTATTAAGAATCCTATACACAGAACAAGCCAAACACAATACAGTAGTAATAATAATAATAACAAGACCTCACAATACCACAATAATAATAACATAAAAACATAAACACATATCAAATCTACTTATACTATTACAGACACCACCCCCCCACCCCAGGACCCCAGGACCAACACCCCGACCCCGCTCCGCCGCTAGATTGTGGCCTTTACTTTCTCGGCCGCTGAGACCCAAAGTATATATCTATAACAGGGGTGGGCAATTATTTTTCCCAGGGGGCCGAATGAGCAACTGAAAATATGTTGGAGGGCCGGGCCAAAATTCCAAACTCAATTATGCATAATATACATTTTATTTCTATATAAAAAGCAGTAAAAGGCATTGTTTTGACCCCTGGTAAGAGTGTATGTTATTATTTGGCAATTAAAAGGTGACGTTAGCTTTCAAAAATATCATTTATTCAAATAGAATTGATTTCCAAAATGATAAACAAAATGTGAAACATTAATAACAAAGGGCATTTTGAGTTTCATATACTATTGAAACAAGGATTTTCTTAGCTTTCTAAAGACATCACATCATCTTATAGCCAAAATAGACAAGACATGTCACTGAACTGTGTAAAGAAAGGTGTCCCAGTTTTGTAGCCTTTTTTACTTTACATGCCTATATTAAACATTTTGTAGGAGTGCGGAACAAACAGACTGCCAGACGGTTGTTTAGATGCAATACACGTAACGTCTCATGTTTACTTCCCACTTCCTTAATACAAACTAATACGTCATCACGTCAACCCGTGTGACTACATAACGTCAATGCCCTCTAACCACACCCTGTGCATAACATTGAACATGGAGGTGACAGAATATGAATGTGAATTATATTGTCCATTATTGTCCCCCACATGCGCCCCCCCAGAATTCACAAGAACTGGCAGCATGAGCCGTTGAGGACCCCGTAAAATCCTGCCGAAGCGGCTTCGGGTGTCCAGAGTCTGTGTAGCGACGGGACCAGTTACCACCAGAGGGTGGTCTGAGGACTTAACGGCCAGGGGGAAACCCTGCGTCATGGTGGAACCCGTAGACCCCGGAGGGCGGTCTGAGGTTCTGATGGCCGGAGGGCGGCCGCGCCGCGGCGGCTGATCTACAGGAACCGGACGGTCCAGGTCCACATGAGCCGGTTTCAGACGGTCCACTGAAATGTGGTCCGGTTTCCCTCCTATTTCGACTACAAATGACTTGTCCCCTGTCTCCAGAACACGAAAAGGCCCCTCATATGGTGGCCGTAGTGGCGACCGATGGGCATCATGGCGGACAAAGACGTACTTTGCTGTATGGAGATCAGGTGGAATATAAGCCTGGGGCACAATGTGCTGTGACGTAGGCACCGGCCTAAATACCTTGGCATTGTCCAGGAAAACAGACCGTTGCTGGCCAGCAGACCAAGGCGTTGTGGTGTTGGGCATGAAATCCCCGGGGACTCGCAATGGCTGCCCATAAACCAGTTCGGCTGAGGAGGACTGAAGATCTTCCTTAGGGGCTGATCGGAGGCCCAGCATGACCCACGGAAGTCTGTCAACCCACCCATTGTCCCGAAGACTGGCCCTGAATGCGGCCTTCATTGACCTATGAAACCTCTCGCACAGTCCATTGGCTTGAGGGTGATAAGCCGTTGTACGGTGCAGCTTTACCCCGAGACCCTGGGCCACAGCATTCCAGAGCTCCGATGTAAACTGAGGCCCCCGGTCGGAGGTTATATCCGATGGAGCACCAAAACGGGCAACCCAGGTGCCGATGAATGCTCGTGCAATGTCGGCAGATGTAGTTGAAGATAGTGGCACGGCCTCTGGCCAACGCGTTGTCCTGTCAATCATGGTAAGGAGGTGGGTGCAACCGTGTGATGGTGGCAGTGGCCCAAGCAAGTCTATGTGCACATGATCAAACCGCCTTTCAGGCACATTGAAAGGGGTTAGTGGGGCCTTGGTGTGGCGGTGTACCTTGGCCCGTTGACACTCTAGACAAGCATTAGCCCAATCCCGAACATCAAGTTTCTTTAATAGTTGTCATACAGAAGTACAGAATACTTTCATACAAAATGCTTCTTACTGTTACGCTCCAGAGACTGTGTTAGACAAGATAGTATCAAATAACATAGTATAGCATGTAAATTAGAAGTAGAAAATGAGGTCACAGTGTTCAGTATAGACATATGTACAATGTTCGATGCAGAATAGACGTAACTGAGTTACCATATAATATACAATACTATGCAGTGTACTAATGTACAATACTATATAGTGCAAAGCAGAAATGGGATGAGGTACAATTTAGGTACAATTTACAGTAAGGTGTACGAGTTGTAGTGCAATCCTTCATCAATAAATATAAAGTGTGGGGAGTGGGTGCTACAGTGTGTTTGTTTAAAGTGAGTGTGTGCTATAAAGTGTGTGGAGTGGGTGCTACAGTGTGTTTGTTTAAAGTGAGTGTGTGCGTGTGGATGTGTGTGCTATGTGCGTTTGATGGTTGTTGTTGTGTAGTGTTCATTGTTCGTTTAGCAGCCTGATGGCCTGGGGATAGAATCTTCTTCTGAGTCTTTCTGTGCTCGCCTTGAGACTCCGGTATTGCTTGCCTGACCGCAGCAGTTCAAAGAGGCAGTTGTTCGGGTGACTGGAGTCTTTAATGATTATCTTAGCCTTGCCCCTGCACCGCTTGTTGTAAATGTTCTGGAGGGTGGGGAGCCCCTCTCCAATTGTGTGTTCGGCTGAACGTGTCACTCTTTGTAGTCTGCTTCGGTCTTGTGCAGTGCTATTCCCAAACCAGGAGGTGATGTTGCCAGTCAGGATGCTCTCTATTGTACATGAGTAGAAGTTCTTAAGGATCTTCTGACTGACTTGGAACTTCCTTAGGCGCCTGAGGAAGTAGAGGCGTTGTCGTGCCTTCTTCACAACACTGTCAATGTGTGTGGTCCATGTCAAGTCCTCGGATATGTAGGCTCCGAGGTACTTAAAGCTGTTGACTCTCTCAACCGGTGCCCCGTCGATGCTGAGGGGGCTGTAGTCCTTGACCCCCGACCTCCTGAAGTCCACAATCATCTCCTTTGTTTTGCTGACGTTCTGGGAGAGGCTGTTTTCCTGGCACCATCCCGCCAGGACCTTGACCTCTTCCAGGTAGGCCCTCTCGTCGTTGGCAGAGATCAGGCCCACTACCACTGTGTCGTCAGCAAATTTGATGATTGTGTTGCTACTCCGCTGAGCCACACAGTCGTGTGTGTACAGGGAGTAGAGGAGGGGACTCAGAACACAGCCCTGGGGGGCCCCTATGTTGAGGGTGATGGATGAGGAGGTGCAGTTGCCTGCTCTCACCACCTGGGGTCTGCCCGTCAGGAAGTCCAAGACCCACTGGCAGAGGTCATAGTTCAAGCCCAGGTCCCTGAGCTTGGCTATGAGTATGGAGGGGACTATGGTATTGAATGCCGAGCTGTAGTCGATGAATAGCATTCTCACATAGTTCCCCTTCCTCTTGTCCAGGTGTGATGCTGCTGTGTGCAGCACATGGGCTATGGCGTCCTCCGTGGACCTGTTGGGGCGGTATGCAAATTGCAGGGGGTCCATGTTGATGGGGAGGGAGGAGCAGATGTAGCCCTTTACTAGCTTCTCAAAGCACTTCATGGCTATGGAGGTGAGAGCTACAGGGCGGTAGTCGTTGAGGCAAGCAGGCTTGGATTTTTTGGGTACAGGGATAATAGTGGACTTCTTCAGGCAGGTGGGGATGACAGCCTGTTCTAAGGACAGGTTAAATATGTCAGTGAATACCAGGGCCAGTTGGTCGGCACAGACTTTTAGGACGCGGCCGGGGATGCCGTCCGGTCCTGCTGCCTTCCTGATATTCACTTTTTTAAAGGTCCGCCTCACCTCATGCTCTGTTACCCTGAACACTGAGTCTCCATCAGCAGCAGACCCCCCCCCCCCCATTGCCGTGGCTTGTGGGCTGGTGTTGTTATTACCAGCATCAAACCTCGCATAGAAGGTATTGAGGTCATTTGCTAAGGAGATGTCACTGTTCAGTTTGAGTTCACTTTTTAAGACCGTGCCAGACGAACTTGGCTGCCACCAACAGCTGAGATGGTTTCCTGCCCGGGTGAGAAAGGCAGTGAAGGGCGTCGAAAACACGCCTCCTCCAAGCGGCAGGGACAACAGGGCGAGGCTGCCCAAGTGAGATGTCACACAGGAGCGTAGAACCAGTGTCATTAAAAGAGATGTCCACCAACTGAAGACCTGTATCGGTGGTCCTACATGTCTGGACGTCCTTGTCGGAAAGCTGATCGGCTGCCATCTGTGCATAATCAATCCCGAGGTGGACCGTACTGATGATAGCACGAGAGAGGCAGTCGGCGACAGGGTTGTCCTTCCCGGCCACATGTTGGATGTCTGTTGTAAACTCCGAGATGGAGGACAACTGGCGTTGCTGGCGAGCGGACCAAGGCTCTGAGACCTTGGCCATAGCCAAGGTCAACGGTTTGTGATCGACAAATGCTGTGAATGGTCGGCCCTCCAACAGGAAACGGAAATGCCGTACCGCCAGATAGAGGCTGAGGAGCTCCCGGTCAAAGGTGCTGTAATTGCGCTCACTGGCTCTGAGCTGCCGACTAAAAAAGGCAAGGGGTTGCCAGTGACCATCGACTAGCTGCTCATACACTGCCCCAACAGCATAATCCAATGCGTCGGTTGTGAGAGCGATCTGCGCCTCAGGTAATGGGTGCGCCAACATGGCCGCTGTAGCCAGGGCTTGCTTAGTGTTTTTAAAAGCTCCCTCCATCTCCTCTGTCCAAGTGAGAGTGAGCTTAGCAGGTTTGCCCTTGAGTACCTCGTAGAGGGGCTGCATGAGCTGGGCTGCGCCAGGCACAAAGCGATGATAAAAATTCACCATACCCAAAAATTCCTGTAGTGCCCGGACGGTGGAGGGCTGCGGAAACTCGCTCACAGCCTGCACTTTCGATGGCAGAGGCACTGCCCCATCCTTTGTGATGCAGTGCCCGAGGAAATCAATTATTCGCAGTCCAAACTGGCACTTGGCTGGGTTAAGAATCAAGCCATGCTAACTCAGGCGCTCAAAAAGTGTGTGGAGGTGAACCATGTGTTCAGCCCTGGAGGAGCTGGCGATGAGGATGTCATCTAAATAAATGAACAGGAAAGGCAGGTCCCTTAACACACTGTCCATGAGGCGCTGAAATGCTTGGGCAGCGTTCTTGAGCCCAAAAGGCATGCGGAGGAACTCAAAAAGCCCGAAAGGGGTGATTACCGCGGTCTTGGAAATGTCCTGTGACTGCACCGGCACCTGGTGATAACCACAAACCAGGTCCACTTTAGAAAATATGACCTTCCCCGCAAGGCGAGATGAAAAGTCCTGAATGTGTGGTATAGGATAGCGGTCAGGGGTCGTAGCATCATTCAGGCGGCGATAATCACCACACGGGCGCCAACCTCCGGCGGCCTTTGGCACCATATGGAGTGGCGAGGCCCAGGGGCTATTGGACCGGCGCACTATGCCGAGGCACTCCATCGCCTCAAACTCCGCTTTAGCAATAGCCAGTTTACCTGGATCCAGGCGCCGTGCACGGGCATGTACTGGCGGGCCTGCAGTCGGTATATAATGTTCCACACCGTGCTTAGCTGTAGCTGCTGAAAAAGTTGGCATGGTAAGAACTGGGAACTCAGCCAACATACTCGAGAACTCAGAGGCAGTAAGGGTACTGGACAGCCTTGAGGAGCTAGAACCACTGAGTTCACATGGGAATGAGCTAAAAGTCTCTGCGCTGACCAAGCGCCGGTTTTTAATGTCCACCAGCAGCCCATGGGCACACAAAAAATGTGCACCTAACAATGGGTTAGACACCTCAGCAGTAACAAACGTCCATGAGAAATGCTGTCCCTCCAAACACAATGTCACATGCCGTTCACCATAGGTCCGTATGGGACTGCCGTTGGCCGCCTCTAGTGGTGAACCCCGTACTCCAGCTTGTATATCCAAAACAGATGCGGGTAAAACGCTCACAGTGGCCCCAGTGTCGCACAAAAAACGCCGCCCAGAAAGTGTGTCTCTAATAAATAATAAACTGCCTTCATGGCCAACACTCATGGCAGCTAGCGGGTGCTGGCCCTCTCGTTTCCCGACACCTTGGCATGGGGGTAGTTACATGGGGGTAGGCATTTTCTAGCCTTAGAGCCAAACTGTGCATGGTAGAAACACATACCTGTGGGCTTTTGTCTCTGGGCCGGGGCGGGGGCTCTGGACAGGGCAGCAGCAACAGCAGGGGGCGGAGAGTCATCCACCTGGTACACAATATTGTTAGCCACCTGACACTGTTGTGTAGCAGAGAAAAACCTATCAGCCTCTTTAGCCAATGCCCGATAGTCTATAATGGGAGAGTTAGCCAAAGCCGACCGCACTTGCCATGGTAGCTGCTGCAGGAATAGCTCCTTAAAGATAAAACAAGGCTTGTGGTTGCCTGGTAGTAAAGCCAACATTCGATCCATTAGCTCCGATGGTTTAGCATCGCCCAAGCCCGTCAAAGACAGTAGCTGACGTGCACGCTCAGACTCCGTTTGACCAAAAGTTTCTAGCAGCACGTCTTTCAGTGTGTCGTACTTACTATCCTCCGGAGGATTCCCGAGCAGATGTGCTACTCTGGATGCGGTAGCCCCGCCGAGCGCCGATACCACGTAATAATACTTTGTATCATCCTCTGTTATCCTCCGTATAGTGAACTGCGCCTCCGTTTGCGCGAACCAAACAGCAGCCTGCTGCTCCCAGAACTCCGGTAGCTTCACTGCTATAGCGTTCACAGACATGTTTGCTTGTTCAAAAAATGTAATCCAGTCTTTGGAAGCGTCCAAAAACGATCGTCAGAGTCACCAATGTAGGAGTGCGGAACAAACAGACTGCCAGACGGTTGTTTAGATGCAATACACGTAACGTCTCATGTTTACTTCCCACTTCCTTAATACAAACTAATACGTCATCACGTCAACCCGTGTGACTACATAACGTCAATGCCCTCTAACCACACCCTGTGCATAACATTGAACATGGAGGTGACAGAATATGAATGTGAATTCTATTGTCCATTATTGTCCCCCACAATTTAATGTTTTCAGAACTGTGCAAAAAAAAGAAAAGAAAAAGATCAATTGTCCCATTTCACTTGTTATATTTCCACATTTTAGTGTTCTTCAGTTCTTTTTTTTTTCATTCAGTGTGAGAAATCCAGTCTCTGTTGAGCTTTAACAATTCCATCAAAGTCAGGTTGCATGTCTGAGGTGGAGCTGCGAAGCACAGCTGCCAGATGTTCATCAGTGAGAGAGGATCTGTACCTGGACTTGGTAAACGTCATGACTGAGAATGTCTGTTCACATATGTAGGTGTATCCAAAGAGAACCAACATCTTCTGAGCATGTTTCCTCATGTTTGGAAAGTTCTCCTCCTTGAGAGCAGAGTAGAACTCTAGCAGTGATGCTGACTTAAAGTGCTCTTTCAGTAGTGAATCAGACTGCAGGTCAATGAGTTAAAGCTGAACAACTATCAACACTGCAGGTAAAGGGAGAGGAAACCAGCTGCATTTCATCCTCAACCTTTTTGAAATCTTGAAAACGCCTTGAAAATTCATCATGCAGTGCTCCCAACATGGATGAGTACCTGTGCCGGTGATCAGCTGATGGTTTGACTTCTTTCAGGGTTTTCATGTGTTTGAGATTGTTGCTGCCTAGTTGCCTTGAAATTAATTGCAACTTTGTCATGAAGGCTTTCACATGGCTATGCATTTCATGAGCAAAAATGCCCTTACCCTGCAGTTGTGTGTTCAGTAGGGATGGGTACCGTTCACATTTGAACCGATACGGTACCGGTACCTGTGAATCGATACCGGTACCTTTTTTCTGTACTTTAGTCTCTAAAAATGTAATCTACCTACCTCAGTTGTAAAAAAAAAAATCCAAACTTCAAATAACCACACTTTCGACCGTTTTCGGCTTGCCCTGACTGCTTTGTTGTTGAATCAAGTCAAATCCTAGGTAAGCGTATATTGTGCGTGTGAACGTTGACATGAAAAGAAAAAAATATATATAAAAAAAATTATAAAAAATCGAATTATCATGTAATATTTCGCGGGCCACAATGCCCAGGTCTGATCTATAAAGTAATAATAATCTTCATTTATATAGCACCTTTCATACACGGAGTGCAGCTCAAAGTGCTTAACAGAGACACGTCTTCTTTAAACAAGCCAAGAAAAAAATAAAAAATAAAATACATAGTAACACAGTAAGTCAAGAAAAAACAAGAATACTTTAAGCTCAAAATAAATGCATGCATGCATGTAACACTCCCAGACGTACCCCACGCGAAGGTAAGGAAAAACTCACTAAAACCTAACAATAGGAAAAAATGCTCCACAGGCAATGTGGAGGAGAGAAACCTTAGAAGGGCCAATTCAAGGGGGGATCTCCCTTCTTAGATGTCGGTGATATTAGTGTTGCATGTTGCATTAACAAGAGGCGAACAGCTGGTAAGCATGCACCCATGTGTTTAGTGAAACACAGATGAGTGCATGCGATAGCAACTGAACATTTAGAAAAATGTAATATAGAGCTGATAGTGATAACAACTGAACATTTTATAAGATTAAAGATAGAACTGATAGCGGCTCCAGCCGAGGCAGCAGGGGTGCATCCTCCCGGGACGTTCCACACTCCGGCCACCACTCCGAGACAGCTGAAGAGTAAGTACTATATATGAATGAATGAATGAATGAATGAATGAATGAATGAATGAATGAATGAATGAATGACAACTTTATTTAACAGATTGCAGAATGGGTACAATACAGTACGGCTCAATACACACAATTGTTAAGGGGATGCAGACCAGATTCAATTCATAATGACATTTATGACATACACAACATACATGACATCATGACATAGGGACATACATGACATACAGGTATATAGTACTGTTACATTTGTGACATATATGATATGCAAATATACAGTACTGTTACCCATAGATCCTGACAGAGAGTATATACATATGATGGGGAGGAGACTGTACATTAGGAGGGGGTGGGTGGGTGGGAGAGAAATATACATACAGTGGGGAGAGAATATATACATACGGTGGGGAGGAGACTGTACATTAGGAGGGGGTGCGTGGGTGGGAGAGAAATATACATACGGTGGGGGAGAGAATATATACATACGGTGGGGAGGAGACTGTCTATTAGGAGGGGGTGGGGGTGGGGGGGTTTGTACATTTACGGTGGCCAGTTTCGAATTGCAGCCTCCCGTAGGTGCTCTTTTAGAGCGGTTTTGAATGTGGGTAGGGATTCACATTCCTTTACAGCTTTGGGTAGGGCGTTCCACATTGATGTGGCATAATTGCGAAACGTGTTTAGTCCCTTGTTTGAGCCGAATCTGGGTTTAACATGATTTGTTGAGCTTCCTCTGGTGTTGTGGTCGTGGTATTCACTGACCTTTGGGAAGTATTTTGACATGTACATGGGTACCTTAGTCGTATAGTGTATCTTGTAGACCAGGCCCATTGCAAGTTGCTGTACTCTGTCGTCTACTCTAAGCCATCCTAGGTAGTCAAAGTGGGCAGGGGTGAGGTGGGTTCTAGGAGTAAGGTCAAGTAGTAGCCTGACCAGTTTGTTTTGTGATGTTTGTAATCTTGTTTTTAGCGCCTTTGAGGTGCTTTGGTACCATGAGGTGCAAGCATGGTCGTAGTACCCTTGAATGAGTGCTCCTGCCAGAGTCTTCAGGGTATTCTTGTTTACCAAAGAGGAGATCCGGTACAAAAATCTAGTTCGTTGGTTGACTTTTTTTATTACCTTGGATGCCATTTTGTCACAGGAAAGATTTGCCTCTAGGATGGAACCTAGGTATGTAATTTCATCTTTCCTTGTGACAATATTGTCACCCACTGTAACTGAGAAGCCGTCGGTCTTGGTGAGTTTGTTATTTGATCCGAAGAGAATGGACTCTGTTTTACCCAGGTGTAATGATAGTTTGTTATCAGCGAGCCAGGTGCAGATTCTGCCGAGTTCTGAGCTGAGGGTTTTTTCAACCTGTAACTTGTTCTTGTCGGAGACCAGCAGGGCTGAGTCGTCCGCAAACAAGAACAAGTTGCAGTCACAAGCTGACGACATGTCATTTGCATAAATTAGGAACAGTAGCGGTCCTAGTATGCTTCCTTGTGGAACACCACAGCTCACTGTGAGGGGGGGGATAGAGTACCGTTTACCTCCACCATCTGTTCTCTCCCCTCAAGGTAGGATTGCATCCAGCTCACTGATAAACTATCAAAACCAATTGCTTTTAGCTTGTCAATCAGAATGGAGTGATTGACAGTGTCGAAGGCCTTTTGTAGGTCCAGCATGACCATGCCGCAGTATTTGCCCGCGTCCACCTCTTGTTTGATGTGGTTTGATGTGGTCGTTCATATCTGTACATATCCTTTACCTATTCTTACTAGTTACGCTGCTGGCCAGTATGACTATGACCATAGTGTCTTTATACACCTGTATTACTGTACATATTTTATACACAATTTAATCACCTGTACATTGTATATTACTATTGCACTTTACTGCTACATTTGCACTCTGGTTGGATGCCAAACTTATTTTTGTTGTACTGTACTTGTGCTGTATGATGACAATACATTTTAATTGAATCGAATCGAATCTAACTTTACTGCTACATTTGCACTCTGGTTGGATGCCAAACCTCTTTTCGTTGTACTGTACTTGTGCTGTATAATGACAATACTAGTGGTGGGATTGGATACAAAAATGTAATCGAATTAGTTTCAGACTTTATAGTTAATTAATTGAAATTAATCGCATTTTATCAATATTTGATGTAAAAAGCTAAGATTTTCAATTAAAATTTATTTTGGTATACGAGTGAATCAATGAATATACATCATACAGTACATACGTTTAAGCACCAACATCTTGTTTATTAGCTACTACACAGACCAACAGATCAATGCAATTTTTAACAAAGTGCAGCACTTTTAGGAATAATATATATATAGCACAAATAGATGGCGGGCCGAGTGTGTCTAAAGTGAACTTGATTGATCTGCGTCGAGAGAGCACACAATTATTTGTGTGTGATATCTAGTTATTATGTTAAGTCAAAATACGTTTGATGGCAGCTGTTTTGTGGTCATCGTTTTTCGTAATCTTACATTTAAATTAAATGTTTGCTCATGCATATCTTTGGACACCTCTAGCTGATAAACTAATAAGAATTCACATACGGGAATTAAGGACCCCAACATGTCAACAACGGAGTATGGATCTGACTGGAATGCTAGCTATGTCTGGATTATATGCATTGAAACTTAAAAGACAGTAAATACTATTCTATTAAAACATTCAAAACTATGTTCAACTTGTGTATTGTTTTCAGAAAATTTTACTATAAGATTGTATTTCGCACTGTATTAAGCCATACCGACAATCAATCAATCAATCAATGCCAGACGTCCTCTTCATAAAAAAACCATTGAATTGCTCAGAATTGTATATTATGTCCCCAATAGGACATAATATTAATATTATTCCCCAGTATGACACAATAAACACCCAATGAATGGTGTCCTAAGTGCAGTTGCCACTCTGATAATGGTCCTGGATATGGAGCAGGGCCAGAGTCACCTCAAGAACTCAATCTTTGAGCTTGCAAGATTACTATAGAACCCTCAGGCTAGGGTTAGATTAGGCCTAGAATATATCTGTAGTGTGGTCCAGGGTTGAGCATCTGGGGAAACAGAAAAACAATCAATACATTTTGGAGCATTGTTACTACAATAGATAACGTTATTCATCACATTACCTATCTATGCCCCCCCCCACACACACACACACACTTTGTTTCCCTTTAAAATGTAGAAGACGCAGAGGGACACACAGCAGAACACAATACAGCACCACCAAAGAGTAGACTCCTCCGCTCAACGACAACTACTGTACTACCACCACCAACAAAGAAAAACCACATCTCCTTCCAGTCCAATGTGTAATATGCCTAATACGTGAGAAATATTTCACAGAAAGTCACAGTCGGAAGAAGGTCAAGGAGAGTCTTACAACATGTGAAACACTGACAGCTGGTAGGCTGTGTGATGCAGCAGAGGCCCGCAAAGATGAGCACCTGCTCCTCCATATACGTTTATGTTTATGTTTATTTAGGATCCCCATTAGCTTTTGCACTTGACAAAAGCTATTCTTCCTGGGGTCCACGTGGGGTGGATCTGGTTGCTGCAGAGGCAAAGTACCATTTCAGATGTTACAGAGATTACACAGTATTTCTGTACAAGAAAAACAACAGCACAGGGACCATCCAATATCAAACAATTGTTAAGGGGATGCATACCAGAGAAAGACGTTTGTCTTGTTTACATCAGGGTCCCCCATTTTTTATTCATAGTGACAACAGCATCTAAAACAATAAATTTATATGTAGATTTAATTATTTATATATTGGAAGAGTATATTTATGAGACAGTATATTTTGTACATATGTAACGGTTGTGACAACGTCACCTGAAACTTCGAACGCCGCGGGCAACAACACAGACCGCTATACCAAGAGGGCATTCATAGTGTAACACCCAACAAGAATGTGAAACAACTATTATTAGTATTGGGTTAGAGTTGTTTGATTTCCACTAACGTTAATGTTAGATTGCTATCTGAGAAAGTTACTATAGCTAACGTAACATTAGTCTATGTAAGCTGGCTACACCATTTGCCATGTGTAATCTGAAGGCAAAATGGACTGCATATAAACTGCTGATGACTCATAACTTCCTATCACGTTTGAATAATGCTGTAAACTTTAAAGTTAAGTAAAAATGCATTTCAATAGTAATGTATATGAATTAAGACCTTACCGATGCAGAGCAAAGTCCACTGTTGTCAACACACCGGAGGCGATATTTACTTCCTCGTTCCTGAGCTGGAGGAATGTCATTGGGAGAAATCAAGTCACTTGATGTTGTAACGCGGTTTGATTGGTTCTGCAACAACGCCCCTTTTCAGCAATGTAAGTCGTTTTTAGCTATAAAAACATAAATTTTCATAAAACTATGACCCAAAAACCGTTGCCAACAAACAGAAATGTGTTAATATAGCATGTATGTAGTTCATATTAAAATATCATATCCTCTCTACAACCAGATCAATCTAAACTCAAACAAAAGTAAAACACAGTACTTTCAAGTACATTCCAGAACAGTTGACTATTGGAAAAAAAATATTCTTGATTGATCTCAATTTCTCTTATTTTTTTCAATATTCTGTATGAACAAACCAGACTAAGAAAAAAATCTTGGCTCTGCTCGGTAGAGCACCAGAGCACTGTTAGCCCCCTCTTTTCATTCTCTGAATCAGAGTCTGAAGCAAACAGCAGGAGGCTCGTACTAGGGCTAACGTTAGCCTGATAGCTATATCATCCATGGTAGGTGCTATATGCTTAGCATTGAGGTGATACCGTAGGCTTGAAATTAGGTCTGCCTAATGACATTTTCTCTTCTTTTTTTTTTCTTCTTTTTTATATATTATTCTTTTATTAAGACATGCGAGTTTACCCGCGATAAGAAACAAATTATAACGTTATAGGAGTCCCAAAACTATTTCAAACATGTTTGATAATCTATCCATTTGTCCCTCAACATTCTGAAATGTGATAAAAATTTACACACAAAAAAACATTCATAACAATCTGTAGCTTAACCTACAATCGTTGTCATAAATGGGGAAATACTTACCTACTAAATACCAAGCATCTTTTAAATCAATCACGTTAGTTAATAATGTTAACCAGCCAACACTACACAACACTATTGATTGATTGATTGAAAACTTTATTAACAGATTGCAGAATGGGTACAATACAGTACGGCTCAATACACACAATTGTTAACACACTGGTTGCCAGCAGGGGGTGCGCTATTTATCGCTTGAGTGCCAGCGCTTTAGTCAATGAGAGGACGGGGATATTTGCGAACGCATAAACTATATCTTAAATTATGGCTATGTGTCTAATACAACCGTCGCTTATCAATGACTTGCTTGCAGTCAACATTCATCAGTACATTTCAGTTTTATACCGTTTTTAATACGAGTATAGTTTTGAAGATTTCTAGTGATTCCAGAAAAATCCGCGAAAATAGCCATTTACTGGAATACACAAAACACGTTGTAATTTTTCGGCCTATTTATGAATCATTTTCAAATAAATGCTAGATTATCGATAGTATATGTGTACTTATGCACGCTAGAGAAGCGGGCTGAAAAATCGATTATCTATGCCCTGCCTGGCGCTAACGTTACGCACGCACACATACACACATATGAGACACGTTGTGAAAAAAAGTGTTCAGTATGTACATATGTACAATGTTCAATGCAGAGTAGAAGTAACTGAGTTACCATACAATATATTATACAATATACTAATTACAATATACTATATAGTGCAAAGCAGAAATGGGATGAGGTACAATTCAGGTACAATTTACAGTAAGGTGTACTGAGGTATGGGTTGTAGTGCAAATTCTTTGCCAATAAATATAAAGTGTGTTTAGGTGTTCTAAAGTGTGTAGAGTGGGTGCTGCAGTGAGTTGTTTGTTTAAAGTGAGTGTGTGCGTGTGGATGTGTGTGCTGTGAGTGCTTTTGATGGTTGTTGCATAGTGTTATTGTTCGTTGAGCAACCTGATGGCCTGGGGATAGAAGCTTCTTCTGAGTCTTTCTGTGCTTGCCATGAGACTCCGGTATCGCTTGCCTGACCGCAGCAGTTCAAAGAGGCAGTTGTTTGGGTGGCTGGAGTCTTTGATAATTCTCTTAGCCTTACCCATGCACCGCTTGTTGTAAATGTTCTGGAGAGTGGGAAGCCCCCCTCCAATTGTGCGTTCGGCTGAACGGGCCACTCTCTGTAGTCTGCTGCGGTCTTGTGCGGTGCTATTCCCAAACCAGGAGGTGATATTGCCAGTCAGGATGCTCTCTATTGTGCATGAGTAGAAGTTCTTAAGGATCTTCTGACTGACTTGGAACATTACCCCAAGACTGGTAAAATAAAGTCCTAACCTCACATCAGATGTTCTGCAAAAAGATTAATCCAATTCCTGATCGCCATTCCAAATATCGATCGTGTTTATTGATCCAACGTTAGACCTTGAAACAGATTATCCATGCTGCTTTCGGTTGCCTCAATGAATGCAATAGTCTTAGGTTACATGGCTCAGAAGTAAAATGTGGAATCCGGAGTTTTTTTTTTTCATGCATTTCCATTGACTCCAATCCAATGGGTGCAATACGTAATCTTTTTTACGTGAAATCTTTTCTGTAGTTAATTAATCGAAATTAACGCAATGAAGTCACAGCAATATATTTTAATCTAATCTTAATGCGTATTATCAGTCAAAACAGTCAGTTACCATTTTTAATAATTGCATTACCTCTGCAGCAGGTCTCTCTGCTCATGGAGCGGCATATTTCTTCTGTATCAATAGTCTATGAGCGCTACGCAAAATGGGCGACATGTTGTTGGCACGATCTGGAAATGCCGAACACGAACTGAGGCTTTCTGCGTCACGCCCTCGCTCCACCACCTAGCCCACCTAGCATCGTCACGCCCTCGCTCCACCACCTAGCCCACCTAGCATCGTCATGCCCTCGCTCCACCACCTAGCCCACCTAGCACCGTCACGCCCTCGCTCCACTAGGGCCGGGCAATATGACGATATTATATAAATATCGGGTACAGTTCATTAACGATACACTTTTTAAACGTATCGTGGATATCGTGATGTTTTGCCCAAGAGGATTGTGTCGCGTCAATCTGGTCCACACGTTCAAACTTTTGAACAACGCCGCCCCCACACACACACTACTGCATCAAAGTTACTACTTATGATTAACAAAGGCATTCGTTTTGTGGCATTAACGTTATATAGTTACACGTTCAATAACATCAGCGTATTTACCCGAACATAGCAATGTCCGAGGACGACCTAGATAGATAGCATTACTCGTTCATATCTCAGCCCGTGCTGAGTTGTGCCCATTCTGCGGTCTGTTAATAAAGTTTTCAATCAGACAGATGTATGGAAAGGCTTTTATTATAACATTCGTTGCAGTAAAATCATTATGCCTCGTTTAGTCATTCTGCTGGTAATCTATTCGTCAGCCGCGGGGAGCTAACGTTAGTAGCTTTGTTATGAGCACTCGTCAAAATCAATGGAGGACATTCTGGAAGTAACATAAGCGGTGTGACATAATTGGCAGACTCGACTGTCAATCAAAATTATTCTGTTTGCCGTCTGAATGAATGAACACTTTATTAACCGATTGCAGAATGGGTACAATACAGTACAGCTCAATACAACAACAGTGGATTGGAGGATAATAATAATAATAATGGATTGGATTTATATAGCGCTCTTCTCCGACTCAGAGCGCTTCACAGAGTCCATTATTCGTTCATACACAGTCATACCGGTGGTGGTAAGCTACAATTGCAGCCAGAGCTGCCCTGAGGCAGACTCACGGAAGCGTGGCGAATAATCATCGCCTACGGCCCCTCCGACCACCACCGACATTCATTCACATGCATACGAGGCAAGTAGGTTAAGTGTCTTGCCCAAGGACACAACGGCAATGGGATGGATATGGGCTTGAGCGGGATTCGAACCACCAACCCTTCGATCATTGGACGCCCGCTCTACCCCTGAGCCATAGCCGCCCCCCAGGATGAAGACCAGAAAAAGACTTTCGGCTTTTTTACATAAGGGTCCTCCATTTTCAATTCATCAAAACATTTAGAGACATACAAATATACAGTAGTTTCATAAAAATGCTAAAATGCTATTGATTGATTGATTGATTGATTGATTGATTGATTGATTTAAAACTTTATTAACATATTGCAGAATGGGTACAGTACAGCTCAATACATACAATTGTTAAGGGGATGCAGACCAGAGAAATACTTTTGTCTTGTTTACAGTACATCAGGGTCCCCCATTTTCAATTCATCATATTTCATATCTAAATCATATAATATCTCATTGCTAAATATATGCAATATATAATCTAATAATCCAATAATCTAAATCTAATATATAATATAAAAATGCTAAATGCATGGGTATTTTATTTTGTCTTTAATGTTAGCTTGCAAACTCAAATACTGTCTTGGTACAGTAAGCCTCATAATGAATTGTTTGGGGAAAAAAAGAAAAACATTGTGATGTGTATCGTGTATCGCCGAAAGGTCAGAAAATATCGTGATATCATATTTAGGCCATATCGCCCAGCCCTAACCTAGCCCACCTAGCACCGTCACGCCCTCGCTCCACCACCTAGCCCACCTAGCATCGTCATGCCCTCGCTCCACCACCTAGCCCACCTAGCATCGTCACGCCCTCACTCCACCACCTAGCCCACCTAGCATCGTCATGCCCTCACTTTAACCAGGTTATGGTGTTTACATGTTTACATTAGGGACGAGTAATCAATCACTCCAGTACTCGCCGTTTCCATTGAACTCCATAAAGAAATATATAGATATGATATAAAGGAGAGCTGAAAGATGGAGGGATAGAGTATGATATAAAGGAGAGCTGAAAGATGGATGGATAGACTAGGAGAGCTGAAAGATGGATGGATAGAATGATATACAGGAGAGCTGAAAGATGGAGGGATAGAATGACATAAAGGAGAGCTGAAAGATGGAGGGATAGACTGATATAAAGGAGAGCTGAAAGATGGAGGGATACAGTATGATATAAAGGAGAGCTGAAAGATGGAGGGATAGACTATGATATAAAGGAGAGCTGAAAGCTGGAGGGATAGACTATGATATACAGGAGAGCTGAGGGAACAGCACAAAACAGCTGAGCGAGGACGAACGGGGATGTCTCTGAGCCCGACGTCGAAGGGCAGCGGGAGAGACGCCATATGGTCAGAGGAGGAGGACGGAGGTGAACCGATGAAGGGTAGAGCTGTAATGTAGGTCAGAGCGAAGGACAGGGCAACTAGACGAGCGCAGATTCGGAGTCACAACCTCTTAGAGTTAGATGATGAGTGGATAATGAGAGGTTGGGATCAGGGCCAGTGGCAGTGCCTAGACAGATACACACGCAAACACATGCACGTAAATACATACACACACAAATACACATGAGCACACACAGACACACACACAAACTGTATAGTTTAGATACAGGTAACATTGTAAATTGTATATTGCATAGTAGTGTATATAAGAACCAGTTTCTCAGGAACCTAGCATGTCCTTTTTTTTACCATGCATATCTTGTGTTTTATCTATTAAATTTTTTCTCAAAAAAAAATTCTATGCCTATTTTATTCTATTTTATTATTCTATTTTGCACAATCAATGCAGGCATGACCACCCGCATTTCACTGTATGCCCTGGTATGTATGTGACAAATAAACCTCTTGATTCTTGATTCTACTGTACCGTATACACCAGACCTGGGCATTGTACGGCGGCCCGCGGGATGATTCTGACCGGCCCGCGAAAGATTACATGATAATAAAAAAAAATAAAAATCTTTTCATGTCAACGTTCACACGCACAATATACGGTTACCTAGGATTTGACTTGATTCAACAACAAAGCAGTCGGGGCAAGCCGAACCGGTATCGATTCACAGGTACCGGTACCGTATCGGTTCAAATGTGAACGGTACCCATCCCTACTGAACACACAACTGCAGGGCAAGGGCATTTTTGCTCATGAAATGCATAGCCATGTGAAAGCCTTCATGACAAAGTTGCAATTAATTTCAAGGCAACTAGGCAGCAACAATCTCAAACACATGAAAACCCTGAAAGAAGTCAAACCATCAGCTGATCACCGGCACAGGTACTCATCCATGTTGGGAGCACTGCATGATGCATTTTCAAGGCGTTTTCAAGATTTCAAAAAGGTTGAGGATGAAATGCAGCTGGTTTCCTCTCCCTTTACCTGCAGTGTTGATAGTTGTTCAGCTTGAACTCATTGACCTGCAGTCTGATTCACTACTGAAAGAGCACTTTAAGTCAGCATCACTGCTAGAGTTCTACTCTGCTCTCAAGGAGGAGAACTTTCCAAACATGAGGAGACATGCTCAGAAGATGTTGGTTCTCTTTGGATCCACCTACATATGTGAACAGACATTCGCAGTCATGACGTTTACCAAGTCCAGGTACAGATCCTCTCTCACTGATGAACATCTGGCAGCTGTGCTTCGTATCTCCACCTCAGACATGCAACCTGACTTTGATGGACTTGTTAAAGCTCAACAGAGACTGGATTTCTCACACTGAATGAAAAAAAAAGAACTGAAGAACACTAAAATGTGGAAATATAACAAGTGAAATGGGACACTTGATATTTTTTTTCTTTTTTTTGCACAGTTCTGAAAACATTAAATGTTTAATATAGGCATGTAAAGTAAAAAAGGCTACAAAACTGGGACACTTTTCTTTACACAATTCAGTGACATGTCTTGTTTATTTTTGCTATAAGATGATGTGATGTCTTTAGAAAGCTAAGAAAATCCTTGTTTCAATAGTATATGAAACTCAAAATGCCCTTTGTTATTAATGTTTCACATTTTGTTTATCATTTTGGAAATAAATTATATTTGAATAAATGATATTTTTGAAAGCTAACCTCACCTTTTAATTGCCAAATAATAACACACACTCTTACCAGGGGTCAAAACAATGCCATGTACTGCTTTTTATATAGAAATAAAATGTATATTATGCATAATTGAGTTTGGAATTTTGGCCCGGCCCTCCAACATATTTTCAGTTGCTCATTCGGCCCCCTGGGAAAAATAATTGCCCACCCCTGGTATACACACTCACTCTCACACACTCTCACACACACACATATGCGTACACAGGTACACACAAACACACACACACACTCCTACATGTGTGACGATAGAGTTAAGTTCCTCCCACTTTCTCACACATGCACACACACACACACACTGCAAGTAATCTACTGCACCACATGTGTGTGTATTCAGGAACAAAATTACTTGATAAGAAGTAAGTAAGAAGCATTTTGTACAAAAGTATTCTGTACTTCTGTATGACAACTATTAAAGAAACTTGAAACTTGATGGGGCAGTATTATTCTGTGATATTTCTGTAACAGCAGAGCTCACAGGGTTGTCACATGCATGTGCGCATGCACACACACACACACACACACACAGAATGAGTCAGATCCATGAAACCCGGTGACCTCCGCAACACTGAAACACATTTTGCGAAAGCTGTGCATCGGACAGATGTAGACTCACAAACATGTCTTACACGTGAAGAACACCACGTCTGGTAAACACTGATCGTGGATCTGTCATTAGGAGGTGCAGGGAGGGACGGCAGGACTGAGCGGAGACCATGCGGTAAATGCGAAAGATAATACGTGTGACCTAAAGAACTGCAACAGAAGGCGGGAGGTTGAGACTGGAGCAGAGAACATGTATAGGCTGAGTGTGGCGAGGAGGGGGTGGAGAGGAGGGGAATATAGGGGAAAGGGGAAGAAGGAGAGAGAGAGGGAGGGAGGGAGCTCTTGATCAGCAGGGACAGGTGGTTCTCTGTGGAGCGCCACGTTGCCAGGGTTACGGAATACTAAAAGGAAGCTTTCTCCGCAAGACAATAATCGGGTGCACGCGCGAGAGAGAGAGCGGGGGAGGGGCAGATTAACGTTAAAGCAGCCATGGACACACACACACACACACACACATACACACAAATGGGTCAAAGATAAGGAGGCTGAGTGGAGAGTGTTGAGCTCCAAGAAAGCTAGATGAAAGATGGAGAGATATACTATGATATAAAGGAGAGCTGAAAGATGGAGGGATAGACTAATATAAAGGAGAGCTGAACGATGGAGGGATAGACTGATATAAAGGAGAGCTGAACGATGGAGGGATAGACTGATATAAAGGAGAGCTGAAAGATGGAGGGATACAGTATGATATAAAGGAGAGCTGAAAGATGGAGGGATAGACTAATATAAAGGAGAGCTGAACGATGGAGGGATAGACTGATATAAAGGAGAGCTGAAAGATGGAGGGATACAGTATGATATAGAGGAGAGCTGAAAGATGGAGGGATAGACTGATATAAAGGAGAGCTGAAAGATGGAGAGATATACTATGATATAAAGGAGAGCTGAAAGATGGAGGGATAGACTGATATAAAGGAGAGCTGAAAGATGGAGGGATACAGTATGATATAGAGGATAGCTGAAAGATGGAGGGATAGACTGATATAAATGAGAGCTGAAAGATGGAGGGATAGACTGATATAAAGGAGAGCTGAAAGATGGAGGGATATAGTATGATATAAAGGAGAGCTGAAAGATGGAGGGATAGAGTATGATATAAAGGAGAGCTGAAAGATGGAGGGATAGAGTATGATATAAAGGAGAGCTGAAAGATGGAGGGATAGACTGATATAAAGGAGAGCTGAAAGATGGAGGGATAGACTGATATAAAGGAGAGCTGAAAGATGGAGGGATAGAGTATGATATAAAGGAGAGCTGAAAGATGGAGGGATACAGTATGATATAAAGGAGAGCTGAAAGATGGAGGGATAGAGTATGATATAAAGGAGAGCTGAACGATGGAGGGATAGACTGATATAAAGGAGAGCTGAAAGATGGAGGGATAGAGTATGACATAAAGGAGAGCTGAAAGATGGAGGGATAGACTGATATAAAGGAGAGCTGAAAGATGGAGGTTTAGAGTATGATATAAAGGAGAGCTGAACGATGGAGGTTTAGAGTATGATATAAAGGAGAGCTGAACGATGGAGGTTTAGAGTATGATATAAAGGAGAGCTGAAAGATGGAGGTTTAGAGTATGATATAAAGGAGAGCTGAAAGATGGAGGTTTAGAGTATGATATAAAGGAGAGCTGAAAGATGGAGGTTTAGAGTATGATATAAAGGAGAGCTGAAAGATGGAGGTTTAGAGTATGATATAAAGGAGAGCTGAAAGATGGAGGGATAGATTGATATAAAGGAGAGCTGAAAGATGGAGGTTTAGAGTATGATATAAAGGAGAGCATGCAGCACAAGACAGGTGGATGTAAAGAAAGATAGAGAGATGATAAAATAAAGGGTAAATGAGGACATGGCATGGAGGGCATGAGGGAAGTGAAGAAAGAGAGAATAAAGAAGGGATAGAATAGTTGGAGGGCAAATGTGATGTCATGGGGGGAGAGAGAGGTGTTGAGGAGGGGAGAGATGGTAGATGGGGGGAACAACTGACAGAGAGAGGAAGGGAGAGAGAGAGATGGAGGTGAGGGGCGGAGGAGAGGGGTTAGAGGAGAGGGGAGAGAGGGATGGAGGAGAGGAGAGAGGGATGAAGGACAGGAGAGGAGAGAGGGATGAAGGAGAGGAGAGAGGGATGAAGGAGAAGAGAGGAGAGAGGGATGCAGGAGAGGAGAGAGGGACGCAGGATATGAGAGAGGGATGAAGGAGAGGAGAGAGGGATGAAGGAGAGGAGAGAGGGATGGAGGAGTGGAGAGAGGGATGAAGGAGAGGAGAGAGGGATGGAGGAGTGGAGAGAGGGATGCAGGAGAGGAGAGAGGGATGATGGGGAGGAGAGAGGGATGAAGGACTGGAGAGCAGAGAGGGATGAACGAGAGGAGAGGGGGATGAAGGACCGGAGAGGAGAGAGGGATGAAGGAGAGGAGAGAGAGATGAAGGACTGGAGCTGAAAGATAGAGGGATAGACTATGATATTGTGGAGGAATTAGGGATGCTCGATATTGGCTTTTTTACCGATACCGATATACCGATATTGTCCAACTCTTAATTTCCGATACCAATATCAACCGATATCAACCGATACCGATATATGCAGGGTTTCCTCCCCCAAAAAATTGAATAATTTCAGGTAATTAACATTGCATATCTCTTGTTGTGGAATTAACACAACATTATGCATACTTTTGACAATAAATAAAATCAGAATTTGTTCTTACTTGCTTGCCTGGGTAAATAAAGGTTATAGAAATGTAAAAAAAAAAAAAAAAAAACGATACCGATATTTTCCGATATCACATTTTAATGCCGATATCGGCCGATAATATCGGTAGGCCGATAATATCGGACATCCCTAGGAGGAATATAACGGATAAATGAATGTACCTAGTCAAATATAGACTTGGTTAAACACAGGTTTATTATACCCAAATAAGTACAATTAAATCAGAGTTATAGGGGATGACTCAAAGTGGATACTGGCCAGACGTATCCTCGGAGAGCTCCCGATACACAAAGTTGAACACTGATTATATCCCCAAGAGAGAGTAGATGGGTCTATTATTTTAGGTTCCTTCCGCTGAAGGTGTGAGACGCCTGTCTCCGGGAGAGGAGAGGGTCCGTTAGAAAGGAAGGGGGGGGGATTGTATCAGGTGAGAGACAAAGGTGGATGAATGGGAAAGGTTGGAACATGGCTGGGAGATTGTTTGAGGGGGGGAGGGGATAATTATTCCACAATATAAAGGAGAGCTGAAAGATGGAGGGATATACTATGATATAGAGGAGAGCTGAAAGATGGAGGGATAGACTATGATATAGAGGAGAGCTGAAAGATGGAGGGATAGACTATGACATAGAGGAGAGCTGAAAGATGGAGGGATAGAGTATGATATACAGGAGAGCTGAGGGAACAGCACAAAACATATGGATGTAAAGAAAGATAGAGAGATGAGAAAATAAAGGGTAAATGAGGACATGGCATGGAGGGCATGAGGGAAGTGAAGAAAGAGAGAGAATAAAGAAGGGATGGAATAGTTGAAGGGCAAATGTGATGTCATGGGGGGAGAGAGAGGTGTTGAGGAGGGGAGAGATGATAGATGGGGGATGTTATGTGTGAGGTCTGTGTGTGCCTTGATCAGGTGTTCCCAGTGTGATGTGTTATGTCTAGCTGTAGTTCCCTGTCCTGATTTTGTAGTCCTTATCGTTTCCCTCCCAGGTGTACCGATTTGTAATCAACCCAGGTGTGTCTCGTCTTGTCACTCCCTCATGTATAACTGTTCTGTCTTTCCCTGTGTCTGATGCTGATCCTGTCTGTGCAGTTCTGTGTTTTCATTTGGCATTATTTTATATTCCCTTTTTGTTCACAAACCATGGTAAATATTAATTAAATATATTTTGTTGGTTACTTTGGCTACCGTCTCCTTATTATGTTACATTGACCAGACAACGAGCCTTCTTTCAGTCAATGGTAACGTAATAGGGGGAAACAACTGACAGAGAGAGAGGGATGGAGGTGAGGGGTGGAGGAGAGGGGTTAGAGGAGAGAGGGATGAAGGAGAGGAGAGAGGGATGGAGGAGAGGAGAGAGATGGAGAGGAGAGAGGGATGCAGGACCGGAGAGGAGAGAGGGATGGAGGAGAGGAGTGAGGGATGAAGGAGAGGAGAGAGGGATGGAGGAGAGGAGATAGAGATGAAGGAGAGGAGAGAGGGATGAAGGAGAGGAGAGAGGGATGAAGGAGAGGAGAGAGGGATGAAGTAGAGGAGAAGGGAGCATTGAGAGTGCAGAAGGTTACACTGATGCTTTACTCTGAACTGGCCTCATTCGACTGGAATGTGGGGCCTCACACACACACAGACACACACACTCAGCTACACACACACACTCAGCTACACACACACACGATTTTCTCAAACTCGCAACACAAACACACATTCAATTTGCTCAAACTTCGAACCACACACAACTAATTATATTTCATTCTTTCTTTCACACACACTCATACACACACCAGCCACATTGCCAGGGGGCCTTGGTCTTGTCATATTAGTTGGCTGTCTGTCAGTGTGTGTCTGTGACCGCCAGCCACCATGTTCAGCAGAGACACAGAGGGTGTCTTTGGGACAGCAGGGCTTAGTTCGTCCAAAAGCCCTCACTAATATAAGCTGTGTTGTAGAATGAGCTGCAGTTCTAATGCCTAAATGATGAGTCATAGGTTGAAACGATACTTGAATACGTTTTCTGGAATGCTCTTTGCAGTCTGATTTGCAGTTTAAGTTCTGTTTTTCTTTGTGTATGCATGCTCAAATGTATGTGTGTGTGTGTGTGTGTGTGTGTGTGTGTGTGTGTGTGTGTGTGTGTGTGTATGTGTGTGTGTCCTCCAGTATGTGTGCATGGGGTTTGCAAGGGGGCCTAGACTGGCACAGATGGGGCTTAATGTCCTGTCTCCACTGGGCCCACTGACCCTAACACCCCCCTCCCCCAGGCTCCCTGGCTGTCTGGCACAACATTACTCACCAATTGTTAACACACAGCCCTGGACCCCCCCCCCCCATCCCATCAAAGGACCTGCACCCTCTCCCCCTCATCTATATCTCCTTCCCTCCATCCTCATTCCTACTACTTTTCCTATAACCCACAGGCAGGACCTCTGTGATCTGGCCCTGATATATCTCCTCTATCCTGATATATCTCCTCTATCCTGATATATCTCCTCTATCCTGATATATCTCCTCTATCCTGATATATCTCCTCTATCCTGATATATCTCCTCTATCCTGATATATCTCCTCTATCCCTGATATATCTCCTCTATCCTGATATATCTCCTCTATCTCCGCACACACACGCTCACATATGCACACTTACATTCACTTCACTTCACAAGGACCACAATGAAAACAAGCTCTAGGGCTTTATTGTGTTTTATCCTTTTGATCAATATTCTTTGTATTGTCAATCATTGTTTTATTGCTTCAATAAAGACATCAATCAATCAATCAATCAATCACTGGTATCTCCTCTATCCCTGGTATATCTTGTGGTTTCTAGCTTGAGGAGAGAGGTGGTACCTCTGTTCCTCCTCTGGTTCTCCCTCTTGTTCTCCCTCTTGTTCTCCCTCTTGTTCTCCCTCTGGTTCTCCCTCTGGTTCTCCGTCTGGTTCTCCCTCTGGTTCCCCATCTTGTTCCGCCTCTGGTTCTCCCTCTTGTTCCCCCTCTGGTTCTCCCTCTGGTTCTCCCTCTTGTTCTCCCTCTGGTTCTCCCTCTTGTTTCCCCTCTGGTTCTCCCTCTGGTTCTCCCTCTTGTTCTCCCTCTGGTTCTCCCTCTGGTTCTCCCTCTGGTTCTCCATCTGGTTCTCCCTCTTGTTCCCCCTCTGGTTCTCCCTCTGGTTCTCCCTCTGGTTCTCCCTCTGGTTCTCCCTCTTGTTTCCCCTCTGGTTCTCCCTCTGGTTCTCCCTCTGGTTCTCCCTCTGGTTCTCCCTCTGGTTCTCCCTCTTGTTTCCCCATCTGGTTATCCCTCTTGTTCTCCCTCTGGTTCCCCCTCTGGTTCCCCCTCTGGTTCTCCCTCTGGTTCTCCCTCTGGTTCTCCCTCTTGTTCTCCCTCTTGTTCTCCCTCTGGTTCTCCCTCTTGTTCTCCTTCTTGTTCTCCCTCTGGTTCTCCCTCTGGTTCCCCCTCTGGTTCTCCCTATGGTTCTCTGGTTCTCCCTCTGGTTCTCCCTCTTGTTCTCCCTCTTGTTCTCCCTCTTGTTCTCCCTCTGGTTCTCCCTCTTGTTTCCCATCTGGTTCTCCCTCTTGTTCCCTCTCTGGTTCTCCCTCTGGTTCTCCCTCTGGTTCCCCCTCTGGTTCTCCCTCTGGTTCCCCCTCTTGTTCCCCCTCTGGTTCCCCATCTGGTTCTCTCTCTTGTTCCCCCTCTGGTTCTCCCTCTGGTTCTCCCTCTTGTTCTCCCTCTGGTTCTCCCTCTGGTTCTCCCTCTGGTTCTCCCTCTTGTTCTCCCTCTGGTTCTCCCTCTGGTTCTCCCTCTTGTTCCCCCTCTGGTTCTCCCTCTGGTTCTCCCTCTGGTTCTCCCTCTTTTTCCCCCTCTGGTTCTCCCTCTTGTTCTCCCTCTGGTTCTCCCTCTGGTTCTCCCTCTTGTTCCCCCTCTGGTTCTCCCTCTTGTTCTCCCTCTGGTTCTCCCTCTGGTTCTCCCTCTTGTTCCCCCTCTGGTTCTCCCTCTGGTTCTCCCTCTGGTTCTCCCTCTTGTTCTCCCTCTGGTTCTCCCTCTGGTTCTCCCTATGGTTCCCCCTCTGGTTCTCCCTCTGATTCTCCCTCTGGTTCTCCCTCTGGTTCTCCCTCTTGTTCTCCCTCTGGTTCTCCCTCTTGTTCTCCCTCTGGTTCTCCCTCTGGTTCTCCCTCTTGTTCCCCATCTGGTTCTCCCTCTTGTTTCCCCTCTGGTTCTCCCTCTGGTTCTCCCTCTTGTTCCCCCTCTGGTTCTCCCTCTGGTTCCCCCTCTTGTTCCCCCTCTGGTTATCCCTCTGGTTCTCCCTCTGGTTCTCCCTCTTGTTCCCCCTCTGGTTCTCCCTCTGGTTCTCCCTCTGGTTCTCCCTCTTGTTTCCCCATCTGGTTCTCCCTCTTGTTCCCCCTCTGGTTCTCCCTCTGGTTCTCCCTCTGGTTCCCCCTCTGGTTCTCCCTCTGGTTATCCCTCTTGTTCTCTGGTTCTCCCTCTGGTTCTCCCTCTTGTTCTCCCTCTGGTTCTCCCTCTTGTTCTCCCTATTGTTCTCCCTCTGGTTCTCCCTCTTGTTTCCCATCTGGTTCTCCCTCTTGTTCCCCCTCTGGTTCTCCCTCTGGTTCTCCCTCTTGTTCCCCCTCTGGTTCTCCCCCTCTGGTTCCCCCTCTGGTTCTCCCTCTGGTTCCCCCTCTTGTTCTCCCTCTGGTTCCCCCTCTGGTTCTCCCTCTGGTTCCCCCTCTTGTTCCCCCTCTGGTTCCCCATCTGGTTCTCCCTCTTGTTCCCCCTCTGGTTATCCCTCTTGTTCCCCCTCTGGTTCCCCATCTGGTTCTCCCTCTGGTTCTCCCTCTTGTTCCCCCTCTTGTTCTCCCTCTGGTTCTCCCTCTGGTTCTCCCTCTGGTTCTCCCTCTGGTTCTCCCTCTTGTTCCCCCTCTGGTTCTCCCTCTGGTTCTCCCTGTTGTTCTCCCTCTGGTTCTCCCTCTGGTTCTCTGGTTCTCCCTCTGGTTCTCCCTCTTGTTCTCCCTCTTGTTCTCCCTCTGGTTCTCCCTCTGGTTCCCCCTCTGGTTCTCCCTCTGGTTCTCCCTCTTGTTCTCTGGTTCTCCCTCTGGTTCTCCCTCTGGTTCCCCCTATGGTTCTCCCTCTGGTTCTCCCTCTGGTTCTCCCTCTTGTTCTCCCTCTGGTTCTCCCTCTGGTTCTCCCTCTTGTTCTCCCTCTTGTTCTCCCTCTGGTTCTCCCTCTGGTTCCCCCTCTGGTTCTCCCTCTGGTTCTCCCTCTTGTTCTCTGGTTCTCCCTCTTGTTCTCCCTCTTGTTCTCCCTCTGGTTCTCCCTCTGGTTCTCCCTCTTGTTCCCCATCTGGTTCTCCCTCTTGTTTCCCCTCTGGTTCTCCCTCTGGTTCTCCCTCTTGTTCCCCCTCTGGTTCTCCCTCTGGTTCCCCCTCTTGTTCCCCCTCTGGTTCTCCCTCTGGTTCTCCCTCTGGTTCTCCCTCTTGTTTCCCCATCTGGTTCTCCCTCTTGTTCCCCCTCTGGTTTTCCCTCTGGTTCTCCCTCTGGTTCCCCCTCTGGTTCTCCGTCTGGTTCTCCCTCGTGTTCTCTGGTTCTCCCTCTGGTTCTCCCTCTTGTTCTCCCTCTGGTTCTCCCTCTTGTTCTCCCTCTGGTTCTCCCTCTTGTTTCCCATCTGGTTCTCCCTCTTGTTCCCCCTCTGGTTCTCCCTCTGGTTCTCCCTCTTGTTCCCCCTCTGGTTCTCCCTCTTGTTCCCCCTCTGGTTCTCCCTCTGGTTCCCCCTCTTGTTCCCCCTCTGGTTCCCCATCTGGTTCTCCCTCTTGTTCCCCCTCTGGTTTCCCATCTGGTTCTCCCTCTTGTTCCCCCTCTGGTTCTCCCTCTGGTTCTCCCTCTTGTTCTCCCTCTGGTTCTCCCTCTGGTTCTCCCTCTGGTTCTCCCTCTTGTTCTCCCTCTGGTTCTCCCTCTGGTTCTCCCTCTTGTTCCCCCTCTGGTTCTCCCTCTGGTTCTCCCTCTGGTTCTCCCTCTTGTTCTCCCTCTGGTTCTCCCTCTTGTTCCCCCTCTGGTTCTCCCTCTTGTTCCCCCTCTGGTTCTCCCTCTGGTTCTCCCTCTGGTTCTCCCTCTTGTTCTCCCTCTGGTTCTCCCTCTGGTTCCCCCTCTGGTTCTCCATCTGGTTCTCCCTCTGGTTCTCCCTCTTGTTCTCCCTCTGGTTCTCCCTCTGGTTCTCCCTCTGGTTCTCCCTCTTGTTCCCCCTCTGGTTCTCCCTCTTGTTCCCCCTCTGGTTCCCCATCTGGTTCTCCCTCTTGTTCCCCCTCTGGTTCTCCCTCTGGTTCTCCCTCTTGTTCTCCCTCTGGTTCTCCCTCTGGTTCTCCCTCTTGTTCTCCCTCTGGTTCTCCCTCTTGTTCCCCCTCTTGTTCCCCCTCTGGTTCTCCCTCTGGTTCTCCCTCTGGTTCTCTCTCTTGTTCTCCCTCTGGTTCTCCCTCTGGTTCTCCCTCTTGTTCCCCATCTGGTTCTCCCTCTGGTTCTCCCTCTGGTTCTCCCTCTTGTTCTCCCTCTGGTTCTCCCTCTGGTTCCCCCTCTGGTTCTCCCTCTGGTTCTCCCTCTGGTTCTCCCTCTGGTTCTCGCTCTTGTTCTCCCTCTGGTTCTCCCTCTTGTTCTCCCTCTTGTTCTCCCTCTGGTTCTCCCTCTTGTTTCCCATCTGGTTCTCCCTCTTGTTCCCCCTCTGGTTCTCCCTCTGGTTCTCCCTCTTGTTCCCCCTCTGGTTCTCCATCTTGTTCCCCCTCTGGTTCCCCCTCTGGTTCCCCCTCTTGTTCCCCCTCTGGTTCCCCATCTGGTTCTCCCTCTTGTTCCCCCTCTGGTTCTCCCTCTTGTTCCCCCTCTGGTTCCCCATCTGGTTCTCCCTCTTGTTCCCCCTCTGGTTCTCCCTCTGGTTCTCCCTCTTGTTCTCCCTCAGGTTCTCCCTCTGGTTCTCCCTCTGGTTCTCCCTCTTGTTCCCCCTCTGGTTCTCCCTCTTGTTCCCCCTCTGGTTCCCCATCTGGTTCTCCCTCTTGTTCCCCCTCTGGTTCTCCCTCTGGTTCTCCCTCTTGTTCTCCCTCAGGTTCTCCCTCTGGTTCTCCCTCTGGTTCTCCCTCTTGTTCTCCCTCTGGTTCTCCCTCTGGTTCTCCCTCTTGTTCCCCCTCTGGTTCTCCCTCTGGTTCTCCATCTGGTTCTCCCTCTGGTTCTCCCTCTGGTTCTCCCTCTGGTTCTCCCTATTGTTCCCCCTCTGGTTCTCCCTCTGGTTCTCCCTCTTGTTCTCTCTCTGGTTCTCCCTCTGGTTCTCCCTCTGGTTCTCCCTCTGGTTCTCCCTCTTGTTCTCCCTCTTGTTCTCCCTCTGGTTCTCCCTCTTGTTCTCCCCCTGGTTCTCCCTCTGGTTCTCCATCTGGTTCTCCCTCTTGTTCCCCCTCTGGTTCTCCCTCTGGTTCTCCCTCTGGTTCTCCCTCTTGTTCTCCCTCTGGTTCCCTCTCTGGTTCTCCCTCTGGTTCCCCCTCTGGTTCTCCCTCTGGTTCTCCCTCTTGTTCTCCCTCTGGTTCTCCCTTTGGTTCTCCCTCTTGTTCTCCCTCTGGTTCTCCCTCTGGTTCTCCCTCTTGTTCCCCCTCTGGTTCTCCCTCTGGTTCTCCCTCTGGTTCTCCCTCTTGTTCTCCCTCTGGTTCTCCCTCTGGTTCCCCCTCTGGTTCTCCATCTGGTTCTCCCTCTGGTTCTCCCTCTTGTTCTCCCTCTGGTTCTCGCTCTGGTTCTCCCTCTGGTTCTCCCTCTTGTTCCCCCTCTGGTTCTCCCTCTTGTTCCCCCTCTGGTTCCCCATCTGGTTCTCCCTCTTGTTCCCCCTCTGGTTCTCCCTCTGGTTCTCCCTCTTGTTCTCCCTCTGGTTCTCCCTCTGGTTCTCCCTCTTGTTCTCCCTCTGGTTCTCCCTCTTGTTCCCCCTCTGGTTCTCCCTCTTGTTCCCCCTCTGGTTCCCCATCTGGTTCTCCCTCTTGTTCCCCCTCTGGTTCTCCCTCTGGTTCTCCCTCTTGTTCTCCCTCTGGTTCTCCCTCTGGTTCTCCCTCTGGTTCTCCCTCTTGTTCTCCCTCTGGTTCTCCCTCTGGTTCTCCCTCTGGTTCTCCCTCTTGTTCCCCCTCTTGTTCCCCCTCTGGTTCTCCCTCTGGTTCTCCCTCTGGTTCTCTCTCTTGTTCTCCCTCTGGTTCTCCCTCTGGTTCTCCCTCTTGTTCCCCATCTGGTTCTCCCTCTGGTTCTCCCTCTGGTTCTCCCTCTTGTTCTCCCTCTGGTTCTCCCTCTGGTTCCCCCTCTGGTTCTCCCTCTGGTTCTCCCTCTGGTTCTCCCTCTTGTTCTCCCTCTGGTTCTCCCTCTTGTTCTCCCTCTGGTTCTCCCTCTGGTTCTCCCTCTTGTTCTCCCCCTGGTTCTCCCTCTGGTTCTCCCTCTGGTTCCCCCTCTGGTTCTCCCTCTGGTTCTCCCTCTTGTTCTCCCTCTGGTTCTCGCTCTTGTTCTCCCTCTGGTTCTCCCTCTTGTTCTCCCTCTTGTTCTCCCTCTGGTTCTCCCTCTTGTTTCCCATCTGGTTCTCCCTCTTGTTCCCCCTCTGGTTCTCCCTCTGGTTCTCCCTCTTGTTCCCCCTCTGGTTCTCCATCTTGTTCCCCCTCTGGTTCCCCCTCTGGTTCCCCCTCTTGTTCCCCCTCTGGTTCCCCATCTGGTTCTCCCTCTTGTTCCCCCTCTGGTTCTCCCTCTTGTTCCCCCTCTGGTTCCCCATCTGGTTCTCCCTCTTGTTCCCCCTCTGGTTCTCCCTCTGGTTCTCCCTCTGGTTCTCCCTCTTGTTCTCCCTCTGGTTCTCCCTCTGGTTCTCCCTCTGGTTCTCCCTCTTGTTCTCCCTCTGGTTCTCCCTCTGGTTCTCCCTCTTGTTCCCCCTCTGGTTCTCCCTCTGGTTCTCCATCTGGTTCTCCCTCTGGTTCTCCCTCTGGTTCTCCCTCTGGTTCTCCCTCTTGTTCCCCCTCTGGTTCTCCCTCTGGTTCTCCCTCTTGTTCTCCCTCTGGTTCTCCCTCTGGTTCTCCCTCTGGTTCTCCCTCTGGTTCTCCCTCTTGTTCTCCCTCTTGTTCTCCCTCTGGTTCTCCCTCTTGTTCTCCCCCTGGTTCTCCCTCTGGTTCTCCCTCTGGTTCTCCCTCTTGTTCCCCCTCTGGTTCTCCCTCTGGTTCTCCCTCTGGTTCTCCCTCTTGTTCTCCCTCTGGTTCCCTCTCTGGTTCTCCCTCTGGTTCCCCCTCTGGTTCTCCCTCTGGTTCTCCCTCTTGTTCTCCCTCTTGTTCTCCCTCTGGTTCTCCCTCTGGTTCCCCCTCTGGTTCTCCCTCTGGTTCTCCCTCTTGTTCTCTGGTTCTCCCTCTGGTTCTCCCTCTGGTTCTCCCTCTGGTTCTCCCTCTTGTTCTCCCTCTGGTTCTCCCTCTGGTTCTCCCTCTTGTTCCCCATCTGGTTCTCCCTCTTGTTTCCCCTCTGGTTCTCCCTCTGGTTCTCCCTCTTGTTCTCCCTCTGGTTCCCCCTCTTGTTCCCCCTCTGGTTATCCCTCTGGTTCTCCCTCTGGTTCTCCCTCTTGTTCCCCCTCTGGTTCTCCCTCTGGTTCTCCCTCTGGTTCTCCCTCTTGTTTCCCCATCTGGTTCTCCCTCTTGTTCCCCCTCTGGTTCTCCCTCTGGTTCTCCCTCTGGTTCCCCCTCTGGTTCTCCCTCTGGTTCTCCCTCTTGTTCTCTGGTTCTCCCTCTGGTTCTCCCTCTTGTTCTCCCTCCTGTTCTCCCTCTTGTTCTCCCTCTGGTTCTCCCTCTTGTTTCCCATCTGGTTCTCCCTCTTGTTCCCCCTCTGGTGCTCCCTCTGGTTCTCCCTCTTGTTCCCCCTCTGGTTCTCCCTCTTGTTCCCCATCTGGTTCCCCCTCTGGTTCTCCCTCTGGTTCCCCCTCTTGTTCCCCCTCTGGTTCCCCATCTGGTTCTCCCTCTTGTTCCCCCTCTTGTTCTCCCTCTGGTTCTCCCTCTGGTTCTCCCTCTGGTTCCCCCTCTGGTTCTCCCTCTGGTTCTCCCTCTGGTTCTCCCTCTGGTTCTCCCTCTTGTTCCCCCTCTGGTTCTCCCTCTGGTTCTCCCTCTTGTTCTCCCTCTGGTTCTCCCTCTTGTTCTCCCTCTTGTTCCCCATCTAGTTCTCCCTCTTGTTCCCCCTCTGGTTCTCCCTCTGGTTCTCCCTCTGGTTCTCCCTCTTGTTCTCCCTCTTGTTCTCCCTCTGGTTCCCCATCTGGTTCTCCCTCTGGTTCTCCCTCTGGTTCTCCCTCTTGTTCTCCCTCTGGTTCTCCCTATGGTTCTCCCTCTGGTTCTCCCTCTTGTTCTCCCTCTGGTTCTCCCTCTTGTTCTCCCTCTGGTTCTCCCTCTTGTTCTCCCCCTGGTTCTCCCTCTGGTTCTCCCTCTGGTTCTCCCTCTTGTTCTCCCTCTGGTTCTCCCTCTGGTTCTCCATCTGGTTCTCCCTCTTGTTCTCCCTCTGGTTCTCCCTCTGGTTCTCCCTCTTGTTCTCCCTCTTGTTCTCCCTCTGGTTCTCCCTCTGGTTCCCCCTCTGGTTCTCCCTCTGGTTCTCCCTCTTGTTCTCTGGTTCTCCCTCTGGTTCTCCCTCTTGTTCTCCCTCTGGTTCTCCCTCTGGTTCTCCCTCTTGTTCCCCATCTGGTTCTCCCTCTTGTTTCCCCTCTGGTTCTCCCTCTGGTTCTCCCTCTTGTTCCCCCTCTGGTTCTCCCTCTGGTTCCCCCTCTTGTTCCCCCTCTGGTTCTCCCTCTGGTTCTCCCTCTGGTTCTCCCTCTTGTTTCCCCATCTGGTTCTCCCTCTTGTTCCCCCTCTGGTTTTCCCACTGGTTCTCCCTCTTGTTTCCCCATCTGGTTCTCCCTCTTGTTCCCCCTCTGGTTCTCCCTCTGGTTCCCCCTCTTGTTCCCCCTCTGGTTCCCCATCTGGTTCTCCCTCTTGTTCCCCCTCTGGTTCCCCATCTGGTTCTCCCTCTTGTTCCCCCTCTGGTTCTCCGTCTGGTTCTCCCTCTTGTTCTCTGGTTCTCCCTCTGGTTCTCCCTCTTGTTCTCCCTCTGGTTCTCCCTCTTGTTCTCCCTCTTGTTCTCCCTCTGGTTCTCCCTCTTGTTTCCCATCTGGTTCTCCCTCTTGTTCCCCCTCTGGTTCTCCCTCTGGTTCTCCCTCTTGTTCCCCCTCTGGTTCTCCCTCTTGTTCCCCCTCTGGTTCTCCCTCTGGTTCCCCCTCTTGTTCCCCCTCTGGTTCCCCATCTGGTTCTCCCTCTTGTTCCCCCTCTGGTTCCCCATCTGGTTCTCCCTCTTGTTCCCCCTCTGGTTCTCCCTCTGGTTCTCCCTCTTGTTCTCCCTCTGGTTCTCCCTCTGGTTCTCCCTCTGGTTCTCCCTCTTGTTCTCCCTCTGGTTCTCCCTCTGGTTCTCCCTCTTGTTCCCCCTCTGGTTCTCCCTCTGGTTCTCCCTCTGGTTCTCCCTCTTGTTCTCCCTCTGGTTCTCCCTCTTGTTCCCCCTCTGGTTCTCCCTCTTGTTCCCCCTCTGGTTCTCCCTCTGGTTCTCCCTCTGGTTCTCCCTCTTGTTCTCCCTCTGGTTCTCCCTCTGGTTCCCCCTCTGGTTCTCCATCTGGTTCTCCCTCTGGTTCTCCCTCTTGTTCTCCCTCTGGTTCTCCCTCTGGTTCTCCCTCTTGTTCCCCCTCTGGTTCTCCCTCTTGTTCCCCCTCTGGTTCCCCATCTGGTTCTCCCTCTTGTTCCCCCTCTGGTTCTCCCTCTGGTTCTCCCTCTTGTTCTCCCTCTGGTTCTCCCTCTGGTTCTCCCTCTTGTTCTCCCTCTGGTTCTCCCTCTTGTTCCCCCTCTTGTTCCCCCTCTGGTTCTCCCTCTGGTTCTCCCTCTTGTTCTCCCTCTGGTTCTCCCTCTGGTTCTCCCTCTTGTTCCCCATCTGGTTCTCCCTCTGGTTCTCCCTCTGGTTCTCCCTCTTGTTCTCCCTCTGGTTCTCCCTCTGGTTCCCCCTCTGGTTCTCCCTCTGGTTCTCCCTCTGGTTCTCCCTCTTGTTCTCCCTCTGGTTCTCCCTCTTGTTCTCCCTCTGGTTCTCCCTCTGATTCTCCCTCTTGTTCTCCCCCTGGTTCTCCCTCTGGTTCTCCCTCTGGTTCCCCCTCTGGTTCTCCCTCTGGTTCTCCTTCTTGTTCTCCCTCTTGTTCTCCCTCTGGTTCCCTCTATGGTTCTCCCTCTGGTTCCTCCTCTGGTTCTTCCTCTGGTTCTCCCTCTTGTTCTCCCTCTTGTTCTCCCTCTGGTTCTCCCTCTGGTTCCCCCTCTGGTTCTCCCTCTGGTTCTCCCTCTTGTTCTCTGGTTCTCCCTCTGGTTCTCCCTCTGGTTCTCCCTCTTGTTCTCCCTCATGTTCTCCCTCTGGTTCTCACTCTTGTTCCCCATCTGGTTCTCCCTCTTGTTTCCCCTTTGGTTCTCCCTCTGGTTCTCCCTCTTGTACCCCCTCTGGTTCTCCCTCTGGTTCCCCCTCTTGTTCCCCCTCTGGTTCTCCCTCTTGTTCTCCCTCTTGTTCCCCCTCTGGTTCTCCCTCTGGTTCTCCCTCTGGTTCTCCCTCTTGTTTCCCCATCTGGTTCTCCCTCTTGTTCCCCCTCTGGTTCTCCCTCTGGTTCTCCCTCTGGTTCCCCCTCTGGTTCTCCCTCTGGTTCTCCCTCTTGTTCTCTGGTTCTCCCTCTGGTTCTCCCTCTTGTTCTCCCTCTGGTTCTCCCTCTTGTTCTCCCTCTTGTTCTCCCTCTGGTTCTCCCTCTTGTTTCCCATCTGGTTCTCCCTCTTGTTCCCCCTCTGGTTCTCCCTCTGGTTCTCCCTCTTGTTCCCCCTCTGGTTCTCCCCCTCTGGTTCCCCCTCTGGTTCTCCCTCTGGTTCCCCCTATTGTTCCCCCTCTGGTTCCCCCTCTGGTTCTCCCTCTGGTTCCCCCTCTTGTTCCCCCTCTGGTTCCCCATCTGGTTCTCCCTCTTGTTCCCCCTCTGGTTCTCCCTCTTGTTCCCCCTCTGGTTCCCCATCTGGTTCTCCCTCTTGTTCTCCCTCTGGTTCTCCCTCTTGTTCCCCCTCTTGTTCTCCCTCTGGTTCTCCCTCTGGTTCTCCCGCTGGTTCCCCCTCTGGTTCTCCCTCTGGTTCTCCCTCTGGTTCTCCCTCTGGTTCCCCCTCAGGTTCTCCCTCTTGTTCCCCCTCTGGTGCTCCCTCTGGTTCTCCCTCTTGTTCTCCCTCTGGTTCTCCCTCTGGTTCCCCCTCTGGTTCTCCCTCTGGTTCTCCCTCTTGTTCTCCCTCTTGTTCTCCCTCTGGTTCTCCCTCTGGTTCCCCCTCTGGTTCTCCCTCTGGTACTCCCTCTTGTTCTCCCTCTGGTTCTCCCTCTGGTTCCCCCTCTGGTTCTCCCTCTGGTTCTCCCTCTGGTTCTCCCTCTTGTTCTCCCTCTGGTTATCCCTCTAGTTCCCCCTCTGGTTCTCCCTCTGGTTCTCCTCTCCCTCTGGTTCTCCCTCTTGTTCTCCTCTTGTTCTCCTCTGGTTCTCCCTCTGGTTCCCCCGCTGGTTCTCCCTCTGGTTCTCCCTATTGTTCTCTGGTTCTCCCTCTGGTTCTCGCTCTTGTCTCCCTCTGGTTCTCCCTCTTGTTCCCCAGGACCTCTGGTTCTCCCTCTGGTTCCCCTTGGTTCCCTTGTTCTCCCTCTGTTCTCCTCTTGTTCTCCCTCTGGTTCTCCTCTCTGGTTCTCCCTCTGGTTCTCCTCTGGTTCTCCCTCTTGTTCTCCCTCTTGTTCTCCCTCTTGTTCTCCCTCTGGTTCTCCCTCTGGTTCCCCTCTGGTTCTCCCTCTGTTCTCTGGTTCTCCCTCTGGTTCTCCCTCTTGTTCTCCCTCTGGTTCTCCCTCTTGGTTCTCCCTCTGGTTCTCCCTCTTGGTTCCCTCTGGTTCTCCCTCTGTCTCCCTCTTGGTTCCCCTCTGGTTCTCCCTCTGGTTCCCCTCTTGTTCTCCCCCTGTTCTCCCTCTGGTTCTCCCTCTGGTTCTCCCTCTTGTTTCCCTCTGGTTCTCCCTCTGTCCCCCCTCTGTTCCCCTCTGGTTCTCCCTCTGGTTCTCTCTCTGGTTCTCCCTCTGGTTCTCCCTCTTGTTTCCCCATCTGGTTCTCCCTCTTGTTCCCCCTCTGGTTCTCCCTCTGGTTCTCCCTCTGGTTCTCCCTCTTGTTTCCCCATCTGGTTCTCCCTCTTGTTCTCCCTCTGGTTCTCCCTCTGGTTCTCCCTCTGGTTCCCCCTCTGGTTCTCCCTCTGGTTCTCCCTCTGGTTCTCCCTCTTGTTCCCCCTCTGGTTCTCCCTCTGGTTCTCCCTCTGGTTCCCCCTCTGGTTCTCCCTCTGGTTCTCCCTCTTGTTTCCCCATCTGGTTCTCCCTCTTGTTCCCCCTCTGGTTCTCCCTCTGGTTCTCCCTCTGGTTCTCCCTCTTGTTTCCCCATCTGGTTCTCCCTCTTGTTCCCCCTCTGGTTCCCCCTCTGGTTCTCCCTCTGGTTCTCCCTCTTGTTTCCCCATCTGGTTCTCCCTTTTGTTCCCCCTCTGGTTCTCCCTCTGGTTCTCCCTCTTGTTCCCCCTCTGGTTCTCCATCTGGTTCTCCCTCTGGTTCTCCCTCTTGTTTCCCCATCTGGTTCTCCCTCTTGTTCCCCCTCTGGTTCTCCCTCTTGTTCCCCCTCTGGTTCTCCCTCTGGTTCTCCCTCTGGTTCTCCCTCTTGTTCCCCCTCTGGTTCTCCCTCTTGTTCTCCCTCTGGTTTCCCCTCTGGTTCTCCCTCTGGTTCTCCCTCTTGTTCCCCCTCTGGTTCTCCCTCTTGTTCCCCCTCTGGTTCTCCCTCTGGTTCTCCCTCTGGTTCTCCCTCTTGTTTCCCCATCTGGTTCTCCCTCTTGTTCCCCCTCTGGTTCTCCCTCTGGTTCTCCCTCTGGTTCTCCCTCTTGTTTCCCCATCTGGTTCTCCCTCTTGTTCCCCCTCTGGTTTAAAGTTTAAAGTTTAAAAAGGATCCCCATTAGCTGTCACCTAAGTGGCGAGCTAGTCTTCCTGGGGTCCACACAGAAAGACAACACAAAACACAAAACATAACAACATGAGATACATATGACAATCACAATTAACAATGATAATCTAAAAACAGTAAAACATTGTAGACATCATTATCAACATCAGAATATTTTGCTCACATATTTAAGTAGTGCATTCTCAGGTGGTATTTGAAAGACACTTTACTATTCAATTTACTTATGTTCAGTGGGCAGTTATTCCAATGATTGATGGCACGATAAACAACAGTCCTCTTTAAAGCATTTGATTTTGGACGTGGTAACATAATCTGTCCATCATCAGCTGACCTAGTAAAATAAGAATGAACCTGACTGCATCTCCCTCTGGTTCTCCCTCTTGTTCTCCCTCTGGTTCCCCCTCTTGTTCCCCATCTGGTTCCCCCTCTTGTTCCCCATCTGGTTCTCCCTCTGGTTCTCCCTCTTGTTCCCCATCTGGTTCTCCCTCTGGTTCCCCCTCTTGTTCCCCATCTGGTTCCCCCTCTTGTTCCCCATCTTGTTCTCCCTCTGGTTCTCCCACTTGTTCTCCCTCTGGTTCCCCCTCTTGTTCTCCCTCTGGTTCTCCCTCTTGTTCTCCCTCTGGTTCTCCCTCTGGTTCTCCCTCTTGTTCTCCCTCTGGTTCTCCCTCTGGTTCTCCCTCTTGTTCTCCCTCTGGTTCTCCCTCTGGTTCTCCCTCTTGTTCCCCCTCTGGTTCTCCATCTGGTTCTCCCTCTGGTTCCCCCTCTGGTTCTCCCTCTTGTTCTCCCTCTGGTTCCCCCTCTGGTTCTCCCTCTGGTTCTCCCTCTGGTTCTCCCTCTTGTTTCCCCTCTGGTTCTCCCTCTGGTTCTCCCTCTTGTTCTCCCTCTGGTTCTCCCTCTTGTTCCCCCTCTGGTTCTCCCTCTGGTTCTCCCTCTTGTTCCCCCTCTGGTTCTCCCTCTGGTTCTCCCTCTTGTTCTCCCTCTGGTTTCCCCTCTGGTTCTCCCTCTGGTTCTCCCTCTTGTTCCCCCTCTGGTTCTCCCTCTTGTTCCCCCTCTGGTTCTCCCTCTGGTTCTCCCTCTGGTTCTCCCTCTTGTTCCCCCTCTGGTTCTCCCTCTGGTTCTCCCTCTTGTTCTCCCTCTGGTTTCCCCTCTGGTTCTCCCTCTGGTTCTCCCTCTTGTTCCCCCTCTGGTTCTCCCTCTTGTTCCCCCTCTGGTTCTCCCTCTGGTTCTCCCTCTGGTTCTCCCTCTTGTTTCCCCATCTGGTTCTCCCTCTTGTTCCCCCTCTGGTTTAAAGTTTAAAGTTTAAAAAGGATCCCCATTAGCTGTCACCTAAGTGGCGAGCTAGTCTTCCTGGGGTCCACACAGAAAGACAACACAAAACACAAAACATAACAACATGAGATACATATGACAATCACAATTAACAATGATAATCTAAAAACAGTAAAACATTGTAGACATCATTATCAACATCAGAATATTTTGCTCACATATTTAAGTAGTGCATTCTCAGGTGGTATTTGAAAGACACTTTACTATTCAATTTACTTATGTTCAGTGGGCAGTTATTCCAATGATTGATGGCACGATAAACAACAGTCCTCTTTAAAGCATTTGATTTTGGACGTGGTAACATAATCTGTCCATCATCAGCTGACCTAGTAAAATAAGAATGAACCTGACTGCATCTCCCTCTGGTTCTCCCTCTTGTTCTCCCTCTGGTTCCCCCTCTTGTTCCCCATCTGGTTCCCCCTCTTGTTCCCCATCTGGTTCTCCCTCTGGTTCTCCCTCTTGTTCCCCATCTGGTTCTCCCTCTGGTTCCCCCTCTTGTTCCCCATCTGGTTCCCCCTCTTGTTCCCCATCTTGTTCTCCCTCTGGTTCTCCCACTTGTTCTCCCGCTGGTTCCCTCTCTTGTTTTCCCTCTGGTTCTCCCTCTTGTTCTCCCTCTGGTTCTCCCTCGTGTTCTCCCTCTTGTTCCCCCTCTGGTTCTCCCTCTTGTTCTCCCTCTGGTTCTCCATCTGGTTCTCCCTCTTGTTCTCCCTCTGGTTCTCCCTCTGGTTCTCCCTCTTGTTCCCCCTCTGGTTCTCCCTCTGGTTCTCCCTCTGGTTCCCCCTCTGGTTCTCCCTCTTGTTCTCCCTCTGGTTCCCCCTCTGGTTCTCCCTCTGGTTCTCCCTCTGGTTCTCCCTCTTGTTTCCCCTCTGGTTCTCCCTCTGGTTCTCCCTCTTGTTCTCCCTCTGGTTCTCCCTCTTGTTCCCCCTCTGGTTCTCCCTCTGGTTCTCCCTCTTGTTCCCCCTCTGGTTCTCCCTCTGGTTCTCCCTCTTGTTCTCCCTCTGGTTTCCCCTCTGGTTCTCCCTCTGGTTCTCCCTCTTGTTCCCCCTCTGGTTCTCCCTCTTGTTCCCCCTCTGGTTCTCCCTCTGGTTCTCCCTCTGGTTCTCCCTCTGGTTCTCCCTCTTGTTCTCCCTCTGGTTTCCCCTCTGGTTCTCCCTCTGGTTCTCCCTCTTGTTCCCCCTCTTGTTCCCCCTCTGGTTCTCCCTCTGGTTCTCCCTCTGGTTCTCCCTCTTGTTTCCCCATCTGGTTCTCCCTCTTGTTCCCCCTCTGGTTTAAAGTTTAAAGTTTAAAGTTTAAAAAGGATCCCCATTAGCTGTCACCTAAGTGGCGAGCTAGTCTTCCTGGGGTCCACACAGAAAGACAACACAAAACACAAAACATAACAACATGAGATACATATGACAATCACAATTAACAATGATAATCTAAAAACAGTAAAACATTGTAGACATCATTATCAACATCAGAATATTTTGCTCACATATTTAAGTAGTGCATTGTTACGACCCCTGTGAGTCTAAGGGTAAAGGGCTGTAACATAACAGTTGGTTGACAGAAAAGATGGACCAGGTTTGTAAACAACAATGATATTTATTGAATAGAGGCAAAGGAAGCACATGTAGCTCAGGGGTGAGCCCAGGCCAAAACAACAAACAAACACCACTATACTCCAAATAAACACAATCTAATCTATGGTAAAAGAGATTACATTACCTAAACTACTCTTACCTAACCAAAACAGGAGAAAACAATGTCCAAAGGAAATGGCAGCTCACCCCATCTGTGCTTCCTGAGAAAGAGAGAAAAACACATTAATTATACAGAAACAAAAGCAGAATATATACAAAAACAAACTATAACTTAACAATGCTCTCTCTGCGGCCATACACACACAAGGAAATTACTACTAAGCACCAAAGGCAATAAACGAAATGCAATACTGTCAAAGTTACAGGTTTACCAAAAACACAACATGCCTAGCCTCATGCCAGAGAGAGAGAAAGACTGAAGTGAGAAGCCATGTTTTAACAGGTGTGGGGTGATCCATGATTGGGTGGTGTGGATTGAGTGTTGGAGTCTGAAGCCATCCACCAATCGGTGCTGTATTGCAATAATGGAAGAATTGACCAATGGTGAAGGGAACAATGGCTGGAGGGAGGAAACAAACAAAATGGAGAACACACACACATGGAGACACACACTGGGGAATATATACATTGGGATGTAACACCCCCATACATAAGACAAAAAACATGCCTACATAAACTACCAACTAAACATGTTTTTTTTTCCCTTTAACAACGAGATAACATCCCCGAGATAACATGCACTCCAAAACAAAGAGCTATGAAAAAACTAGCAGCAACATAAAACGAGTCCACAGCAACATAGACCGAGTAGACAGCAAAAATAGATCAAGTCGACAGCAATATACAGTAGAACGAGTCGACAGCAACAGACAACGAGTCGACAGCAAAATAGAACAAGTCGACAGCACGAGAGATTTAACTCCGAGATAGAGCATCCGCCAACACATTCTCAGACCCCTTCTTATGCTTTATGCTGAGGTTATAATTTTGCACTATGAGCGCCCAACGCATGAGGCGCTGATTGTGGTTGTACATCCGCGACAGAAAAACCAATGGGTTGTGGTCGGTGTATACTACCACTGGTAATACGCTCGAACCGACATACACCTCAAAATGTTGCAACGCATACAACATAGCCAAAGTCTCCTTTTCAATAGTGGAATAGTTTAGTTGATGTTTGTTAAATTTCCGGGAGAAATAACAAACCGGGTGACTGACACCATCGTGATCTTCCTGTAATAACACTCCTCCAGCTCCCACCCCGCTGGCATCCACCTCCAGCTGGAACGGCAGGGAGAAATCTGGAGCAGAGAGAACAGGGGAACTGCATAAGAGAGCTTTAACACTATCAAATGCATTTTGACAATCAGCTGTCCAAATGAATGGTTTGGACGGGCTACACAGGCTAGTGAGAGAAGTGACGACAGAAGAAAAGTTCCGGCAAAAACCACGGTAATACCCAGCCATCCCAAGGAATCTACGCAATTCCCGCCTAGTAGTAGGCACTGGAAAAGTTGTGATTGCAGATATTTTTGCATCCACCGGACGCACTTGGCCTTGTCCTACCTGCTTACCAAGATAGGTAACCGTAGCCTTGCCGAACTCACACTTGGCAAGGTTAAGGGTCAGGGAGGCTCCAGCTAAGCGGTCAAAGACAGTTTGCAAGGTTGTCATGTGGTCACGCCAGTTGGTCGAATAGACAACCAGGTCATCGAGATAGGCATTACAATTTGGAACACCAGCCAGGACTAGGGTCACCAGTCGCTGGAAAGTGGCCGGGGCATTACGCATTCCAAAAGGCATTACAGTATATTGCAAAAAATTGTCAGGAGTAACAAACGCCGAGATTTCCGAGGCACGGGGGGTCAAAGGGACCTGCCAGTAACCCTTTAACAAATCTAGTTTGCTAACATAGGTGGCAGATCCAAGGTTGTCAATACAATCTTCCATGCGGGGCAGTGGGAAGGAATCAGGCACGGTGACAGCATTTACCTTTCGGAAATCAGTACAAAATCTAGGAGTTCCATCCGATTTGGGAGCTAACAAGCAAGGTGAACTCCAGGGACTGCAACTTGGCTTGGCTAAACCATGTTTTAACAAATAGTCAACCTCCTGTTGCATCATGGCCCTCTTGGTGATGTTAACACGGTATGCATGTTGCTTGATAGGCACAGCATTGTTAACATTAATATCATGGGCCAATACAGAAGTACAGGAGGGAACATCACCAAACAGAGCCATGTAGGCCTGAATCAAATTTGTGATGTCCTCTCGCTGCTCCTCAGGTAAGTGTGCTAAGTGAGTGGGCAGGTTCAATAACATCTCAGTGTTGGACAATCTAGCACCCTGATGGGCTGCATTGCGCAACTCCAAGCCATCTACGTCCTCACCACTAACGTCAGGAGAGTCCGGAACTATTGGAGTTGAGGCAACAGCAGAGACGGCCAGTCCGGCTGTCTGGTCTGAGGTCTTCACATGCACACTATCTCTGGAAAAATATGGTTTAAGCATATTGATGTGGCAAACACGAGAGTGACGTTTACGATCAGGGGTGCGAACCACATAGTCTGTATCACTTATCTTCTTGTCTATTGCATACGGTCCGGAAAAACGAGCGGAAAGAGCAGAACCAAGGATAGGTAACAGGACTAGAACCTTATCACCTGGCTGGAAAGATCGAGAAACAGCTTTCTCGTCATAGTGCCGTTTCATAGTTCTCTGGGAAGAAGAGAGCGCTTCTTTTGCGAGAGAGCACGCCTGATGCAGTCGCTCTCGAAACTGGCTAACAAAATCTAGAACATTAGTGGGTGTGCTGGCACCCTTTGACATGAACCGTTCTTTAAGAACTTTCAGAGGCCCTCTAACAGTGTGCCCAAAAACGAGCTCAGCAGGACTGAAACCAAGAGACTCCTGTATGGTCTCTCGCGCAGCAAATAGAACAAGGGGGACACCCTCATCCCAATCTTTCTCTGTGTCTAAGCAATATTTACGCAGCATGGACTTTAAGGTCTGATGCCAACGTTCTAGAGCCCCCTGAGTTTCAGGGTGGTAGGCACTGGACACTATATGTCGGATACCCAGGGACTGTAACACTTGCTCAAATAACCTAGACAGGAAGTTGGTGCCTTGGTCCGTTTGTACTACCTTAGGCAGTCCAAACGTGGAGAAGAACTTCGTCAAAGCCTTAATTATTACAGGCGCTGTAATTCTGCAAAGAGGGATAGCCTCAGGGAAACGGGTGGCGGTACACATTATTGTCAACAAAAACTGATTGCCGGCTTTGGTCCTTGGCAACGGACCAACACAGTCAACTATGACATGTTCAAATGGTTCACCGACCGCTGGTATAGGACAGAGGGGAGCAGGTGGAATTACCTGGTTTGGCTTTCCGGTGATCTGACAAGTACTACAGGTACGACAGTACTGTGCTACATCGGACTTCAAACCGGGCCAAAAGAAATGTTGAAGTATTCTGTTGTATGTTTTAGTGACTCCCAAGTGTCCAGACCAAGGGTGGTCATGGGCCAAGAACAGTACATGCTGACGATAAACTGCAGGGACAACAATCTGATAAACAGTGCTCCAGTCTGGTACCTGATCTGGTAGCCCTATCTCCGATTGTGCATGCTCTGCCAGTCTAGTACCATGGGACCTCCATGTACGCATCAAAACTCCTTCATCCACAAAATAAGAATGCAACTCTCTCCTCTGTTCTGTTTCAAGAGAAGAGAAACATTTTGCAAGAGAAGGGTCAGCCTTCTGGGCAGTAATTAGCATTTCACGAGTAACGGGTAACTTCAATGCGTCGGAACTAGTTACAGTTGTCTGTGGGGGTACCTTACTATGAGTCGGTGGTTTGTCAGCGGTATCAGAAGTTGGAGCCAGCAACTCCTCCCTGACAAAAGCTGAAGCAAAAACAGAGTCAGACAAATTAATTTCATCACCTCTCCTTTTCAATTGAGCCCGAGTGACAACACTTGCAGAAAAAACTTCAGGGAAGTTCTGTGACAAGTCATCAGGCAGAGAATCTGTGTCTGGGTGATCCAACACTTCCAGCACAGCGTTCACCTGTCCTCCAGCTAAATCATTTCCCATGATAAAGGAAATGCCTTTAACTGGCAAGGAAGGTCTCACCCCTATTTTAAAGAAACCAGTGACCAAATCAGATTGTACATGAATACAGTGTAACGGGGCTGGCACGAAACCCATCTCAATACCTTGAACCAGGACACTAGAACCACAGGAAGATTTCTCAGACAGAGGTAGTACATCAGAGAGGATAAAGGATTGTGAGGCTCCAGTATCTCGTAAGATCTGAACTGTACACTGATCTTTTGGATCCCCTGTCAAGGAAACTAAACCCTTGGAAGTAAATGGCCTGAAACAAGGATCGAGAACATCCTGATCATTGTGCATCTGTTGATCGGAATCAGGTGCCATTTTAATCAGACCAACCCCTTTGGGTTGTCTAAAGTTCTGAGAGGACGGTTGCTGCTTACGTTTCAATGTTAAACAGTCAGAAATAACATGACCAGATTTATGACAGTAGTAACATGTCCGCTCATCTTTTGAGCGTGGAGGTGACATTTTTGGTCGGGGGTGTGTGAATTCTGAATGGTTGGGGACAGAAGGTCTCTGAGAGAAATCATGGGGGGGAAACGAGTCACGCCTATCTACAAACACAGTTTTATGGGTTAGCGCAAACTCATCAGCTAATACAGCAGCTTGCTGCAGAGTGGACACTTTCTGCTCACTCAGGTAAATTACAATACGCTCTGGCAAACGATTCTTAAACTCTTCTAATAGAATGAGTTCTCTGAGAGAGTTAAGATCTGAGGCCTTGCTTGCTGCACACCATTTATCAAAGAGAGTTCCCTTCTCTCTAGCAAACTCTACAAAGGTCTGGTTGACAGCTCTCTTGTGACTGCGAAACCTCTGCCTATAAGCTTCGGGCACAAGCTCATATGCACGAAGGATGGCAGCCTTCACAGTATCATACAATAGACTATCTTCTAGGGAAAGTATTGAACAAACCTCTTGGGCTTTACCAGTCAATTTGCATTGAAGCAACAAAGGCCAGACCTCTCTTGGCCAGCGCAATGAAGCAGCAATACGCTCAAACACATTAAAATAAGTATCAACTTCGGTCTCTCGGAACGGAGGCACCAAAGCAATGTGTTTACTTATATCAAAAGTGTGTGATGAATAAGCTGTGGAGGAGGACATACCCGGGCCTTGTGGAGGAGTCGGTGTAGCAGAGTTGGATCCACTCCTTTGGTCTCCCAGCTCCAACTCCCGCAGTCTGAGCTCTTTTTCCACCTCAAGCTCCAACCTACGGATGTTAATAGCCCTTTCATTTTCCGCCTCAAGCTCCATTTTACGAAGCCGATACTCCGCCTCACGTGCTTGTGCCTTCTCCTGAGCCTCCATCTGGAGACGGGCTATTCTAACCTTGACCTGGGCCCCTTCTCGAGACCCAGTTGACACAGGAGAGGTCAAGTGAAAATGTGGCAATGTGACGTTCACACCTGCCTTTTCAGCACCATGGGCTTGCTCCTCAGAAGGCGGTGCTTCTGTAGGTTCACCAGGAGGACTTGCATGTTCATCAGAGACCGCAGGTAAAACAAGCGTCCCCTGCTCCAACAGCTTATCTACCACAAGACACCTGATATCCTGCTTAAGATGCTTTTGTTGAACCGAGAGTTGAAAATGTGTGGCAATCTCCACTAAGTCTGCCTTGCGGCAGCTATCTAGCGCTTCCCAAGTAGGATTGCTCAAGAATTTCCCCAGATCAAAAGTACTAACTGCCATTATTTTTTCTTACACAAATGCCATTTTTACACAAAGTAATTAATAACTATACAAGTGTAAACAAACACAGTTCACCAAATCCATCAACCAACAATTGAACACGGGTTACAAAATCCCGGATGAGCCCCCATTTATGTTACGACCCCTGTGAGTCTAAGGGTAAAGGGCTGTAACATAACAGTTGGTTGACAGAAAAGATGGACCAGGTTTGTAAACAACAATGATATTTATTGAATAGAGGCAAAGGAAGCACATGTAGCTCAGGGGTGAGCCCAGGCCAAAACAACAAACAAACACCACTATACTCCAAATAAACACAATCTAATCTATGGTAAAAGAGATTACATTACCTAAACTACTCTTACCTAACCAAAACAGGAGAAAACAATGTCCAAAGGAAATGGCAGCTCACCCCATCTGTGCTTCCTGAGAAAGAGAGAAAAACACATTAATTATACAGAAACAAAAGCAGAATATATACAAAAACAAACTATAACTTAACAATGCTCTCTCTGCGGCCATACACACACAAGGAAATTACTACTAAGCACCAAAGGCAATAAACGAAATGCAATACTGTCAAAGTTACAGGTTTACCAAAAACACAACATGCCTAGCCTCATGCCAGAGAGAGAGAAAGACTGAAGTGAGAAGCCATGTTTTAACAGGTGTGGGGTGATCCATGATTGGGTGGTGTGGATTGAGTGTTGGAGTCTGAAGCCATCCACCAATCGGTGCTGTATTGCAATAATGGAAGAATTGACCAATGGTGAAGGGAACAATGGCTGGAGGGAGGAAACAAACAAAATGGAGAACACACACACATGGAGACACACACTGGGGAATATATACATTGGGATGTAACATGCATTCTCAGGTGGTATTTGAAAGACACTTTACTATTCAATTTACTTATGTTCAGTGGGCAGTTATTCCAATGATTGATGGCACGATAAACAACAGTCCTCTTTAAAGCATTTGATTTTGGACGTGGTAACATAATCTGTCCATCATCAGCTGACCTAGTAAAATAAGAATGAACCTGACTGCATCTCCCTCTGGTTCTCCCTCTTGTTCTCCCTCTGGTTCCCCCTCTTGTTCCCCATCTGGTTCTCCCTCTTGTTCCCCCTCTGGTTCTCCCTCTGGTTCTCCCTCTTGTTCCCCATCTGGTTCCCCCTCTGGTTCCCCCTCTTGTTCCCCATCTGGTTCTCCCTCTTGTTCCCCCTCTGGTTCTCCCTCTGGTTCTCCCTCTTGTTCCCCATCTGGTTCCCCCTCTTGTTCCCCATCTGGTTCTCCCTCTGGTTCTCCCTCTTGTTCCCCATCTGGTTCTCCCTCTGGTTCCCCCTCTTGTTCCCCATCTGGTTCCCCCTCTTGTTCCCCATCTTGTTCTCCCTCTGGTTCTCCCACTTGTTCTCCCTCTGGTTCCCCCTCTTGTTCTCCCTCTGGTTCTCCCTCTTGTTCTCCCTCTGGTTCCCCCTCTTGTTCCCCCTCTGGTTCTCCCTCTGGTTCTCCCTCTTGTTCTCCCTCTGGTTCTCCCTCTTGTTCCCCATCTGGTTCTCCCTCTTGTTATCCCTCTGGTTCTCCCTCTTGTTCTCCCTCTGGTTCTCCCTCTGGTTCTCCTTCTTGTTCCCACTCTGGTTCTCCCTCTGGTTCTCCCTCTGGTTCCCCCTCTGGTTCTCCCTCTTGTTCTCCCTCTGGTTCCCCCTCTGGTTCTCCCTCTGGTTCTCCCTCTGGTTCTCCCTCTTGTTTCCCCTCTGGTTCTCCCTCTGGTTCTCCCTCTTGTTCTCCCTCTGGTTCTCCCTCTTGTTCCCCCTCTGGTTCTCCCTCTGGTTCTCCCTCTTGTTCCCCCTCTGGTTCTCCCTCTGGTTCTCCCTCTTGTTTCCCATCTGGTTCCCCCTCTGGTTCTCCCTCTGGTTCTCCCTCTTGTTTCCCATCTGGTTCCCCCTCCGGTTCTCTCTCTTGTTCTCCCTCTGGTTCTCCCTCTGGTTCTCCCTCTTGTTCTCCCTCTGGTTCTCCCTCTTGTTCTCCCTCTGGTTCTCCCTCTGGTTCTCCCTCTTGTTCTCCCTCTGGTTCTCCCTCTGGTTCTCCCTCTGGTTCTCCCTCTTGTTCCCCCTCTGGTTCTCCCTCTGGTTCCCCCTCTGGTTCTCCCTCTTGTTCTCCCTCTGGTTCCCCCTCTGGTTCTCCCTCTGGTTCTCCCTCTGGTTCTCCCTCTTGTTTCCCCTCTGGTTCTCCCTCTGGTTCTCCCTCTTGTTCTCCCTCTGGTTCTCCCTCTTGTTCCCCCTCTGGTTCTCCCTCTGGTTCTCCCTCTTGTTCCCCCTCTGGTTCTCCCTCTGGTTCTCCCTATTGTTCTCCCTCTGGTTCTCCCTCTGGTTCTCCCTCTTGTTCCCCCTCTGGTTCTCCCTCTGGTTCCCCCTCTGGTTCTCCCTCTTGTTCTCCCTCTGGTTCCCCCTCTGG